>NW_026261529.1:600000-1034155 GCF_024610245.1 Lodderomyces pseudojiufengensis
TGTTGAGCCGCAACTGCTGCTTGTTGACGTAAACTATTCATTTGATTCTGAGCTTGTTGTTGGAAAGAATTTTTAGGTACTTGATTTTGTGGTAATTGTGATTGTTGTTGAAGAAATAATTGTTGTTGTAAAGTTAAATTATTTCCCAAATTATTCATTGAATTATTAGAGACACTATTCATCATTGGTGTTGTTTGTTGATCTCCTCCATTGGTTGAATTAAGATTCATTTGTTTTTGAGCTGCTGCTGCCGCTTGTTGTTTCATCATCATCATCATTCTTTGCTGATCAACAGCTTGATTTTGATTCTGATTCATCATTGGTGCACCTGGTTGCATTGTTTGATTTGGTGGTGGAACAATTTGGCCATTTTGTCCTTGTTGCGGATGTTGTTGTGGGTGAGGTTGTTGTTGTTGAGGATGTTGTTGCTGTTGTTGTTGTAATTGTTGATTCATCATGAAAAGTTGTTGAGCATTTTGAGGTACCATATTTGGAAAATTAGCTGAAGAAGCTGATAATGGATTTTGTTGATGTTGCATTTGTGGTGTTGGAGCTGAAACATTTTGATTTTGAATTTGTGATGGTTGTATTTGTGATGAATTTAAATTCGATTGTCCTTGAGAAGGTTGACCATTAGTTGGAATTGGATTTAAAAGAGGTTGGCCAGGTTGACCAGTTTGTTGTGGTTGTTGTTGTTGTTGAGCAATTGATTGTGGGATTTGTTGTTGTAAATGAGGTGGTAATTGTTGTTGAATTTGAGGTTGAAGATGCGGCTGTCCTTGACCATGTTGTTGCTGTTGTTGAAATTTCAATTGTTGTAATTGTTGTTGCTGTTGTTGTTGCTGCTGTTGTTGTTGTTGGTTTTGTTGTTTATGCTGTTGTTGCTGTTGATGTTGATTTTGAGTTTGTTGTTGTTGAAGATTATTCATTGGTCCAGGCATAAACATTGCTAATTCTTGTTGTTGTTGTTTTTGTTTTAATAATTGTAATTGATAATATTTTTGAGCTAAATTTTGTTTTGAATTATCATTACCTTTACTGCTAATTTGATTTATATTACCACCACTAATATTATTTTTAATTTGAAAAATATCCCAAAATATTTGCCACCATTCAAATAAAAAACTTTGTGGAGCATCCATTGCTAATGACATTTTTGGTAAATTATTATCTTTTAAAAATTTTAATTGATTTGGTGATTGAATAGACTGTTGTTGATTCTGTTGTTGTTGTTGTTGTTGTTTAATTGAAGGTATATCTGCTTCATTTATAAATATTTTTGCAGTTTGAGGTAATTTTTGTTTAATTAAAAAATCATAAATATAAGTATTTAATAATTGTTTTGAATTTGTAGCATTTGAATCAGTTATAGTTGATAATGATGATAGTATCGGTGAATTTGAATTTTTAATAGATGAATTGTATGATTTATTATTTGGATTAGTGTTTGTGTTGTTGCTGTTGTTATTACTACTGGTGTTGGTTTGTTTTTTGGTTATATTTGTTGAATTGTTGTTATTCAGTGATGTTGTAATGGTTGATGAATTATTCCCATTTGCCTGATTCATCATAAAATGAATTTCAAATTATAAATTCAATCTAAATTCTCTCTTTGCCAACTACAACAATGTCTTTATATACTACTCTATGATAAATGTATGTGTGTATAGTACTTGGTTGTAAATTTTTGTATACTATGTTAAGTTTTGATTATAATAAATTTCTAGAATAAAAGTAATTTGATTTAATACACTGATTTTCAAAATCTAAAAATTTCAAAATCCTTCTCTTAAAATTATATTCTAACTATCTAATGATGATTGGTTGGTTGATTGGTTGATTGTTTCAACAACTATTGGGTTTAAGACTATATTCTCTTGTCTAAATGGTTTAAGTTGTTGTTGTGGTTGTTATAAAAAAAAAAAAAAATTATTTTAATAAAGAAATTTAAAGTTGATGATAAATTTCTGTCTCTCTATCAATTTTTTATTAATATTATTTTTTGTATCTCCAAATATATATTAAGTACATAGAGATAGTCAAATATAATATTTGATGGAATATAATAATTAAGATATTATATATGTGAATTGGTAGATATAGATAAAAGATAAACGTAAAATCATCAAGCTCAGAACAGTGTTAATATCAGGTAATTTGACTCAATAATAAAAGTTTTTTCAATTGTTTTTTCCCTTGATTAAAATCTTAAAGTCAAAACAAATTGAAAAATCGATTGAAGAGTTGGAGTTGAAGATCTAATAAACTTAATGTAATCAGATATAGGATCTTGTAGTTAATGAATTCCTTTTTTTGTATAATATACCCCAATTTGTATATCTATAAGGGAATTTAAATCGATTGAAGATCTGATCAATTGCCGAATAAAAGATCTGATATACTTCTATGTAAGTGTGTGTACTCTTATTTTATATTTTATTCGATAAGGCATTATTAAATTAATATACGGTGTATATTTATAATGCTGAAGATCTAATTCATCATACAATAAATAAAATAAGCAAATACTCGTTTACTTTGGTCTGCCTCTTTGTCTCTCACTCCTTATGTTTCTTCTAATTCTTCTCAACCATTTTCAATTTGTTTCTCCTCTCTCTATATCTAATAAAGAAGCATAAGGCGTATTTTATCAAATTTGAAATTCACAAATTAAAAATGCTATCAAAAGAAATAAGCTCAGCTTTCTTCAGTATCTTACCAACAATCAAAAACAATCTAACCATCAGTACATTCCGTATTAGATCTCTATTTAATCAATCTAATCTGCCTTATTCGAAGTAGATTAGATCTCTTTGATTGTTACCAGAATACTTAAAAATTTCATTAAGATTTCAACCTAAATCTTAAAGATTTGTGGAGTAATTAATTAAATTTTAGGGATTAAGGGTTTTTTTCTTTTTCTGTGTTTTTTTTCTTTTGCTTTTTCAATACATTTTATTCAATCTTACTTGGAGACATAATATTGAGATAAATGTTGTCTCAGATTTCATAAAAGCAAAGTTTGGAGATACCAAGTTGGAATTCAAGATCTAGATGTACATTATGTCATTTTATTTTCTTCTCAAATGGAAAACTGTTGATAATTTGTATTGATTGGTACCCCTAATATTTCATCCAAATTCTGGTTTAAAATTTCTTCTGTTATTTCCATTATTAACCTACTACCCAAAGTTCATTTGAAGAGATTAAACCAAACTTTGCTTCAAGAGTTAATAATGGAAGTAATAGAAGAAATTTTAATTGTACATTTTGCTATATTATTATTGGACTACTATAAATTACTGAATCATAAAATTTATATCGATCCACAATATTTTCAAAATTTTCTAAAACTGATTAGCCTGAGACGATCAGAAAAGAACAAGGAGTTTTATTACAGATATTGAAATGACTATATTAGTGAAAACCAGATATCAAGAAGGCTAGTGGTACGTTAGAAATATAAGACAATCATGGACGATTTTAAGGAGAAACTCGATCATGCTTTATTTACTTTATCTTCGATCTTAAAATCTACTTAAGTGGGAGAGTCATCCGGAAGATATGGCCTTCATAGACTATGAAGCTAGCAACAAAACTCGTTGCGGAATACTTGCAAGGTATTGATCTAAAATAAATAATGTGTCTTTAACTAAGTCTTCAATAAGTATAAGACCTAAATAAATCGTGTGTTTCCAGCATGGTCATTGGAAGATCACAAAGTGTAATGAAAATATAAAAGGACTAGGTGATCTTTTAACTAACCTGCTGTTAGAAGCATTTGATTTATTTATATCATTTGTTGAATATGTTGATTTGCTTTAGATACAATTTAGTTATTATGCAACTCATAGAAAATTTTATAAATTAATTTAAATGGTATGTTAGGGAATTTGAGCATAGCCATAATTGAATCTGAAACTGAGCTTTTTCCCACATCGTTTAATATCCCTCCTAATTTGGATTTTGGCTCAACTGAAACATTTGATAAAACTATAACTTACAAACAGCCAACATTATTGCAAGATGCAATTATCACAGGTTCACAAGACACTTTAAAATTATATAAGTTAGGTGCAATTCCAGATCACTTCAAAGCTTCAAATTACCCAAAACAGCTTTGGGCACAAGCTTGTTCTCAATATTTTAAGGGAGACTTTAAAGAGTTCTTCCAAGATGCTCAAAAGAACCCAGTCCATCCAAATGTAGGTTTTAGTTGGTATGATGTTGCAAGAGTGGTTGCAGTGAATTCAAATTTAGCCAAAGAAGATAGAGACATTAGGTGTTCCTACTTAAACCTTCGTCCAGTTGAAGGCAAGATGCTCCTACATTTGTCAAAAATTATAGAAGATTGTATATTAGATGCACAGACTTCAACAATAAACTCATAGATGCTAAGGATTTTTTATTGGGAAAATTAAAACCATATTTTGCTGAAATTTTACTTTCAAGATGTTTCCAATAAGGAAAGGGTTGTGACATCTGCTGTGGCACTTGGATTAGATGCAGCTGTTATCAATGCAATGCAAATGAATAACTTTCAAGGAGAAAAGGTTAATGGTTCATTTACTGCTTATTTTAATGAGAATAACAGAAACAATTACAACAACAAAAATTTCAATAAGTCCAACAAAATTAATAATTTTAATAAATATGATAATTTCAAGGAAAAGAATAATCGTTGGAAACCTACAACAGTTAGAAAATCCTTCAAAAGGAATGGAAAAATGGAATCAGTCAATCTTTTAGCTTGGCAAAATGGAGGAGAGCTTACCTTTCGTGAACCTGCTGAAAATAACACAGAACATGAGGAAAAGGAAGGTGAAAACGAAGATATCAATTTAGCTGCAGAAGTTTTAGGTTCAGATGATGACAATGAAGCGAGGCCTAGCTTGTTTTCATATTAAATCTGAAGCTCAGCTGGCATCTCAACAGGTATTGTTGGACCAGAGAGCCAGTGCAAATTACATGGACCAACTATCACTTTGAAAATTTAATAATACAATCATAAAGAACAACATAAACAATTATGCACTATCTGCTTCTAACCATCAGGGGTTAAAATTTTAGGGAAAGCCTTAGTTACATCACCTTATCCATTTTCATGCGAATTAGAATTTTACATATTAGTTGAAAATTTACCTTTAATTATGATTTGATGGTTAGAAGCAGATAGTGCATAAATAGTTTTAGGTTATTGTTGCTACCACTTACTGATATGTTCAAGGGGCTAAAACTTATCTACATTATTTTTAGTTTGTAAACCTTCCGTGTTTAATGTTTTATGAATAGTCTACACAACCAAGAGACTACACTATTGCATCCTAACATGGAGATTCATATCCCGTCTGCTCGAGGTTTAAGACCACGTAAACTTCTGATGATTCCGGCTTCTGTGGGGTCTGGTGTTTTGTTTTTAGCTGATTAGAAAAAATTAGATATCGGGCTAACTATTTGATTCAACCATTGAAAGTAATTCAACAAACTTGCAGCAAAGCAGTGAATACATTCTAATATTGGCGCTAAACATCAATTTCAAAACCAAGATGGTACCAGAGTATCAGGGCAAACTTTCACAGAATTATTAAAGTTATTATAATGAAAATACGAAAAATTTTTTCAAACTTCCACTGTTTAATAGCTTTGACCATTCAATATTTTTCTTAATCACGGTACAAGTTGATTTATTTGACCGACTAGGAGCAGCAAACAATAGAATTCACTGCCTTGCTGCAGGTTTGTTGAACTACTTTAATTCATAAGGTTGAATTGAAAAGTTTGCTCAGAACGGATACTCAACATTATATTTTAATGGAATTGCTCACTTTATATTACAATATAAGTCATGTCTTTTTCTATCAGGTATTTTAATTGAAACTTTCAATGCTAAGGTGTTACAACAAATTCCCTTTCAATAGGTTTAACTCCTCTGTTTCATTTTTTTTTTATAATATCTAAAATAAACATTAGTATAGCTTCAGAAATGTTATTGTTTGAGTATCTGTTCATAATGATATCTATCGGCCTTTTTAATTGAGAAATAAAATTGACTTTGCATATCCGAATTCTACCATGTGAATGATGGCAACTTGTAAAAATTTGAAATACGTAGTATAGTTTTTTTGGCTGCAAAATTTGTATCAAAACTCTAGTGTTTACTGGTACACATTTTATCATTCAGAACCAAAACTTAATTCTTCAATTATCTCTCACATCGACGTACTATATGTGAAGGATTCAAAGAATCATGAACAAATTACTCGTTTGAGAGCTACAAGAGAGCACGGGTCAAAAAAACATGAAACATGCATTGGTTTAAAGTCTGACGTAACTGTAAGTACTGCATGTAAAATTTGCAGTCTGTTAGACCAGTTTTAAAAACTAAAACAAGTTATCATTGCTATAAATAACCATTGCGCTTTAAATTTGCAGAGTATATAATAATTTGGAATGGTTTTAAAATGTGATTAAAAGTGAAATATCATAAAATTCTCGAGAATTTGTATCATTATAGACGTGCATTTCACATAGATTAATTTTCAATTTCATTTCACATTGTTTTTGAAATTCAGGTTGTTCAATCCATTGAGTAGAGGATCTTCCGTATCACTAACTAAACCTTTCACAAATCCATTACGTTATTTTGTACAGACTAAAACTTTATATTTTCAACAATCCAAAATGAAAAGTTTAAAAGATTTTAAAAAAGGAGCTAAAATAAAAGTAAATGATAGAATGCAAAAAGATTATGAATATGAAATAGAAGCAGATGGTTTAGGAGCAGAAGCTTCAGATTTTAATGATGATGGTTTTAATCCACACTTAACTCCAGCAGAAGTTTTAAAAGAAGGAGTATTTGAAGGTAAATACTTAAATGATTGTGAAGAAGAATTACCAAAAGAATGGTATGAAGAAAGCAAAGAAAAAAGAGTCGGAGTTGGTAAAGATCCAGATATTGAATTAAATAGATTTAAAATTAAAAGTAGACAAAGTCTTGTTATATGGAGAGAAAATGAATGGATAATGGGGCATGATCCAAGAGGTTGGTTTCAATGGTATTGTAGATATTGGTTAGGTAGAAGAAATGAAGAAGTTGATAAATTTCAAAAAAAAAGATGGAGAGCTTTTAAAAGACATCATGGTCAAGTTAAAAAACATTGTAAAAAAGGTGATTTAAGTTGTAGACCAAAACAACGTCAAGCTCTTTTACAATGGGCTTATGATCCTTTTATTTGAGTAGTTTGAGTTTATGATTGAATAAGATGTTTGCTGATTCATTTTACACCACGTTTTAGGTTTAGCTCAAGTTTAAAAAATTGGAAAGTTTCCTTCTTCAGCTAAGGTGCTATTCGATTCACTGCTACAGAAGACTCTGTTTGAATATTTACCTAGATGTTATAGATTAATATGAAAAGTTTTTGATGTAAGTTGTAAGAGTATGTTGTCATAATTCCTGTATATAGAAGATTCGAGAATTCTAAACATCTTTTCAACAGTTTTGATAATTTATTTTAATGGAGAGCACATTTTTTGCACTTCATTTCTTCAGTTTAAACAGCATCAATAACCACTAATTTCATATTAATTGACAATATCCTATAGAGTCAATTTGTAAAATTATATCAATTGAGTTAGAGTAAAAAAAAAGCAACAAAATTTGAAAAATGTCAGTTAAAACTCAACCTCCAACTATATTATGGGCTCAACGTTCAAGTAAAACAGAAGCTTCAAAAAATGTAATATATTTAACAATTGAAATATCAGATCCAAAAGATTTAAACATAGATTTAAAACCAACTACATTAAAAGTAACAGCAGATTCTTCAGATAATAAAATTCATTATGATTTAAATTTAGAATTTTATAAAGAAATAAATGTTGAAGATTCAAAAATTAATACAGAAAATGGTCAAAAAATATTTATAATTTTACAAAAAAAGGAATTAGAAGAAGAATATTGGCCAAGATTAACAAAAGATAAAATTAAATATCATTTTATAAAAACTGATTTTGATAAATGGGTAGATGAAGATGAACAAAATGAAGTTAATGATGATCAAGATGATATGATGGCTGGAATGCAAGGTTTGGGAGGAGGAGCAGGTGGAATGCCAGGAATGCCAGGAATGCCAGGAATGGGAGGAGCTGGTGGACCAGGAGGAATGGATTTTTCACAATTATTAAGTCAAATGGGTGGTGGAGCTGGTGGTCCAGGTGGTCAACCAGATTTAAGTGCTTTGGCTAGTCAATTAGGAGCTGCTGGTGGTGCAGGTGGACCAGGTGGTCTTGATTTTAGCTCATTAGGTGGATTAGGAGGAGCTGGTGATGTTGGAGAAGAAGGTGAAGACGGGGAAGGTGATGGTGAAGGCGAAGGTGAAGGTGAACAAAAAGTAGAAGAAATTACTGTTCCAGAAACTCAAGAGACTAAATAAATATAAGAAAGACCTTTAATTTTGGACGTTTGCTAAATACAAGTTCTTCATCAGGTTAAAAAAGGATAGTTAATATTGTTGTATATATGTATTTGATAAAAGAGCATCAGATTTATCATTAATATTTATCCATGAATTCGTCTAAATTTAAAACTTCGAACCATTTATTTAAAATGGTACCTATGTCAATCATTTCACAATCCTCTTGATTATCATTATCTTTAATTAAAATTCTTTTGTTGATTTTGTTATTTATCTTACGTATATTAGGTACCTCAATGGAATAAAACAAAGGGACTAGTGTATCATTTCTTCCAATTGGATCAGTTAAAGGCTCTGATACTGATGTTTCATTTTTCTCAAATCCATCATTGAGTATTATATTTAATTTATCCTGACTAAATTGTTGTAATACATAAAATTTATGAATCAACCTGTTCAATTCAAATCCACTAAATTGTGATTGATTTAAAAATAAATTTGATACTTCATCAATACCAATTTCTAAAAAATTTCTTAAAATTCCATAAATTGCAATTAAACAATTACCATTTTTTTTTAAATTTTCATTATTAATTTTAAATTGATTTATAAAGTCATATAATTCATTCCATGATTCAATTAATATAACTTTAAAATTTGAAATTGTTATAATTTGTTTTGGAGTTAATTTAAAATTTGTTAATTTTGTTTCATATAAATTTAAATCAGATATTAGTATATAGGTATTGCTATAATCTTTATCTAATATTAAATGTATAAATTCTTCATATTGTAATTCTTCATCTAAATACCTCAACATTCATTCTACTCTATAGATTGAGTGGTATAATAATTTAAAGTCGTGTGGAAAATCTTGAAACAAATTTTCAGACTTGAAAAAAAATTTGATTTTATAATTTTACAACATAGGAAGTAGATCAGATCAAAAACCTACTACATGTTGAAGAGTTCTTTTAAGCCTCTTCAGAGGTCTTCTTTACTGATAAGATGTGTATCAAACTCATCTTTTTATTTACAATCTGAAACCACTCCCACTTCAAAAACAGTATATGAACACAAATTATCACATAAAGAATTAAGAGAACAAGCTATAGCTGAAGCATTAGCTAGAGAAGAAGAAGCAATTGAGAAATCCAAAAGAATAAGGGAATTGACTGAAGAAACAAAAGAACTCATTACAACTTTAAACAAAACCCCAACAACTTTAATGAAAGAACGTATATCTAAATTAAATCAAGATTTATCAAAAATTTCTCAAAATAAAGTAAAACAATTAGATGAAGAATTACGAGATTATATGACAAATAATATGAAATTAACAAATGATATACTAGCAAATAGACCATGGTTGAAACAACAAACAAATCAACAAAAACAAATTCAAGATTCAAAACAACGTACATCAACATCATCTTCATCAAATCAATTTACATCACAATATCCAAATCTAAAACCAACACCTGATTATAAAGATTATTCACCACAAGAATTATATTTAAGACAATTAAATTATTTAAGAAGTTCTGGGAATTTAGGATCAAAATTAGAAAATATATATAAACCACAAAATGATACTCATAGACCTCCAAAAATTTCAGAAACTACAATTAAAAATTTAATGGCAGCAGGATGTCATTTAGGTCATTCTACTTCTTCTTTCAATCCTAAATTTCAACCTTTTTTATATGGTACATATAATGGAATTCATTTAATTGATTTAAATCAAACTTTTAATCAATTAAAATTAGCATGTAAAATAATTGAAGGTATAATTGAAAAAGGTGGAATTGTATTATATGTAGGAACTCATAAAAATTGGTCAATTCAAGAATCATTAGTTAAAGCAGCTGAAAGATCTAAAAGTTATTATGTTTCCAAGAGATGGATTCCAGGAACAATAACAAATTATTTAGAAGTTTCAAAACAAATTAAAGATCCATTAATGAAACAAACAATAGATATGAATGATAATCAAATTCATATAAATCAACAACAAAATAATTCAATTATAAAACCAGATTTAGTTGTTATATTAAACCCTACAGAGAATAATAATTGTATAAATGAATGTATTTCATCAAATATTCCAACTATAGGATTATGTGATTCAAATATGAATCCAAGATTATTAACTTATCCAATACCATGTAATGATGAAAATATTCGTTCAGTTAATCTTATGTTAGGAATAATGTCAAAAGCTGGTGAATCTGGTTTAAATAAAAGATTAAATATTATAAAAAAATTAAAAGATGAAGAAAGACAAATTTTAGAACAATGAGAAAAACAAAGACAAAGACAATTAAATAAATCAGAACAGTTTAATAATAATCAACAACAACAACAAAATGATGATGATGGATCTGTTATTGCTTGAGGAAGAAATGTAAATAGAGATTTCGTATGAAAATTGTACATATAAATAAATAAATGGAATTTACATTTAGATTACACTTTAATATCTAAATAACTTAATGTCTAATGCTGTAAAATTACTATACTATATAACATATCTTTAATTTATAATTTTTCCTTAAATTCTTTCTCAACTAATTCAATAGCTTTTTCAATCCCCTTTGAATTATCTCCCATACCTTGAACAATATTTCCCTTACCACCAGCTTTACCACCAATTTCTTGACTTACTAATTTAGATAATTCATTTGCATTTATTCCTTTATTTATAGCTTCATCACTAATATAACAACCATGAGCAATTTTATCACCATTATTTAAACCACCAGTTAATAAATATATTGATTTTGATTTATCTTGTTTTTTAATTAAATTAAATGATTCTGTTATTGCTTTTGCGTTTGCATTTATTGGAATATGAGATACTAAATAATTTGAATTATTGTTGTTTTCATCATTAAGCCAATTTTTGACTATATCTAATGTCTTTTTATTTTCTTCTTTTTGAATTTGTTTTAAATTATCTTTTATTGATTTATCTATTTTATTAAATTTTTCAGTTAATTTTTGTTTATCAATTACTGAAATTGATAATTTTTTTAATGCAACACCAAGTTCTTTAACTTTATTTTCCTTTTCAGAACCATTTGGTAATGAATCGACTTCATTTAATTTTGTTTCAAATTCATTGGCTAATTGTTGCACTTGATGAGCATCATGACCTGTTACTGCAACTATTCTTCTTATACCCTTTGCAATACCTGATTCTTCAGTTATAACTAAATCTTTAATATCATTTGTTTTTTGAACATGAGTACCACCACAAAATTCAATTGATAATGATCTCCATTCTTCATTTTTAGGATCTTTTAATAATTCTTCTACTGGTATACCAATAGATACAACTCTTACTGGATCTGGATAAGTTTCTCCAAATACAGCTCTTAATCCATTAATTTCCTTTGCGTCATTTAATGAAACATCTTTATAATAAACTTGTTTATTATCTTTAATATATTGAGTTGAAATTTTTTCAACTTCTTCTAATTCTTTTAATGTTAAAGCTTGTTTATGACTAAAATCAAATCTTAATTTTTCACTTGCAACTAGTGAACCTTTTTGATCAACTCCTTCACCTAATACTGTTCTTAATGCATAATTTAAAACATGAGTACCAGTATGATTATTCCTTATTGGCCATCTTCTTAATTCATCATATGCTGCAATTATTTCATCACCAACTGAAATTTTTCCTTCTGTTAAATAACCAGTATGTAAAACATAACCAGCATAAACTTGAACATTTTCAACATTAAATTCAGATTTACCATCTATTACTAATTTACCTGTATCATATTCTTGACCACCTTGTTCAGCATAAAAGGGAGTTTTATCTAATAATATACCATATTGTTTTGATTCATTATTATTAAATTCAATTGATTCAAGAAATTCATTTCCATCATAAATGGCTAATATTTGAGCTTTAATATTATCAAGTCCATATTTTGCTTCATCATTAGTTTTTGGTATTTTTTTACCATCTAATTCAGATAATGCATGAACATCTAATTTAACTAAATTTGATGCATTTTTTGAACCATTTCCTTTTGAAGCTTCTCTTGATTCTTCTTTAGCAACTTCAAATCCTTCTTCATCGATTTTTAATCCAGCTTCTTCAGCCATTAATCTAGTTAAATCAACTGGAAAACCATAAGTATCATATAATCTCCATACATCTTTACCTGATAATGTTTGTTCTGGTGTTTTAGAAGCAATTATAGCATATTGTTCAAATAATTTTTCACCACGATCTAAAGTTTTAGCAAATGATAATTCTTCTTCATTTAAAATCTCTTTTAAATCTTGAGATCCAGATTCAATTTCTGGAAAAATTTCTTTATTTTGTTCAATAACAACATCAACTAATTGTTGAAAAAAAGTACCAATTGGGTAATTCATATATTTACGAACATATCGTGATCCTCTCCTCAATATTCTTCTTAAAACATAACCTCTTCCTTCATTATTCGGTACACCTCCATCACATATAGCAAATGTTAAAGTTCTTACATGATCAGCAATTACTCTATAAGCAGTATCAATACCATCTTTATCATCACTACCAAAATGACCAGTATAAGGTCTTACTCCTGTAATTTCTCTTATTTTTTCAAAAATTGGTGTAAATACATCAGTATCATAATTTGAAGATTTATTTTGTAAAATTGAAACTAATCTTTCAAATCCCATACCTGTATCAATATGTTTATTTGGTAAAGGTTTTAATGAACCATCAGCTTCTCTATTATATTGAATGAAAACTATATTCCAAATTTCTAAAACATTTGGATCATCCATATTAACTAATGAAGCAGCATTTCTACCTCCAATTCTATCATAATGAACTTCAGAACATGGACCACAAGGACCTTGATCTCCCATTTCCCAAAAATTATCTTTTGCATCTCCTGGTAAAATATGATCTTCTTCAACTCCAACATCTAACCAAAATTGTTTAGCTTCTAAATCTGGTTCTAACCCTTGTTTTGAATCTCCTTCAAAATATGTAACATATAATCTATCTTTTTGTAATCCATAAACATCTAATAATAATTCCCATGAATATTTAATTGCTTCCTTTTTAAAATAATCTCCAAATGACCAATTTCCCAACATTTCAAAAAATGTATGATGATAAGAATCTCTACCAACATCTTCTAAATCATTATGTTTTCCTCCTGCTCTTATACATTTTTGAGAATTTGCAGCTCTTTTTAAATTTGCGAAATCACTTGAAGGATCAACAGTTCCTAAAAATATTGGTTTATATTGATTCATACCAGCATTTGCAAATAATAATGTAGGATCATTATGAGGTACTACAGATGATGATGGAACATAAGTATGTTGTTTTTGATCTTTGAAATAATTTAAAAAAGTAGTTCTTACTTTTGAAGCAGGCCAATTTTGACTAGTTGATAAGTTATTGAGTGAAGATGTAGACATATTTCTCTTGAATATTCTACTTATCATACAATTTTTATAGAAGTGGTGTTTGTTAGATTTATTTCAACCTGACTACTCTCTGACTCAAAATTATACGAAATTTTTTTTTCCTATCTCGATGAAAGATCTGGCTTTGCAACAATATTTTAAAAGATAACGAAATAGACTAAAGGATGAAATAACTAGGTCATAGCAAAGGCTATCTCACGACAAATTTTAGAATTGATCAATCGATTTATCAATTATAATTCAAAAATAAGTTCATTCAATTAATCTATCTACCTATTATAAAATTAAAAAAACAGAAATCTGTAGCCACAACATAGATCTATTTAACTAACTTGAACCAAAAAATGTTTACTATTAATATAAGCTAAAACTTCAGGAACATCTTTTACTAATTCATCAGCTAATCTCAATTTAGTCAAAAAATCAGGAACTAAACCACCAGCACTTGAAGTTGTAGCAACTAACCAATCAACAGAATTAGAAGTCCATTTAATTTCTTCAATTGATACATAAGTTCCTAAAACTCCATCTTCTTTACCTTTTATTGGAACACTAACAATTAAAGCTCTATCATTAGCAATATATATTTCAACCAATTGATTAAAAAATCTTTTAGTTAATGGGAAACCAAATTCATATAAAGCATGAATAATATAACTCCAACCATTATCATCATATTTTTTTAAATTTTCAACAATCATTTCTTTTATTGGATGAACATAATTTAATTCATGATTTGAATGAGTAAAACCAATTTCAGTTGTTCCAATTATACATTTTTTAAATTTTTCAATATCTATATTTTTTAATTGAGTATTTCTTGCAACCCAATAATTACCATTTAATGTAGTATGAACAGTATCAACAGGATAAGAAGTATCTTCAAAATATTTTTTACCTTTTTCCCAATTTGGTATTGATTTTATAATTTTTTCAGATTCTTCTAATAAATATTGACGAGGAGTATCTGGTGAATATTCTTTCAATGGTAAAGACATGGTTGTGTATATGATATGAATTGGTTTAATATGCTACTTAAAGGTAATCGAAGGACTAAGGATGAAAGGTAGATAGTTTTAACTAAATTGCTAAACTTATAAGGATTATATAACAACCCCCATATCCGAGTTGCTACCAAATTTTGGATTGATAAAGAATAAAAAGAATAATTTTAAACAATGTTATACGGAGTATTTATCATAATAATAATAAGGTAGATAAATGAAGAATTAAAAAGAAAATCATATGTTTTGAAATTACAAAGTCTCAGTTCAAAAAGGGTGTTAATAATAAACTTTCAGGGCATAATGCTTTGACGGACCAATATAATCTGAAGGAAGAAGATTATTTCATGATTAATTAGTACATCGCAAAAGCGATTAGTAAAGTTGGACGATTAAAACAGGTCTTTAGGCTGGTGTTATTTTTCTCAAATTCGCGGTTCTGAGTATTTTAAATACGCCAATTTTTCCATTTCTGTTGGCCTTGGTTTAAGTTTTCTAATTTCATCAATATCCTTGATAAAACTGGAGAGATTAAACGAAGTCCAATGGACTGGGATAAATTGGCATATTTAGAATAAAAGAAATAAACATAATGATTTGGCATAATTACTTGATTTATAGTAAGTGTATAGTAAGCAAATTAATTTGTTCTTATCAAGTGTTGGTAGACCAAATTCTCGATTTGACTTTTATCAGTAAAAACACAAACAATATTTAACTCTTGAGAGCTGAGACGACGTACCAAACAATACCTGTATTAATGTTATTTAGTCTACGTCTCTAAACACATTACCAAAAGTCATAGATATATAAAATTGCAAGTACTTAAGAGAAATTTCAAAAGGAAATTCAATTCATAATGTCACTGACTCCAATCTTATCATATAAAAAACCTCATAAAGAATCAACACCATCATCTAATGCATCTACTCCAAGACTGAGTTATTCCCCAAATTTATCATCAAATTCTCAATTTCAAAATTCCAACAATCAACAGCAATCACAATCACAATCACAACAACCTACGCGGAAAATCTCATCTAGAAGGAAAGCATTACAAGAATTTTATCATTTACAATCACAACAAGCATCAAAGAATACTACAAATGAAACAATAAATAATAACGACCGTAATGAACCTGACGAAGCATCAATTACTAAAACTGATGCGATTGAATCATCATCACCATCAAAGGAACCCAAAATAGAGACAATTGAAGATGTAAATAATTTTATAAAAAATTCATCAATAAAAGAGATATTAGTCCTAAGAAACAAGATTCAACTGAAATTAGATTCATCAAGTCAAAAAAAGAAAGAAATTATATATAATAATTATTATGAATTAATAAAATTAAGTCATATGTTAGAAGATATAACAAATTCAAATAAAAAATTACCAATAACTAATATTGAAAAAAATAATAAATTAAGTGGATTTAAAATATATGAGGAACATGATAATGATGAAAATGATTTGAATTCTGCTGATAAATATATTAATGAAGTATTAGAAGATTTATCACAATTCAACAAGAATCAAATATCAAATTTTACAGAAGGAGGATTTAAAGAAGTTTTAAAAAGAATAAATACGGTTCAAAATCAAGATCGTCATTTTTCAAATTCAAGTATGATTGGAGTATATAATGATGAACAAATTGATGAAATTTCAGAAGAAGATAAAACAAAGAGAATTAATCAATTAAATTATATTTTATCATTACCTGATAAAGAATTATCAGCTGAAGAACAATCAAAAGCTGAATCTATGATTGATCAAATCTTGAAATCTAGTGAAAATGAAGTATTGAATTTACAATTAAATACTATTAAAAATAGAATACATTAAAAAATCAAAATTTACATTGCATTAATTAATTCATCATGGTCATTATTTACTTAGTCATTCATAAAATATCATCAATTGAATGATTTTTAAACTTCTTTGAAGATCGATCAATACTTCTTACTTCAAATCTTGAACCTAAAATAGTAAATTGTAAACTTTCTAAATCATCAGTTCCATGTGTTGCATTTTCATTTATTGCATTTTCATTATTTTCTTTTGATTTAGGTATTATAATTTCAAATCCAAATAATGTATATTTTTTAGGTATAATTTTAAATCCACCAACTAATTCAGCAGCAGAACAAGAGGATAATTCATTTTTTGAATTAATTTCTTTGTCGTTCTCATTTTCTTTCTTTTGTAACCATTCTTTACTTTGAAAACCTCTTGGTGTACATATAATAAACAGATGTTGACTATCCCAAACAACAATCCCTCTAATTCCAACAACATTAGTATTTCTTGATTTTAAAACTGTAATTAAACAACCATTAAAATCTGCATTTACTAATTTTGGTAATATGAATTGAGAATTCAATTGAAATTTTCCTTGAGGTGTTGATAATAAATCTTTGATATATGATTGCCACATTTCATTCATTTTAATAAATTTTTCAAATTTGGAAATATTATATTTATCTAGTAATGATGATATATCTATTTGTTTTATTGTTTTATCTCTTTGTAGACTTTTGATTTTTTTGATAAGTTTTCTTTGATTGTTCAATTGGTCGTTGATATATGTTTTTAATTCTTTTCTTGTATTACGTTTCCTTTCTGGAGATATTACGTTTTCATCATCAATTGTGGAATCGTCAAGTTTTCTCTTCTTGGTGTTAGGTGAAGATTTATCAATATGTTTAAATAAAATGGTTGGTTTCTGTTCCCCTTCTGTTGAATAACGTGAATTTAATATTTGCAATATTTCATTATTTGAATCATAACATCTCGTTAGTAGTTTTTTCTCCAATTCGTTTGTGCTTGTCATTAGGGTTATGTGTGCTGATGATGTAGATGTAAGATGTTTCAAATTAAATTAGTTTTAAGATCGTTTTTTTTTTTTGCACTATCAAACAGCTCTATATAGATTAACATCACATCGATTTTACAAATGATATGACAAGTATTTACCCACGAAGATCTTTTAAATTAATTCAAAGCTACTCAAAGCTACTACGATGCTATTCCAATATTCATGTACCTTTTCAAGATGATTTATCCGATATAGATATGGATGATTTTGGATTAGGTGATTTTAAACATTATCAAGAATCTTCAGATATATTGAAAAGAAAAAACAAGTTATATGATGGTATAGATGGAAAAACAGAAATCAAACCAAAGCAGCAAACTCAACAAACTCAACAAAATGCTTTATCATTAGAGTCAATGGCTAGTTTAAAAGAACCATCAATTTTTATTTCTAAATTAAATGATCCTTACCTAAACCTTGCAATTGAAGATTATATATATAATAAAATGCCATTACCATCAACTACTTCGAAATTTAATCTGGAAAGATTATTATTTTATATAAATTCATCATGTGTAATAATTGGAAAAAATCAAAATCCTTGGAAAGAAGTTAACCTACCTATATTAAATCATTTAAAAAATTATCCTTTAATAAGAAGAAAATCAGGTGGTGGAACAGTTGTTCATGATTTAGGTAATGTTAATTTTTCATTTATGACTTCAAAATTAAATTTTGATAGATTTAAATTTGTTAATTTAGTTGTTGATTCAGTAAATAATTCTAAAAATGCATCAAAGAAGTTGGAAGTAAATAAACGTGGAGATATTGTTACTAAAGATGGAGGAGATGAAGAGTTAAAAATCAGTGGATCTGCTTATAAATTATCAAAAGGTAAATCTTATCATCATTCAACTATGTTATTAAATTCAAATTTAAAAAACTTGAGGAGAATTTTACATAGAGATGAAAAGGACTTGGGGGTGGTAGATTCTAAATCTTCAATATCTTCTGTAAAATCAAAAGTAACAAATTTAGAAATTGATAGTAATAAATTTATTGAAATTGTAAGTAATGGGTTCAAACAAGAATTTGGATTGACTTCAGAAGATCAAGAAGAGTTAGAACAAGATGAAGAAACTAAAGAATTTAATGAAATTATGGGATTAAGTGATTTTGCAAGTCTGATTAAATCAACCAATGTTTTTGAAATAACATCAAACATTAATTTACCACAAGAAGTAATAGATACATCAAATGAATTAAAAACATGGAATTGGAAATTTGGTCATACTCCACCTTTTCATCATTACTTAGTAAATGACAAATTAGGTATAAAATTAAAATTTTATATAGAAAAGGGGAAAATTATACAAATTGATTGGGAACTAGTTGAGCCTAATGAAGAAATTGAATTTGCCTTGTGTAAATTTGAAGAAGTTGCTATTGGAATAGAATATCGTGGTGATTTAATTTATGATTTATTTAAATTTCAATATATGAAAATAAGTAGAAGAATTGGTCTTTGGTTAAGTAGAAGTATTGATGGTTTACATAATCAAGGTGAGGTTTAAATTGAGTGTTTGTTTATAGACGTTGTGTATAGATTGATAGATAATAGAATATTTTGTATTTGAATCTAACATCTTTTACAAATTGGTTGCAAAAAAATTGAACTTCGATTTCAGCTTTTTGTAAATAAAAAGCAACCACTCTTTTTTCAAGCCTAATTCATTGATTTATGCAACAATTTGACGTATAGCCTAATCTCATTTTGGACGTTCTAGACAAATGAAACTTTTATTGATAAAAATTTGAGGGTCAATATTTACATAAGAGACATTCAAATTAGGTAGGGCTTAGATTTTTAGGTCGATCTCGTCAAACTGATAAATTTCCAATTGATTCAGTGGCATTTGCACCATTGAAAGTCAGTATATGAGATCTTGCAAGGTTAATTGATGAGTACATTTCCACCCACTCCTATTCAATTTTTGTTGATGTTCATTTTTTCTCATTTGAGGGTTAAAGATCTACATTTATATAATATGTGAAACATACATAACATGCACAAGATAATTTAAATATTAGTTGGGGTTAAAAATCTCAATACAATCACCACTCAGTAATATAAATTTAAGGCGATTAACATCATTTTCTTAAAGCTAAGAGATGTGATATCAATAGCAAATTAAATCTGGTCTTAAAAATGTAACAGAATAAAAGAAGAGTAGAACAAAGTTAAAAAATAAGAAATGGAAGAAAAAAAAGAAATAATTCCGTCGGCTTTTATGGCTAAAAGTTTAAGAACAATCAGTTGTCAAGGAGTGTGTTCCAAAGTTAGCACCCAACATTAGATCAATACATCAAATACTATGCACATTATTGGATGTAGGGTTCATTCCTCAGACCACTTAAAAGTGCTTATTAACTTAAACTTTTTTTATTTCAGATCTGACTCACTTACTTCCATCAGATTAATCAATAATAATATTACACAAACTTAGTTTTTATCATTATCAGATAACCACTCAAGTCTAAGATTTCAAGTTATAATAATATTTACTTATCAGACAGAGTTATAATATATCAATTCATGAGTTAAATAATAAAAAAATTGCTTATTAATTATAAGGATAAAAATTGTGGATGAGAGATGGTCTAGTACTATTTATTTAATTGAAATTGATCCGTAAGTGTATCCTATTAAATAATGTTATCAAATCTGCAAAGATTGTTAATTATTTAAACTTATAGATTTAATTTAGTGTTTAGTGGGCTATTCTACTATAAGCAACCCTTCAATCTTTCTCTTAATATTGATTTTGTTCCATTTCTTTTGAAAAGCTTTTAGATCTCATATTGAATCTTAGTGGAAAAGTCTTTCTACATTAAAACTTAACTCTTTCAAAATAATATCAAATTTTAATTTTCAACTGGGTTCCTAACACATTTTTTTTTTTTTCATTCATCATTTGATTACTTTCATTCAATCTTTGTCTACAATTCACATATTCATTCACCCCCTCCATCCTTATCATTTTTCAACATACTATCCCATCAGAAGCATATACAATCTACTTTTATTCATTTAATTGTAGTATTTTATGAATTATGCCAGGATCAAATACCAATAACATTCAACCACCAAATTCACCTTTATTTCCACCTCTGCAATTAATTAACCACAATGATTTAAATTCAATATTAGCATCAAATTCATCACCATCTACACCTACAAACAATAACAATAACTCAAATCAAAATATATTTATACCGACATTACCTGATAAACCAACAACTTCAACTTCTTCAATACAAGCTTATATAATACCAAGTGAAAAAAATTTATTTGTTCAAGGATTTGATCAACATGAATATAGTTCAAGACCTCCAACAATTTTAAGAGGTTCATTATTTATTAGAGTATTAAAACCAAGTAAAATTAAATCAATTACATTAACTTTTAAAGGTATTCAAAGAACTGAATGGCCAGAAGGTATTCCACCAAAAAAGAATTTATATCATGAAATTAATGATATAATAACTCATACTTGGCCATTTTTCAGTTCAAATAATAATATAAATTTACCAAATAATGGAGCAGATTTTTATATTGAAAAAAATGGTAGTATACAACATACTGGAGGAGGAAATGAAGAATTAAGTACTGTTAGATCAAATACACCTCCCCCAAGAAGAGTTTCAAGTAATTCTCTAAGTGTAAATGGATCCACCACCAGTAATAATCAAGATAATTTTTTTACAAGAAATTTATCACCAAGTTTTATAAGAAGATCAAAATCTCCTTCAATTGGATCTGTTGATGCAATGACTGAGTTAACTAGTGTTGTTTCCCCAACAACTGATTCAAATATGTATTTTGCACCAGGTGATTATTTATATAATTTTGAACATCCTTTACCACCATCAATTCCTGAAACTTGTAATGTGACATTTGGATCAACTACTTATAATTTAGAAGTATTAATACAAAGACCTGGTACATTTAAATCAAATTTATCTGGAAAATTACCAATAAATATTATAAGAACACCATCAGAATTAAATTTAGAAGAAAATGAATCAATTGTAATATCAAGAGATTGGGAAGATCAAATTAGATATGATATTGTTATTGGAGCAAAATCAGTTGTATTAGATTCTTATTTACCTTTAGCTTTCAGATTTGTACCATTATGGGGTAAAGTTGCATTACATAGAATAAGAATTTATTTAACTGAAAATTTAGAATATTATTGTAATAATAAAAAAGTTCATAGAATGGAACCACCAAAAAAATATTTATTATTAGAACATAAAGCTGTTAAGGGAAGATCTTTATTACAAAAAAATCCTCAAGATACTTCTAATGTAGGGTTAGATCAATATGAAGAAGATATATTACCAAAAGAATTAGAATTTCAATTATATGTACCACAAGAAATTACTGGGAAATCAAATTGTTCAATACATCCAGATACTTCTTATGAAAATATTCAATCTCATCATTGGATTAAAATTTGTTTAAGAATAAGTAAAAATGATCCAGAAAATGAAAATAAAAGAAAACATTATGAAATTTCAATTGATTCTCCATTACATGTATTATCACCATTAGCAGCACATGGAAATACTCTTTTGCCTGCTTATGATGATTTAGTTGAAAATGGTGAATTACCACCTCCTCCAATTATTGATAATTCTCCTTTATCACCAGAAGTAACTCCTATTGAACATAGTAGTAGTACAAGTAATATAAGGTCTAGATTTGAAAATGCAACGAGATCAAGATCAAGATCACCTAGTGTGGCGAATAATCAACAAACAACTAGAGAAGATTCACCAACAACTCCTTCATCAGCAATAGAATTTCAACATATTTCATCAAATTTAAATCCTGGAGTTATTGAAAGAGATGCAGATATGCATTTAGAAGCAAATTTATATAAACCAAAATTTGAATCAACAATTGTAGCAATAAATTCTCCACAAGCTATACCACATCCAGAAACTTTTACTTCACCATTATCTTCACCTATCCAAAGACCAATACATTTAATTAGACATCCTTCAACTGCTCCACCACCATTTGTTGCACTGCCTGATGCAACTAAAAATAATGGAGGAATGTCATTACATCCACCTGCATATAGAGAAAGAGATGAAGGTTCATTAAGTTTAAGTCCTCTTAGAATTGATGATGATTCAACAAATTATGTTAATCCATTACATGATGTTGTTAGTAATAATAATAATAATAATTCCACCCCGACAACTTTAAATAATATAGATACAAATACTCCAGTTAGAGATTTATTAATACAACAATTAAATGGTTCAACACCTCCTCAACCAATTGAAACTAGAGATTCCATACCTAATATCTCATTACCTAAAATTTCAATAAATAAACAACATACAGAACCTGAACACCATAATGAACCTCTGGAAGAAGATATAGCTGATGATCCAGCATCACCAATTTCACCAATGTTAGCACCAAAGACTTTCAACAATAATAAAAGAAAATCAAAAATATTTGAATCAAATGAAAGTAATGATTTAATATTATCTACATCTCCACCAAAAACAACTAATAATAAACCAAGTAGAAGATCATCAACAACTTCATCAATAGATTCATCAAATTCTTTTGAATTACCAATTGATCAAACATTACCCTTGCTAAATCAATCAACAAGTTCAATTCAACCTCAAAGAACTTCAAATCAAACAGAGACAAATCAGTTTTATATGGATGAAAGAAATCAATCTATTACTTCTTCTATGTTTGATTTATCATATAAAAAACCAACAAGTTATCAAAAACCAAAAGATTTATTTAGTAATGATTATGAATCACGAAAACAATTTAATAATAGAAATAGAAATCAAAGACTAGCGGGACATCATCAACCTGAAATTGATGATGATGATGAAGAAGATATAAGTAATATGAATATTCCTGTAATACCACAACATCATAAAAAACTGTTTGGAGTGGTTGATACATCATTAACTGATTTAATTAATGAAAATAATGAAACTGAAGAAGGTTCAAGTTTAAGTTCAAATGAACAACAACAACAACAGCAGCAAAATTTAATTAATTCAAGAACTAATGGTAGTACTACTAAAATGAACAATCATAATCATAGTAGATCAATTCCTGGTTTTAATATTGATTATGTTATAGATAATTAATTAGTTTAATTCTACATCCTTTTTTTTTTTTTTTGATGAATATGTACTTTTATTTTACTTTACTTTAAATTATATATCAGCTATAAGTATTCTCTATTTTTGACCACCTTTAACATCAATTATATCTCCATTTTCATTTTGTTTTAAATCACCTAACCATTCATATAATACACCTAAATCACGATCAGCAATATCTTTTCTTTCACAAGCTTTATCATACCAATGTCTACCAACGTCACCTAAAAATAAAAATCTATTAAATTTTTTAGCAGAATCAGTAGCTAAAACAACATCTTTTCTTGTTAATTTTGTTATAAATCCACCTTTGAAACCAACATCTGCTGGTAAATTTGCATCTGGGTAAACACCTTCAATTGGACAATTATCAACAGAAGCCCAAGATTTACCAGTTGATACAGAAACTAATTTTGCATAATTTTGTAAATTTAATCCAAATGTTTTGGCTAATTGGAAAGAATCTGCAACTGCAATATTTGTTATAGCTAAAAGATAATTATTTGATAATTTTGCAGCTAATCCTGTACCATGAGTTGAACCACATGGGAAAATATTTTTCCCCATTTTATTTAATAAAACCGTGAGAGCAGGTGAAATATCTTGATGATTATCTCTACTTAACATAAATGATAATGTTCCTTTTCTTGCACCAGCAACACCTCCTGAAACAGGAGCATCAATAAAATCAAATTCTGGTATAGTTTCTTTTACATATTTATGAATTTCTTGAGATGTTGGAATATCAATTGTTGAAGAATCAATAATTGTTGTTTTATATTCTGGTGAATAACCATTTTCTTTAAAACTTGTTATAATATCTTCAACTACTCCCTTTACATGTTTCCCCTCAGGAACCATAGTAACAATAAAATCTAATTGTCCATCAACATCAGTAACAAAGCTTTTTAAATTTGGTAATTTTGTTAATTTGTCTCTGTTGGTGGTATTTGTTTCAGTTACATTAAGCACAAAATCATCAACTGATTTGGGGATAGTATCATAAACATATAATTGATCATCTGTTTCTAAATTATTATATATATGTCTTGCCATATGTTGACCCATTTGTCCTAAACCAACAAATCCATAATTTACTAAATTTGAAGAAGTTGTTGAAAATTGTCTTTTTGTTGATAAACGAATTGTATTTGATAATGAAATTCTATACATTTTTGATTAACTGTGTAATTGATATAGATTAATGGTGTTAAAGTTGATCAAGAATCGTAGATTTGAGAGATTTTTTATTTTAGGGAAATTTGATATTATATTTATTTAAGTTTTTCAACACCACATAAATAAATAAATAAAATTTTCAAGCCGGTATCGAACAAAATTAAGTTAAAATTTTAATAAGTTTAGGGCCCAGGTAATTTGTAGTAGTTATGCATAAATACTGTACTAAGCAGTGGAATTAATGCTACTTGACTTAAATATATGAGTATTCGGTTACTAAAATTTTTCACTTTTTTTATTGTTCTGAAGCTGTTTTGTTTTTTCCCCATAGAAATTTAGAGTGTGACTTTTAAATTAATCGAAAGAATAACAATCAGAATAACGTTTATTGAATTCAACCTTAAAATTCTAAAAATGAAGTAGCGTGTTTCAATCAGGGCAAATAGTGACAAATCCACAAATTTCTTTGAGCTATAGCGATCATACTACTTCGTTCTAGCGATTCGTATTGAATTTATTCGTATGGTTATTGCTTTTTATTACCCCAGATTTTTAAATTTTTCAAAGTTTCCACGGTTATAAATGGTGGAACACAACAAACGAAATCTGACTTGGTAGCATTTAATGTTTAAATGAAAAAAGTGGGGAAGGAATTAACTCGTAATTTCGATCGGAGAAATAACTTGTTCGTACCAGAATTAGGTCCAACATGAGAAAATTACGACGTAGTATTGTGAATCGTGTGACCTTAACGTTTTTCTTTAGGTACACTAAGTTTCTTCAATTGACAGGACTTCTATATTTTTATAGAACAGAATCAAGGGTCTAATCTTGGCGGGTGTTTTCGTGCAAAATTACTATATTATTTTGTCTAGGAAGTGTCATCAAGACGTTATAGAGATCAATTTAGTGGAGACAAAAAACAAAATCATATATATATTTTTAGCTTTTACTCATAACCTATTCATGACTTAACATTCTAATGAGGGTTATACCGGTAATTCACACCTGGTTTGTGTTGTTCAATTGATAAAAATGGGTTATTTACTAAGTGAAATAATATATAAATGCTCCCATTGCAATTGAAGACACGTTTTGTGTAACAACATGAAACCTTTCCTTTTAATCCTCGACTACTCCTTTGTCGCCCACAATAAAGCATTGAATACCCGCTCGATATGAATATGTGAATTTTGGGAACATTTTGAATCTATTACCGATGAATATCCAGTATAAAGGATGGACTTTTGCCTTATTACTAGCAGCGATCATAATTACAAAAGGGTTGATGTGGTTGATATGGGTTGCAATTGAATCAAGTAAAAAATTCTTTAAATTGTGCAAAGCTATTCTAGACTTTGCACCATGTGGTAAAGGCTGTTTTTTTTCCACTATTGTCATTTAGGAATTCACTTAATGTACCGGTATATTTGATAATCCCGAGAATGCTTTTTTCAAAATAATCTCCAATATTAAGTATACTTCAAATTTTTGTGGTAGCTGTAGGAAAGTTTTAAAATTAAGCAGCTTGTAATTTAACTTGAGATGGTTTAATTTTTTCGCAAGATATATCATGTTTTAAAATTTTAACAGAATTTAAGTAACAACTTTATTCTTTTTTTTCAAATTGTTGTAGATGTTTTTGAATATGTTAGTTCATAATATTTCCAAATTATGCATGTAGACAAACTTTTAATTAATGTTGATGTTTTAGGTAGAATAAAATATTGTATAAAGAAAACTAGTAAAGATCCATCCACCTTTGAGTAAACCAAAGTAAAATTATTCATAGTTAAACTAGCTTTTGCATCAGCATTAAAGTCAAATGATTTTTGCTTGATACGTTTTAATTCATCTTCATCTTGATTTTCTATAGTTGTAATATATGATAGATCAGTCTTTGATTAGATATTATTAATTTATCTTCGTCAATGATTTCCTTGATATTGTCCATTTAGTATTTGAAGAAAATATCAGCTAAAATTTTTAGTCTGACCTTGGATGTGAAGCATATTTGGACCATAAACTCCTATGCGTTTATTATATCATTGAACTCGATCATTAAGACCGCATTCAAAGATATAATAAACGCATAGGAGTTTATGGTCCCGATATTTCCAATATCCAAGGTAAGACTAAGGACAGTGTCTTACTACTTAAAAAGATTGATGATCCGTATAAACCAGTACATTTTGTCCAGTCATATTAAACTTGGTTAGTGTATAAACTATAGCTGATAATTCATTTTCCATTGCATTACATCGACCTAACTCTTCTTGATAGATTGCTTCCACCCTTCCATTTAATGGCGACTTTAGAAATGTCCTTAAATATCCTTGGAACATCGACATCAGATCCAGTGTTTATGTTGCATATTCCTGTATTACCATCGATAATCTTAAACTTTTGATTCATGGATCCAGATAAAAACTCATCCTATATATCATTGAATACTTTAAATCTTTTTGATTTCCTCCAGATTATTCATTTTTAATTGCTATCAGTGAAAGTAATGATAATTTTGCTCAAATTAATAGCTGTGAAAATGATGAGGCTTCAGGTGACGATGATGAAATTGATACTTCAGTTAATTTTAGTGAAAGTAATGAAATTTGTTTTGATCATTATTGATAATTTTGGTGCCCTTCTTGACTGCGACCTTTAGCTTGTGCTATTTGATGTATTTATTAGTGAGCACAAGAGCCGTTGGGAAAGTATCAGCATTGATGGCATTTCTAGTTTTGCTGAAATTTTGCCACCCTCAATATTCCAGTCACTCTAATCAATCTAATGCTAGTCTTTGTCTTCAACCAATCCAAGTGATTTAACTAGCAGCAATTATGAAAACACCAACAATGACCGAGACTCCTTTAAATGTTTGATTGTTTTTATCTGTACTTATCAAGATCATCTCATCACTTCAAACCACTAAAACAAATTTTGGTCATTGCTGATGCTTTCATAACTGATATGATGAGCCAGACAATTTTTCCATAGTCGGAGTATTGAGTTCCTTTCTCGCAGTTCTAAAGTGGAATCGAGCATTACCGAATTGTGGAATCTCAAAAGTCAAAGTGTACCCATTGAGTAGTCAAACTAACATATATGCTTCGAAAGTGTATGAAAAACTCTCGAGATTATTTAAAAAATTGACTGAAATGTTTGATACACATGTATGCTCGCTCAAAATTTCCATTTTTGATCACCAGTTAAAAAAAATGAAGAAGCTGGTGTTATTTAGTTCGAGATCCGATCTATCAGGACGGAATTTTTTCATCCGGGATTCGATCCACAGTACGAATCTAAAATATATAAATCCAGTCAGATTTATTCCTCATTTTATTATAGAAACAAACTTGATATGTAAGTAGTGTAGATCGTCAAATTTGAAAACACAATTTTGCAACCAAAACAAGTTAAATCAAAATGGTTGAATTTAAGTCATCACAATCTATCAAATCAACTAACTATAACTTACCAAAACCTAAACCAGCATACTATCCTCATGAAGGATCAAAACTATACGCCAATAAAGATTTGTATAAATCAATTCACGAAGCTCCAAAGACTTTAATTTCAAAACATAGATGTGCAAAAAGAGACGGTATAGCTGTCAAAATTCCAGCAAAATCAATTGTTAGGATAACAACACCAGAAGGTCCACAAGTTTGTGATTTAAACATATGGAACTTAAATGATAAAAGAGAAAGACTTTGGGTTGCGAGAACAGCTCAATTGCATAGTTACCATGTTTCAACTTATGATAGATTATGGCTGAATTTACCTTTCTTAAGACCATTAGTTACTATAACTGGAGATTCTTTAGGCCCAAGAAAAGATGAGCATGGTGGAAGAGTTCATGGTATGTAAATCTAAATATATTTAGACAAAAGAATCTACTAACTTGCCCAATAGATTGTTTAGGAACAAGATGTGATCCCTACGTTGATAGACTACTTAGTGGTGAACATAATGATTATCATTGTCATTCTAATTTATACAGAGCTATAAAACCTCATGGTTTAGACGAATTTGATGTTCATGATGTATTAAATGTATTTCAAGTTACAGGTTTACTGGAAGAATCTGATCAATATTTTATGGAAACTTGTCCAGCAAAACCTGGAGATTATTTTGAAATGTTTGCAGAAATTGATTTGTTAGTTGCAATAAGTGCTTGTCCTGGTGGTGATTTATCAATGTGGGAATTTGGGGAAACTGAAGATAGTCAACTGAAAATGGAAGATTGTTGTAGACCTTTAGAGATTGAAGTTTATAAGATTGATAATGAGGACAAGGTTTTGCAGAATTGGGAAGCTCCTAATGTTGTTGATTACAAGGGTAATCATGGTATCAAGAAATAATTTTAATCATAATTAAAAATTCAAAGAGGTGTCTTCAAAGCTCTAATGGTTTGTTGTAAATTAATTAGAAAATTGTGCTGAATAGCCAAATTTTTTGGTACTCTAAATACTGCTGATACGGAATAAAGTATACTTTTCGTCATGTGAATGCTTTTCAATTCAGACCCAGTGTCTGGGGTATGAAAATCTAGGAAGATGAGTTGAACACTTTAATTCAATTCGAAGCCTCTCTGTTCAAAATCGAATTACGTACTCCTGAAGACAATTTTAACATTACAACTATCTCTATAAAACATATCTATTCTTCCTTTTTCTTTTCTTCTTCTTCAATTCTTTTTAGGTGTTTTTCATACTTCGTATATTCCTTTAACGTCGTTGGTGAAGGAAACCAAGAATCAAAGTTATACCAACTTAATGCCAAGATTATAGATAATTCGCTAATTAAGATAGCAGAACTAACTGAAGTAGCAGGAAATACATTCCAACACCATTCATGTAAAAACCATAATGGTACTCCTATATACCATTTAAAATTTAATTGTAATAAAGCAGGTAATGACCATGCGTACCAACTCAAAAATTGATAATGTAATGATCTTGAAAATAAGACACCTATTAAGTTAGTGAGTGATATTATGTAAAAAATAATTTGTGGTGCTATTAATTTATTTAAAAAGATGTTGTTTTCTGAAATGGTTGATTTGAGTTTGAAAAAGTCTTTGATTGTTTGTAAAATGGACTTACCTATGATTTTGTGGTTTAAGAATCTAGTGAATATGAAAAATAGTAATACTGATGAATGAAGTACAAGTAATGCACTGGAAAAATCTGATGATAAGAAGATATTTTCAGGTATAAATTTCCAATTGACTGTCCATTTATATAAAAATGATCTTGAAAAATTGAAACTTTGTTTTAAATAGTTCCATCTTATTTCACGAGCTTCTTCGGTATTGAACATTAAAACCAAAAACTTCCAACCAATCATGATTTGCACCAACGGTATTACAGTCAATAAAATTATAAATTTGTATAAGTTTTCATCATTCAAAAAATAAATTATTATCACTAATGCAGGTAAATATAATAAAGCATTCATTTTAATGGATAATGCAAGACTATATAAGTCACAAGCAATAAAACTCAATAAAAAACTTAAATCATACCATGATGATCCTAATACCTTGTCTCTTATTTTTCCGGTTTTAACATTCCTAACTTTTTTTACTTGAACTTCTTTTAAGACAGCTGCTTGTTGTAATAGTATAACAACACCCAAAATTGCCAACGTAGTAAAAACATCATTAAATAGTCTTAATACATAGATTGAAACTAACCTTTTACTACCTAATAATAACCAAATTGTCCAAGGTTGAATATCCCAAATTTGTGAATAAATAAAAGAAACAAATAAAATAGTTGTAGTAAAAATATATCCAAATATTTTTTGAGCTTCAACTAATGAATCTCCACATAACCATTGTAAATGTTGATAAATTATAACAAATCCAGCTGGATAAACTATTGGACCTGAATCTCCATATATTTTAGAATAATTTATTTCACCTTGATTTATTTTATCAATTTGTTGTAAATATGTTGTATAGTCTATTTCTGTATATTTTATATTTCCAATTACTAATTTAGTTATTATTGATGATAAACATGTAATTATAGGATAAGTAAATCTTGAAACTTCTGGACTTGAAATTAAACCTAATATTGCTTCATAAATATCTTGTAGTACATTTTTAAATGTCAATTTTGGCTTTTGATCATGTGATGTATTAGGTTTTGTAGGAGGCGGTGGCATTGAGTTCTGATGAGTTTTAATTTGTGAATTTTGAACAAAGTACCTTAATAATTGTTTGAAATGATGATAGCCTAAAGAATCAAGTCCTAACAATAAAGACACAAAATGGAGAACTAAATTCATCGCGGTTGAACAATTTGATTTATTGAACAAATTTTCTACATTGATTTTGTCGTACATTTTGGTTTAAATCAAGAACATTGAGGTATGTATAGTTGACTAATATGGTCTTGATAGTTCATGAATCTGACGACCTTGGTAAAATCAATAGTCCGGGTTTTAGAGTGATTCCAAGGTAATAATTCTCGGCGTTTTAATCATTGAAATTTTTATCTTCCACATCAACAAGCTCAATATTAAAACAAGTTGAATATCAAATGAGATATCAATGTTGCAGAGCCGATATAAGGAAGAAATGTACTAGTACTGATACTAGACCGTTGATTGATAGAATTCAGATGGTATGAACACTAGTTAGGGATAATTTGTCACAATATCTAGATCATGTGGAACAGTCAATAAGAATAAGAAGGAGGTTAGTTTTGTGGAGGGTGAGATGGTGTTATTATTTATTCGATAAGTATTCTGCTTAGGTATCTTGCGCTTGAACTTATTTTCTACTTATCCACCATTTATGAACAAACTATAGCCCTTCCGTTGGTTGGTTTTATGAATTTAATAATACGGTTGTTATCACTTGCTGATTATCACTAGATTATCATTTCATTACCGTTAGTTCTTAGTTTTCAATGAAAGGTGGAAGCGGAAATAAGTTCAAGCAGGAGATACTTGAGTAGATTAACATATTTAATATACACAATAAGCATACCTATGATAATACTTGATATTGTGAGTATGATACTACATAGGATGGGATAAGTTACTTGTAAAATCATTAACTTCAAGTGAAATATTATCAGTACGAAATGCACCTTCGTTTGCTGAAACCAGTGATTGTTTAAATCAACAAAATATATCTAGAAGTAAAATAAGACAAATAATCTGACTAGTATGAATGCAAATGTATTGATATATATGACTAGAATTTTAAAATAAACAAATGATTAAATAGGTTCTTATTTTTGTTTCTTTTTCAATATTCTTAAAACATCACGTCTTCGTCTTTTAAATTCTCTTGAAAATTCACCACGATTAAACCAAAACCATTTTTCAAATTCAGTTTCATCTTCATTTCCAACATTACTTGAGCTAGTATCTTCAGTAAGTTTAGGTAATTGAAAATGATTTGGATTAAAAATTTTAATATTTCCAATTTTACTAAATTGTGATTGAGTACTTAAAAATGGTGATTCAAAATGTGGCCAAAATAATCCTATATCTTTATTATTTTTTATTGTTTTTATATTTTGTTCTTCTGGTTGTTGTTGTTGTTGCTGTTGATTTTGTTGTTTTTGAATTTGTTTTAATAATTGTTCTTGATCTTGAAGTTGAAGTTGTGCTGAGTTATCAATATCTTCATCATCTTCTGATAATGCTAATTTAAAACCATTTTGTTGCTGTTCTGAATTGTTTGAATCTATGCTGGTTGTGGGATTAAATAATGATCGAAGTGTTTCTGTATTACTTGTTGTTTTGTTTGATTCTGAATTTGACCCGAAAGTAGGTATGAATTCTTCTTCATCTGAATTTTCTTCAATTTGTTCTACTTGATCTTCAATTATATCTTCAACTTTATCCTGTAGTATTTGATCTTTAACTGTTTCAATCTCTTTATTCTCTCTTTCCTGAACTACTTCGTTGTTGTCCTTATCATCATCTATTTCTATATCATCATTTTCTATTATTTGAGTTGGTTTTAAAGTAGTAAAATCAATATCATTTCCTTCATCATCTTCATCATAATATATTTCTTCTTGAGGTTTTTGTAAATCTCCACTTGAAATTTGTATTACTTCATCATAATCTTTTTGTTGCTCTATTATTTGTGTTCGCTCTTCATTTTTATTTTCATTTTCATCTTCATCTTCATCAATATTTTTACCTTCAATTTCATAATCATAATGTTTAACTTTTTTTCTACCTTTTGAATCAATTTCAATATCTTCTTGTTCAATTCCATTATTTTCTTCAATTTCAATTGGTTTATTAAAATCATAATTAGTTAAAATTGAAGCTAATATGGATTTATTTTTTTTAGATTCATGATCTTCATCGACTGTATCTACGATTGTTGCTGGTTCATTAGTTAAATTTTGACCATAACTCAAGGCTTGTTTACCGTTTATACCACATGAAGTTGATTTTTCAATAATATGATCATACCCACTTTTCCATGAATTGGTTGCTGTATCAAATTCCCAAGTTAAATCTCTTATATTTCGATTCTTTTCATACCCCCATAATTTAGTTTTATAAAATTTAAATTGTTTTAATTCACCATTTATTAATATACGAAGAGTTTGATTTTTTAAATTTAATTCTTTTCTTGGTGATTTTCTATGTATTCCTTTTGTTATTGAATGAGATTTACCATTTGAATATTTATAAAATAATGAATTTAATGTTGATCCATATGATTTTGAACCATTTAATCTTTGAGTTGGTGGTAAATTTTTTGTATTTGCTGAATTATTTTGAAATGTATGTTCTGATTTTGATATTATTGGTGATAAAGTTTGTGCAGTGGAAATGTGTGAAGTTATTGAGTTTATGGGATATTTATTTCGAGATTCTTCAATTCTTTTAGTTCTAGATTGTACTATCTGTGATTGTTTTAATTGGTTCTTCAAATCTTCTGGTGTATTTTTTATAATTTTAAATCTTTCTTTAAATTCAGGTTTTGCTAATGCTATATTTAATTTTAAACCCATAAATACAACTCCATTTAATGAATTTTTAAATTTTTCATATTCTTTTGTTGATGATTCTATAGTTATAAATGCAAAATATTTTAATTGTAATGGTTTTGTATGAAAAGTTAATGGTTTTATGAGTATGAAGTTGAATTTTTCAATTCTAGATTCTAGTAAATTTGGATTTTCTTTTAATTTAGGTGATATGTTACCAATATGTATTCGTAGTTGTTTTATTTCATCTGATGACATTTTATGAAGTTATGAAGTGGTAAAAGTGTTTGGTTGTGAAAAATTAGAAAATTATATGAGATGATACAAAATTATATTCCTAGATCGCGAATAAAATAAATTCTGAAACATAATATCATCAACAAAGAGAATGACATAGTTCAAAATGTCTAATCTTGATGATGAAATAAATGATGCATGGAATGAACTATATGATACATATGTTGAAGAAAATAAACTCAAAAAGGATAAAGAAGTTTTAAAATTACGAAAAGATCAGGAATTACAAAAACAACAAATTGATAAAGATAAAATTGATATTTCATCAGATGTACCACAATTAAATAAATTAATAGAGGCTCAAACTTCTGATCATCAAAAGCAATTGACTGAAGAACTTAAGACTATATTAATAAAATATTTTTGGGCTGGTTTCCAATTAAATAAAGATCTAAAAAATTCAAATGATACTGATAAATAAGGTGGTATCTAATTACAATAATGTTTCAATTAAATAAATCTCATACTATAAAAAAGTCTATAAATTAACTAAACAAGTATATGAAACATAAATGGTAAAAGAGTCATCATGTTTGTGTAAATAGTTTATCAAAAGTTAACCAATTTGAATCAAAACAATTTCTAATATTGAATAATCAAACTAAAACCGTTGTTTATCTCTAAATTTTTTGTGCTTTCCACATATCTTCTAAACCAAAGATAGAAGTAATAACACCAGCAAATCCAACATCTCCTTCAGTGAAATGTAAGTAATCTAATGAATTTAATGCAATAAAACTATCTAATAAATCCCAAATTAATTTTCTTTTTGCGGCATATAATTTATTATTTATTGCTTTATAATCAATTTCTGATTTTTCATCAACTGAATTATGTTCATAATTACTTAATGAATATATTATTCTTAATGAATTTATAATACCAGCAATTAAACCAATTAACCAAAATCTTGAAGCATAAGTTGATAAATTTGGCCATTTTTTACTTGATACAATACCTAATAATTTAGCAAATACTAAAGCATCAATAGTTAAATAACCAGCATAACCTAAATTTCTAATTATTGTTGTAATTTGTAATATTGGATCCATTAATTTATTATCATAAGCTTTTGCAGCAGCTTGTAAATGTGGAACAGGTTTAAAAAAACGCATACCTTTTCTAATAAATGTAAAATGACCTTTTAAAGATTTAAACATATCAATTGTTTCTTTTGAATAACCTTTTTTATAAGTATAATAAGCTAAAAATCTTGATAAATAAGCTAATAATCTAAAAGATTTTTCTCTTTGAGGTGTTGAATCCCAAAATTTAACTAATTTAGTTAATGTTGGATGATAAATTATAGTATCTGCAACCATTTTTTTAGTATAATGTTATATTTCTATATTTGATTGATTTAATAGTTCAATTTGAAAAATATGAAAATCTGTATCTAGTGATGATTATGACAAAATTTGATAAATTTGCTACTTTGAAGTAAAAATTGTTTGAATTGTTCAATATGTTTAGATCAACTCAAACTTCTTTCAATATGAAATAGCCAATTGATTAGTTGATATATAAAAACAATTATTTGTTGATAAATTTTGTTTTGAAATCTGAAAAGAAACCAACTGAATTATAATAATAATTTTTTAATTGGTAAATATCTTCTTAAATTGGATCAATAAACCGCTAATATAATAATGTAATAGAATACTGTGATAACGTATTTCTTCAGAGAGTAGTGTAGAATGGTTATTTTTCACTTAGTATTAAAGATGTATTTATTTACTATGCGGGTTAATGGAATGTGGAGTATTATGTATCAATTTACGACACTTTAAATTAAAGCCGAGGGCTTTTAGTATTGATAATTTCAATACAAAATGATATCACAATTTATATTAGTTCCACCTTGTAGCGAATAGGTCGACATTCCTACGGGAAAGAAAAAAAATATGGCCCCAGATATTTCTTTTTTGCCCTACAATTGGTCTGTGTTAAATTTTATTTCTTCGATAAAATATTAAAAATAGTTCGTAAAATACTTAGGTCGAGTTCGACCAATGCTAATACCAAAGAAGAGTGGAAGGCAAGTGGAAGGCTCCATAGTTAAGCTTTGAAAAATTACTCATATCTAATTTCAATATATTGAATAGTAAGGATATGTTTCTTTGTTTAATTCTGAATGTTACTTGTATGTGAATTTCTGCTTTATCTTGAGTTTTGAAAGTAGAGTTGGTGTATTTGCCAGTGTTTTTCCATAAAAGATTAAAACGACTTGGGTCGAGCTCGAACAAAACACTTTCGTAGATTTTGCAATCAAAGGATTCTACGAATTTATAAAAATAAAAATTTTTCAAGCTCAAATTGCCTTGCCAGGTTATGGTTTAGTCAATTGAATAGTTTCTACAGCGGTGTTTTGAATGAGGGCCTTTAAGCAATACATGATTGCTGCTATATTGAAGGATCTGTTTATGTAAAGCTTTCAGTTTCTCTAATATCTGATTTTTCGCTAGTACCTAAAATTCGCTTCATTGTATCAACTAAAATTCATACCTAATATGAATATATGAAAATAAAATTCCTACAAGGAAAGAGTTTAAAGAGAAACTCAAATGAGGTGTCATGGAGTCGGAATGGCTGCTTTCACCATAGTATAATTCCTACTGCTGATTTCTAGTTGTGCTAATGTTTACACAAACTGATGTCACAACGAAGGTAGGTCCGAAACAACAAGTCGAAGATTGGACGGAAAAAAAGAATATGGCCCTAAATTCATAGTTTTACCGTATAATTAAAAGCCTAAGCTAAATTTTTCATCCAAAAAAAAGTTTTGAAACGAATTGGGTCGAGTTCGACCAAATTAATTTTTCAATTTTGCAATCCTACGCTCTATCCAATTTTGAAATTTAAAATTTTCAAAGCTAAGGTTAATCTGACAGGTCAAGTTCTAATTGAATTAAAAAGTTTTTACAAATGTGATTTGTATGTGGGTCATTGAGCATTGCTTGGTACCCGGCCGTCTTTTATAAAAAATCTTTTTCATTTCCTAGTAGCGCCTAATTCGCCAATACCTAAAAAAGGCACTGGTATTTTCGCTTCATGATATTGCTTTCAAATTGAAAAAATTATTCATATCTATTTTGTATATATCAGATAATAAGAAAATGTCTCTTTGTTTAGTTCTGAATGGTATTTGTATGTAAAGTTTTTTGACATTTCAAATTTTGATAATAGATTTGGTATGCTTAGGGGCATTGTTTCCATTGAAATTTAAAAATCGGTGAAGTAAAAATAAATTATTTAACGAACGAAGAGTTTATTGAGTAATTGAGAAGTCAGTTACTAGCACGGCTGCTTTAAATAAAGTATGGTCCTTAGTGTTAGTTTTGGTTATATATATTTAAGTAATCAATTCTATACTTTTCCTATTATATCGTAAATTCATAATTTCATCATAATTATCATCAACTCTTGTATTAGACATACTTCCACCATTACCACTACCACCAATACCATTTTCTAAATCAAATTCATTATCAATATCTCGATTTATAAATTCAAAATCATCTTTATCCGAATCTGTATTTTTCATAATTGTATTAAAATTTTTTAAAATTTGATTTGTTAAAATAAATCTATCAATAAATCCTTTCATTTCTTCATATGATTCATCTAATATTATTAAATTATTTAAATATAATTTTTCAAATTGTTCTAATATTAATATTGATGGTGATAATTCATTTGTATAAAATATTGATGACTCTATATTTAGTTCAACCTCTATATAATCTTTTAAATTTCTTTCATAATGTAATTGCATTGATAATATTTGTTTTGATAAATTTTGAATTTGAAATGAAATTGATTGATTTGGATTGTTAATATTTTGAATTTTATTATAAATTTCTGATTTTTTAACATATCCAATATATATTGGATTTGAATAATTTACAATTAATGGATATCCTTCATGATTATCATCATTCATAAATTTTATTAATGAAATTTGAGTATATGGTTCATCTTGAGATATTAAACAAAGACATTTAACTTTTTCCAATGGTACCATTAAAGATTTAACTGTAACATCTGGTAATTTTGATTTTATTGTAGTTGTCAAAGAACTAAAACTTACTAATCCTGTACCTTTATTTTCATTAATTAATCCTAAACTATTTTCATCATTATTTTGATTAAAATTATATTGTAACCAATTATCATAAATATTTAAAGGACTTAACCAATCATTAACAAATTTTGAAGTCATTACTCCACACATTATTGGTAAAACATAAGATATAGCACCAGTCATTTCAAACATTATTACAACAACAGTCATAGTTAATTTTGTTATACCTGTCATAAATGATGCAGCTCCTATAACTGCATAACTTGATGGAGAAACTAAACAAGATTTTTCAGTACATGTTGCTAAAGATTCCCAATTAAATTTTGATTGTAATACTTGACTTATAATTCCTAAAAATCTACCAGTTGTAGCACCTAAAACTAATGAAGGCATTAATATACCTCCAGGTAAATCTACTCCAAATGTATAACTTGATAAAAAAAATCCTTGAATTAATATATATAATAATTTTATCAGTATAAAACCTTTTGAATTTGAACATAAAAAATTTGATGAATTTATTTGATCTTCAATATTATCTGGTGAACATTCTTTAAATAATAATATAAGATATGAACTTAATGATAATTTTGAAATTTCTAAAGGGAAATTTAATATTGTTGTGATCGTAACAATTAATCCAACTTCTAAATAAGGTCCCCATTTATAACTAATTTTCAATAAATCAGATAAATAATTTTGAATTTTTTTTCTAATTAATTTATTTTGAAAAAATTGATTTAATTTTATAAAACAAAATCCATAAATTCCTCCAATAAATCCTAATAAAGTGAAAGGTATAATTTCTAAAAATAACCAACTAAAATTTCCAAATATAACTTGAAATAAATCTTGTTCTATAAAATTCCCACCATCAGTAAATACATTAAATCCAGTTAATCCAATTATTGCAATTGTAGCAGAAACAAAAGAAATCCATATAATTTTTGTTGGATTGAAAAAAGATGGCATACTTTCTAATACAAATAATACACCACCAATAGGAGAATTAAAAGCAACTGATATACCAGTTGCAGTAGCAGCACTTAAAATTTCTCTTCTTATTGATTCATTTATTCTGTTGCCACCACCATTTGATAAAAGTTCAAATATTATATTGAAAATACAACAAGATACATGAACTAATGGACCTTCTTTACCTAACCAAAGCCCCGAACTAACAACTAATATTAATCCAACGATTTTATAAATTAAAGTTTTTAAACCTAATATTTTTTTATAATTTAATATAAATCCCAGTATTAAAATTTTAATTTCTGGTATACCTGATTGTTTGATGATGATTTTTGAATTAATACTTAAATAAGTTGCTATAGCAGTGAATGCTATTGCAAATATGTAATATATTGGAAAATTTAAAAAAATATCACCAACCACCGAAATTGAATTAAATAGTAGATTTGACCAATTATTCCAATCATTTGTAGGACAAGTTAAATAAGGATTGAAAACACTCCAATCATTATAATTTTTACTTAAACATACACCTTTTTTTAAATCATTTAATGTAATTGATATTAAATCTATTGCTGCTGTTATATAACCTAATATTATTGCTGATAATATTACAGTTAACCATTTTTTGGATATATTTATATATGATGATGAACTTGAAAAGGTGGTTGATGAAAATTTTAAAGATTCTGGATTTTTTTGTAATGATTCTTTATTCCAATCAATATATGAATTTTCTTCATATTTTAAATTTGAATTATTAGATGATTGTGAAACATAAGTATTTGTTGATGAATTTGAATTTGGTCTATAAGTTAGTGTAGGTATATCATCTTCTATTGTATATGTATATGATGATGATGATCCATTGGATGAATTGAATGAATTCATTTCATTTGGTCTTTAGTCCTTTAATAATAATGTTTGAAATAATATTTATCTTCAATATTTTTCAATCGGTTTTAATCTTATCTTTTTTCCTTCATTTAGTTTTAGTGTAATATGTCAGACCAATTAATTATATCGTTGAATTTAACAATTTACATCTTATCAACTCAATGGTTGCATCTAAAGAGATCATAGAATTCTAAATATCTAGTATATGAATTTTTTAATTAATACTATACAAAGAGAACAACTGTAGTTAAAAAAGTAAAGTTAATTCCATTGAATATATGATATGAAATTTTCAATCGGGAATAAACTTATGAAAGATAAAAAAAAAATTGAATAATGTAAAGTAAGTCTAACTTGATAATTCTAAATTTTGAAAAGATGTAACATTTCAAACACTCAAAAATGAGGTTTGTTATTACTGTTTTCTTAATATGTTAAAGGATTAAAAGACTAACCAACCAATTAAGAAAGCAATTAAAATTAAAACTAAAGCAATTGGTAAAGAAATTCCATTTGATGCTAAATCTGAATCAACTATTGCACCAACACCTCTTGAATGTGCTGCTTTTTCATTTTGATCTAATTTAGTAGATAATGTTTGAACTTGTCTTGCTAAAGCTTCCAATTCACGTTGAACAGCTGGTGATGTACCACCTTGTTGTTGAATTGGTTGTTGTTGATGTTGTGGTTGACCATATTGAGAGTTTTGATAACTTGGTTGTTGATGTAATTGAGGTGGTTGTTGTTGTTGTTGATAACCTCCATTGTAATTATTAATTGATGAAGTATCATTAAATGATCTATTTTGAGCACCATAATCATTACCAGTGGATTGTTGAGTATATGATGAGTTGTAATCTTGTTGAGGTGGTTGTTGTTGATATTGTTGATGTTGTTGTGGTTGTTGTTGTTGTTGTTGTGAATGATTATAAGCACCTGCAGCACCTGCTCCAGCAAGAGCTCCACCAGCTAAACCAGCACCAGCACCACCGAATGAATTTTGGTGTTGTGGTTGTTGTGGTGGTTGTTGTTGGTATTGTTGTTGTTGCTGTTGTTGAGGTGGCTGTTGTTGTTGTTGTTGATAATTATTTTGAGAAGCACCACTTCCAGCAAATCCACCAGCAGCAGCACCATTAGCACCACCAGAAGTAGCAGCTGGAGTATTACTTGAACCTGAGGACTTATCAGGACCAATATTATAATTAACTCTTAATTTTTTTGAAACAACAGCAGATTTATTTTGAGATTCTAATGAACCCCATAATTCACCAACTTGAGCAGGATCAATATTTTGATTAGTTGGTACACTAACTAATAAAAATTTATCTTTACATTTGTAATCTTTTGGTAAAGGTTGAGCAAAACCTTGTAAAATTATAGAAATTGAAATTGAACCACCTGGTTGAACAATACTTGCATTTGGTCTAACACAATATAATTTTGGAGCAGTTGTTTTAACTTTAAAAGCTAATGGTTGATTAGTTGGATTTGATAAAGTCAAATGTTCAGTAGTTTGTTTGGTAAATGAACCTAGAAGATTTTGTTAGTATTTTCTATTTTGATAAAAAATGATAAATGTGTGGAGAAAATAAATGATTATTTGAGCAATTTTGGGAAAAAAATTGAATGAACTCTAGATGGATTCCAATAATCCATTCATTTCAAGTCTTCCAAATTCATCCTATTCTCCAAATTATCCTTCTTTCTCCAATTGTATCACCCTAATCTTTTGTAATTTATTCAACATAATAAAAATGATTAAAAAGTGGGTTAATGTAAAGTATATATTCTGAACATACCAGTAAATTCTAAAGTACCTGGTGAAACCTCCATTTTATGTTATATATTCTATTCTTTAATTGTACAGATAAATCTATCGAAATTCGTAATTCAATTGATAATGGTATATGTATATATATACTAACTAAAAGAAAAAGATGTTGATTTTTCAATCTATTTATTAAAAATTATAATTTAATTTTAATTTTTTTTTTCATATGGAGAGAGAGAGAGAAAAAAATAAAAATTGATATGGCCGAAATTTATTATTAAAAGATTAATTAAAAGAAAGATAATTAATGACGATGTACCTTGATTAATTAATAATTAAATTAAGTTCAAGCTAACTCAATTCATCTAAGTAAGATTGGCTTGCTGAATAGGTAAATTAGGCTTTCAATACGTTTCATAATAGGTTCATTCAATCAAATACTTACTAAATCAAGTAGTAATTAATAATTAGGTAGTAAACTAAAACAAAGAGATTTATTGTTAGTAAAAGAAGTAATTTAAACTTTCTCCTCAATTTAATTTAATTAAAAAGCAGAAGTTGATACGTAATCAAGTAAAAAAAACACTAATCTGTGAAAATTAGCCTATTTTTTAGGTCGAAGTGGAACCAAATAAGGCGTATATACTTCGACCAAATTTATTATAATAGCAACACAAAGATAAATCAAATTACATAAAATGTCGTTTTTTTATTTTTTAACACAAAACAAAGAAAAATAAAAGACACAAAAATAGAAAGGTTACAAAAGCAAAGTTTATAAAAAAACGACATTAGCTTAAGTCCTACTGTATTAATTAATCAATTACTTCATTAGGCAATTTATTTTAATACCATTAAATAATTAAGGGTCCAGCTTGTGATTAAAGACTTACTTAATCATACAGTCGGTTGATAATGGTGAAGTTCATTCAAGTAGAATAGAAGTATAATCAATATGACAAAGATGTGATCAAGTGGAGATGAAGAATGATCAAAATCAGATATGTTTCAAGGTCATTAGGATCATAATTGTATCCGAAAAAACCAGTAAACTCCTACTAAATGACCTGTCATTCGGTGATGAATGAAAAATGTGAAATTCCTGGGTTTCACATGAAATAATCGACTATAGTTAATGATGCCATTTTAGGTTATCATGTAAAAAGAAGAATAAACCTTGTAAGTAATCACATTAATCTAATTTTACAAACCATTACCTAATTTGAAAATCTGAAACATGAAAAAAAATATTATTCAACCTCACTTTGATGCAAAAAACATATGAATTAATTTTATACAAAAAGTTTAAAAAACAAGTGACTTTGACATATTCTAGTCTTTTATACTTTTACATGTAACTAGCTTGACAGTTTAAAATAATCAGATGGTGAAAGATTTACTAACTAAATTCATCGTTGGTTTATACTATCCTCACTTGTTTTGGTTGTAATTTACATCCGTACCGCAATATCACTTACTCGCTTGATCATTTTATTTTTTCTCGCAATAAAATTAAATTATTATACTAGTAAAAATCAAATTTAAAGCTTTTGCCATCATCATCATCAGTTTACATAAGTGGGATAACATACATGCAAATCAAGTAGAATTTATTACAAATTGCCAAATAGACACATACATACTCAAACTGGAATATATAAAGGATTAGATTTGAACAAGATCAGTCACGACAATATGATACATTGATGTTAGATAGCGAAGGACTTTTTGATCATCTTCAACTTGACTACTATATTGATGCAGTATTAACGGAAATTGGATGTTGGTTTTAAAGATGAAACATCTAAATGGAGCTAACAACTACATAAGTTGCTCAAATAAGGATTAACAAGATCATCAGATAATTGTTAACTTTTATTTGAGCAACTTGTTTATTGACATTCGAAAAAGAAGTAAGATAGGGAAACCCTTTGTTTATGTCCTTTTTTTGATCTAGGCATATATTTTTTTAAACAAAATAATTGAAAAAACTTAATGGCTATGACAAAATTGTAAAAGATAAGTCAGGAAACAAGTTTAAGATTTTATTTAAAAAAGACGTGTTGAGCTAACAAAACAACGTGAGAGCTGAGTCAGATGTTGATGATTTGATCAGGATTTGTTGGAAGGAGTAACTACAAATGATTATGTGGATATTTTTATAACTCAAACTTCAAAAATTTCATTCATACAGCAATTAAGGGGTGACTTATATCGAGATTTTATCATTTAGCTTCCAATACATCAAAGAGCAAGTGATATCAACAAGTAAAGTTATACTTTGTACATAAAACAATTAATTATTGATTTTTAAAATGGGATTGTGGGTGTCTTTCAAATAAGTAAGTTCAAAATTTCAAAATATAAGTCACTTGATTGGCTGACACCGTCAAAATATTGTTTGAAGGAAGTGTTCCAGTATTTGATATTATTTGATATCGTTAGTTCCAATGGATTGAAACGATATGAAATGTTGGAACACTTCATCGCTTTTGTCAAATTCAATTACCTAACTAGAAGAAACATCCTCCAACTCAATCAATATATTGTTTGTGTACAAAAATTTCATGGAAATTGACGGCTAAGATTTGAATGAGGTTATCATATAAGTTTATGGGCGATTTGGGAGCTGATTAATACATTTTTTTCAATTAAATTATCACACAAATTAGATTAACTACATTAACATAAGATTGAAGCTCTTTTATGTTCAAGTTGTACCCTGTTGTTGATGAAACTTTCAATACCCTCGTGAAGATGATACTTGAAAGCTTCAAAGTATTATGTCATTTCCATCTTATTAATTTGACGCGTGTGATATTACGATAAATCGATAAAAATTTTTACAACCAGCTCCCAATCAGTGTATATATGATAACCTCAGTCATATCTTGTCGTCGTCTTTTGTAAAAGTGTTGGACAAAAGAGAGCATGTTTTGCTTATTTAATTGTGGTTTTAAAGGCAAAAATAACGTTATACCAGAAACAGAACCTGCAACAAAAGACAATAATAAATTACTCTACTTTTCTATTTAAAACCTCAATCCTTTTTCAAATAAAAATAATCTTGTTATTGTTGCTTAATCTTCACTATCTTGTTCATTAATTAATTGTAAATATTCAAAATAAAAAGCAATAATTTGTAAATGAGAATCAAAAATTATATGTTCATCAACTCCATGAGCATGAGATTCAACTGATGTTAATAAACCAGGACGATAACGATATATATCACGAGTTAAATCCCAATACCATCTTGTATCTGTATTTCCAGTTGCTATACCTCCAGAAACTATAACTTTTTGATTATAATATGGCAGTTTTGAAGTAAATGATAATTTTTCATAAACATGTCTTATATTTCCAACTAATAATTCCCATTTTTTACCAGTAGTTGGAGTTGTTGGTGCTGGTTCTAATCCACCTAATTTTTCAATTTTAAAATAACCATTTGAAGTTGGTTCAATAATTGTTTCATTATCATTAGTTATAATTAAACCTAAATTGTATTCATCTGCAATTTGTTTTAAAAATACAAGATCATGGTTAAAAATTTCTTCAACTGTTTGTTCAATTGCTATTCTATGATTCATTATAATTTCAACATATTCTGGTAATGCATTTGATTTAACTCCTCCATTTATAATATCAATTGCTTGAGTTGAAGAAATTAAATATTTTGAAGTTAATGATTGATTATTATAAATCCAATCTCTTGCTATTTTATTTGCATTTGGATATTGAGCATTTAATATACTCCATTTTATTTCTTTTGGTATAGTAGGTGAATATTTAGCAATACATTGATATTCATGATATGTTGGATTTAATGGAGTAAAAATTGGTTCAAATGGATTTGATTCTAATAATGTAATAAATTTTGAAATCAAACCTATTGAAGTATGTTTTGGAGGTACTGAAGAATGACCACCAGGAGTATTTAAACTAATTTTTATATCAATCGATCCTTTTTCACCAGTTCCAGGTAATGCTAATAATACATCATTTTCATAAGCAATACTTTGTCCACCTTCATCATATATAGCATAAAATGAATCTTTACCATATTTTTTAATTAAATGATTTGCAATATTTTTAGCACCTCTAAATCCACCAATTTCTTCATCAAATCCAAAACCTAAAATTATATTTCTTTTTGGTTTAAAACCAAATTTATATAATTCTTCTATAGTTTCTAATAATCCAATAACTAAATTTTTACAATCTGAACTTCCTCTACCCCATAATTTTTCACCATCATAATGACCTGAAAAAGGAGGATAAGTCCATTGATTTAATGTAGATGATTGAATTGGTACAACATCTAAATGACCTAATAATCCAATTGATTTTAAATTTGGATTGGACCCCTTCCAAGTAATTAATAAACCATGTTGATTTATTAATTCAATTTCAAGATTTTGAAAAATTATGGGAAAAGTTTTATTTAAATAATTGTACAAGGGATTAAATTTTTTATTCCAAAAATTTGGATCATCTTCTACAGTGGGTGAATTATCATAAACTTGAGTTTCAATTTTTACTGCTCCTGATAATTTTTTAGCTGATTGATTTCTAAATGTTTCATTATATAATATATTTAAAACTGTTGAATTATCTTTTTTAAATGATTTTGGATATTTATATTCATATTGTTTACATACTTCTTTGTCACTATTCTCTTGAGATTCAAATATTAATGGTTGATTATTTTCAGTAAGTTCTTGTAATAAAAATTGATTATGATTTATTTGTAAAGAATTGACTATGGAAATTAATACTAAGGTAATTGATAGCAACAAACAATTGTAATTTGATAAAACCATTGTTGGGTTTCTTTTAACGAGTGAATATGTGCTGTTAAAATTAAAATTCAAGATCTTGCAAGATTCATTGTAATTAAACGGTTTTAAATTAGGAACAACGTTGTTCCTTAACTTAATTATTGCTAAACATGTTAGAGTAGATTCCACATAATTTTATTGTAATCAATAAGCCCCTTAAAACTAGGATTACACCTGTAGAAAATCAATTTTCTGAGAGACTTCAGGACTGTTTCAAATTCTGAAACATTTATATTTGGAAGACCTTTACTACATCCTACCTAAAAATTTGCAACCGTAACTAATTACGGGCTTCTATTTTTCGATACTAGACTTCATCAAAATCGATTTATTAATCAAAGCAACAGCCAACATCCATCCATACAGCAAGCAATCAATTAACCAATTTTTTCTCAAGTTCTCATCATATGCATGTTCTCAGTTAGAAAATCACCAACATTTATTGTATCATGAAGTTTATGGAAAAATGAAAGTCATTTTATAGACTAAACAGTAATCAAAGAACAAGTTTGACTGAAAGGAATGACTTTGTTCTTGCTAAGACCTAACTATAGAGCTAATCAAAAACTGTAATCCTGATTTTACAGGGACAAGTTGTTAAGTCAAGCAAATTTAGACCTTTCTCGATAAGATTTACACTCATCGAATATATTTAAGGCAGGTATAATAAAGTATATATAGAGTGTGGCTTATTGAAATCAATGTCATATTTTTATTAGTGTCGTACTTATTGTTTGTGACATCAATGTCTTATTTTTTTTTCTAATGATGTAATTAAAATTATAAAAGTCACCCCACAATTAAAATTAAAGAGAGAAGAAGAAGCAATAGATTTTTAAGATAGCTAAACAATAGAAGAACAATAATAACACTAACACTAACAGATCACAGTACAATATTAGATTACAAACATCAAATACGACGTAAGTATAGACCATCTCCAAATTTTTGATTTGTGTATTCCACATTCCTACTGTAACAATCATCATCAAAACAACTCATAGTTCAAGATTAGTTTAAAAACGTTTGTACAAAGTAATAGATTTAATTGTTACATCACATCACAAGATTTTAGAATAGATTCTTAATAGATAACAAAAAAATTTCAATTTCATTTTGGATTAGATTAATATTGAATCAATTTTTCACAACAAAGTACTGAAAAACAGCCTAAAATCATTATCATTGAATCGAATCCGTTATATCAGATACCAATATTCACCAGCAATAGATCAAACTACCTTATCATAATCAAATCCAAATAGATCTAAACACATCACATTAATTACTTTCACCATTCAAGCACACAACTTGAACTATATTTCACTAAGTCAAACACCTTTTCCCACTAAATAGATGAAAATACTATATCCAAAATGTTATCAGAATTACCATTAGAAATTCAAATGAAACTACTACATATGGTTCCACATTCAAATTTAAAATATATAAATTCACATTTTTATATTTTATATAATGATTTATTTTATCATAAAATTATAAATACATTTGGAGAAGATACTTTAGAAGTTATTATAAAAATTTTACCATGGTTAAAACCTTATATTAAATCATTAGATTCTTTTAGATTTGTAAATAGAATGATTATTGCAAAAAGATTAAATTTAATTGATGATTTAACTCAAGAAAATAATGATTTAGAACCCGAAGATAATAATCCATTAAATGTTCAATTTGTTAAAGATAGTTGGAAATATATTTATTCAATTTTAAAAAATAAAAGATTATATGCTGAATATTCAGATTATAAAATTGATGAACCTTCAAATTATATATATAATCATTTTGTTGAAATTAATAGAACTTATTTATTAAGTTATTCTAAATATGTTTGGTTAGCTCCTGGAATGTATAATTTAAATATTGGATTAGCTGTTAAATATGGTCATGGTTTAGGAACAACAAAATTTGAAATAAAATATCATGAAGAAGAAGAAGAAGAAGATAATAATGAAAATGAAAATGATAAAAATATAATTGAAAATCAAAATCAAGAAGTACCACCACCAAGAGAAATTTTTCCAGAACATTTAAGAGCTCCAAAAACTTCAACAATTAAATCAGAACTGTTTTATCCTCCAACAAATATTAATGATATGATACCGAAAAATCAATTTTGTTTTTTAAAATTAGGACAATTTAAAGTACCACCATTAAAAAATAAAACATTAAAAAATTCTAAAAATAAATTAAGAAAAATTGAAATTAAAATGGAAGAGATTGGATTATATTTAAAATCAGGATTTAGAATTTATTTTATTGATATAAGTCAACCATCTTTATTATATAATGAATATGATTTATCTTATTATACTTTAAATGAAACAGATTATAAATATTTTATAAATATTTTATTAAAAAATTTATATAAAGCATTAAATTATGTTCAAAATGGTGGATGTTCTGATAATACAAGTATATCATGTTGTCCAAAACAATATGGAAAAGGAAATCCTTATGATATATGGGATAAATATGATAGATCATTTTTAAAAGATTATAGCGATAAGAAAATGAATTCATTAATTACAACAACTTCATTAACACCTTCCAAGTCATCAACAAGTTCCTCCTCTTCATCATCATCATCATCATCTTTAAGTTCAATGAATCATTTAGATTTTAAATATGATTTAAAAAAATTAGATAATTATTCAAAATTTTATTTTCAAACAAATGAAGAAAAAAATATGAGAAGATATTTTAAATTTAGTACAATTTATCAACAAAGACAATTTATAAATAAATATGGAGATTTTAATTTAGATTGGAAAGATGAAATTGCTTCTAAAAAGAATAATAATAATAGAAGTGATCAATTAAAATTAAATTTAAATAATGAAAGTAATGATGTTTCTTCAACTACTTCTGAAACATTATCAAAATTTGAAGAAAATAGTGAAAAAAAACGGAAAATAAATCAAAGAAATTGTAGATATGATAAACAGGGTTTAAAATGGAGAATACCCATAATTGGTGAGCTATAAAAACTTGGCTAAGGTAGAAATATAATATTATTTTTTTTTCTAGTTTTGTATAGACGTAATTTATAAATTGCTTTGACATCGTTTGAAAGATAGTCAATTGAATTTAGTTCTATCAACAAAGTATGTGTCTTGAAAGAAGTTTGAATTTGGTAAAGTTTCCTTCTTTATATTGATAATGATTGATTACGCAATTTATTACGTAAGGATTTTTAGATCTATCTAAAACAAAAACAAACAAAGATATAACAAAACTTACAACCAAATATAAACGAGTAGATCAATAGCCATTAGATCCAATCTCATATTTTAACATAATTCACCACTTCAGATCGTTTAACTCATTTCGTTACTACAATGGCTAAAAGTATATTAAAAGATAATACAATTCCATTAACTCAAAATGCAAGACGTGTATCATTTGCACCAGAAGTTACAATGCATAGAATTGAAATAATGAATCCATCAAAAAGAAGAAAAACAGATGGTGGTTATTCTTCATCACCTTATTCTTCTGAAATTGAATCGAGTCAATTAGTAAATTCTAAATCAGAAGAGGTCCCTAGCTTGAATCAAATTGAATTTGAAGAAATTGATGGATCAAAACCTTTAACTGATAGTTCTGATGAAAACAATGAAGAAGAGGAAAAAGAAATACATGATAATTCACCTAGACAGAAAGCTAAAGAAATTGTAAAACTGTTAGTACAATCTGAACCAACTACATTCACAAATGAAATATCAATGGACATAACAGGAATTATAAAACCAAATAATCCTTCTATACAAAATAATAATAATGAAAAATTAAAAGAAGATACAGATGAAGATGCAGATTGTTCAAATGATGAAGATGATGATAATGAAAATGATGATGAAATAGATATGCAAATTACTGAACCAATAAAAATTCCAACTCCAAAATTTCCTTTGATTGATGATGGTGAACAAACTATGAATATTACTAATGTTATTACAAAAATTATAAAACCTAATTCTGATGAAAATGTAGATGGAGATGAAAAAAGTGATGGATACAAACACGAAGAAGAAGAAGACGAGGAGCAAGAAGGAGGTGAAAAAACGATGGAATTGACTGAAAAAGTAAATTCTTCAATTTATAAAAGTTTAGTATCAAAACCTAATTTAGAAGAAATTCCAGATGAAAATATTGATGAAATAGTTACTGATAATGATGAATTAAATCAAGAAATCAATACTAATGATAAGGATAATGAAAATATAGATCAACAACAAGATATGGAATTGACGGAACCAGTACATCGAAAAAATTTAAACTTAAACACTAATCTAGATCAACCTACAAATAAGAATCTTGTAATTACACAAGAAGATGATAATTTAACACAATCTCAACCTATGGAATTGACACAAGTCACCACCAAGATAATACGGCATGAAAATGAAAATGAGAATGAAGAAGTAAATGAAAATGAAATGGAGAAGCATAATGAGAATGAGAAACATAATGAGAATGAGAATCAAGATGAGAATGAAAATCAAAATGAAACGGAGAATCAAAATTTGAATTCAAGTTTCTCATCTTCTATACAACAGGAACATGTAATAACTACAAAAATTCCTTTGGCTGAAGTCACACAAGATGAAATTGTAGAAGATAAAGAACAACAAGAAAAAGAAGAAGAGGAAGAAGAAAATGACGAATTCAAGAATTACATACCTGTCCTGTTAACTAATTTTTTACAAGATATAAATGTTAAATTTTATACAGATAATCAATTTTCACAAATTGATATAAGTTCAGCAGAATCTACTCATGAATTACCTAAATTAAATGATTATCTTGATTCAAAACCATATAAAGATATTTATTTATTATATGAATTTATGAGTAATGAATTACAAAATTTTATAAAAGAAGGTGATAAAATTTATGATAAATTTAATGAAGAAATTTCTAAAGATAATACATTAATAATGAAAAAATTTTATCAAAATGTAATGAATTCATCAGATAATAATCAAAGTATATTTTTAAATTTTCAAAATTTAAAAGAAAATACTAATTTAATAAGTCAAAAAACTTGGTATATTTGGAGATCAACTTTAACTAAAAATGTGATTCAAGAGATAAATATTCAAATTGATGATTTAAAAAAAGAAAATGAAATTATGTCAAATGATTTATTAGAGTTAAATCAATTATATGAGAAAGTTACGATTGAAAAAGAAAAATTAATAATTAAATTAAAAAATTTAAAAATTATAAAACAACAATTAAGGAAACTATCATCAGAAGAAATAAAAGAATTTAAAAATTCATTACAAAATCAAAAATTAGAAATTCAAAATATTTCAAATACGTTAAAATCAAAACAAATTCAAATTAATGAAATTGATAATAAAATAAATAACTTAAATTCAATAAAATTAAAATTTCAAAATCAATTAAATGAAATTGAAATTGAATTAAATAAATTTAAAATTTTTACAAAGAGTGAAAAACGTGAGATAATTAATAAATTTAAAGAATTATCAAATTTAAATAATTTAAAATATTTAAAAACTGAAGAATCCACATTAGTATTTTTATTTGATGAAGAAATAGAATTAAAATTAAATTTAACTAATAATGTTTTAACTTACCTGATTATTGAGAATAAATTCCATTTCAAAAATTTAATTGATTGTATTTTTAAAATTTCAAATAAAGACAACGAAACAATATTTGAAAAATTTAAAAATTTTAAAAAATTTTGGTTCAATTTAAAAAAATTTGATTTAAATTTATATTTAATATCTTTTAAATTTCCTGTTTTAGTTAATGTAATTGATAACTTAATAAATTTTAATATTCAATATTTTGATTTCAAGTCATTACAAAAATTTAAATTAAATGGATCAATTTCAATTAATTCTATAAATGAATTTTATAAAAATGTTAAAATTGAAACTATACCTGAAAATCCAAATTTATTTCATCATTTATTACAAGAAATTGAACAATATTAAAAGATTAGATAATAATTCATTATTACGGGTCAATTTTTATGAAATCATTATTATTAATACATCATCATTATTATTACATCTATTAAAAACTATACTCTTTTAATGAGTTGCACCTAAAAATATAGTTGCACTTAAACAAATAATCATTACTCCAAATCCCCATATAGCTAAAGCTAACCCACCATATTTACAAAATTTTTCTAACTTAGTTAATTCTTCATTATTATTATCACTTGAGTTATTTGGATTTTTAATTAATAAATAACCAAATAATCCAGGTAATATAAAAGAAATAGAAGTTGATCCAGTACTACCAACAAATGCTAAAACTTTTGCTAATGATATTATAGATATTGCAATTATATAACTACCAATTAATATAAAAGTTGTTATTATATAAAATTTTTTATTTGTTAATGGTATTATAATTGGATCATGACCTTCTAAATCTTGTGCTCCTTCCATTGGAGTTGTTGATATAAATGATTCATCAATTATACTATTTTCATTGATTGAATTTAAACTTTCTATATCTGATGTTAATGAAGTATATCCATGAGGAGTTGTAGTAGTATTTGAAGAATTTGAATTTTGATTGTTTGTTAAATTATTAAAACTTATTTTTTTTCTTAATTTTAAATCATTATAACCTTCTGTTAAAAAATGTAAAACATGATTTATTGAACCTCTACATGGATGACATTGTAATGGGAATGATAAAGCAACCATTATAACAATACATAATCTACCAATTAATGAACTTATTGAAGATTTTGGATACATTGATATAATATTTGAATTTACATCATTACCAAAAGTTAAATAACCAAATATTCCAACTATTAAATATGACACAAGAGCAATAACTATGGCATTTCTAATAATTAAATTTGATTGTCTTGTTTGTGAACCATCTTTTTCATGAGGTTTTAATTCATTTATTATTGCAAACATATTTTGATGACAAGTATAAGCAAATACAAACATTGGAAATGAACTTAAAGTTTGTTTCCAACTTATGGGACCAAACCATATTATTTTATGATTTAAATGATTTTTATCTAGTACAATAATTTCAAAATATTTTATAACAACTAAACAAATTAAATAACCAACTGAAAATAAAGCTAATATACTTGTATATTTTAAACTATTTAATTTTTTTAAAAATGATAATGGGGTTATTATAAAAAACATAAATATAGAAATCCAAATATTTCTTTTTAAAAAAATTGATTCCTTATTTACTTCTAAAGTTTCCATTATTTTTGGCATTAAATCTCCAATTATAACTAAATATGATATACCAACTCCAAAACACTTTATCAGTATAGCTAAATCAAATAATATTGAAAAATTAGGATAAGTTAATTGTGATAAGCTAAAATATGATACATTACCTCTTTGATTTGTATATTTAGCTACTTTATTTTGTAAATATAATCCAAATGATGATGTTAATGAACTTAAAATTATTAAAAAACATCCAAATATTAAACCATTTGATTTTAATCCATATGGCATTGTTAGGATTCCTGCTCCAATTATTGTGTTGAGGAGGTTTATTGTACCTGATTTTACTGTTGCTCTAGCCATATTTGTCTTGGATGTTATATGTCTCTCATTAATGTTGGTTTATATTGGTTGGTAATTGAAATAACTAAGTTTATTAATGTTTATTTTTAGCTTAATCAAAATTGTCAATTTAGGGTTTGTCAATTTTGTAAATTTCGTGTCATAAAAACTTGGTAGCAATTTATTATGTTTGTTTTGAATTATTAAAGTGTATGTCTATGAACGCAGGGTCATGTTTAATACAAATTCTAGAAGGGATATGTAAGGGATTAAGTTTTATTTGTTATCTTCTATTTGAACTAAATTGTTCATTGATAATTTAAAGCAAAATTTTTTAAACAATTTTGACAATGTTTGGATATTGATGAGTCATTATCAAAAGACAAATTAGCTATTTAGGTTTATTTTTGATAAGGGTTTATGTGACTTCAATCATTTCAATTTATCATCAAGTTTTACCAAAACTATTATCTTAGCAGGATTTAAATTGTTCACCTTCAGTTTTATCCCAATTCTTTAAAATACTTGATTTTCGAGATGCTTATCGATATAAAATTAGTTTGACTCACAGAATGAAGGAGGATAAACTTTTAAAACAGTTTCAATTTATTTTTTTAATCATCAAAAATCAGGTTTAGTGAATATATTCATCGTCATTCTATAATAATTTCATTTTTAAATCTAGGGATCTACGAATACAAAACAGCTGAAACTAAAGGGATTTACTAACAACCCATTTATGATAAGGAATGCCACTTTTATAAATCAAGAAAAAATATAAAAAAGATGACTGTAATGGTTATGATGACATTTACAATTTATAAGCAAAATAAAGTGAATGTAATGTTAGAAAAATCTTCACTGGAAAGAAGAACAATTAAAGAATTACAAGTCTAATTGTAACTACTTTATTAAAGTAAACAGTTGTAATGTTAACATGTCCTTTAAAGCGATTAAATGTGACTATTTTATGATATGCATTTGAATTTTAAATGAAATTCGAAGTCAAAAAGCCTAATCTCTTTTTTTAATCCTGCAAGTTTTAAAAAAGACATCTCGTCGTATCTGTAACATGAATATTTTTTTTTGTGGTTTGAGTTAAATCAAATTAATAGGGGGAAGTATAGTTGGAACATCTAGTAATTGATAAACATTCTCCTTCAAACTCTTAACAACCAAAGTCTCGGAGTTGGTTTAAAACAACCAATAATTTGTTATTTGACTTAATTGAATCGAACAAGTTAACTTTCAAATATTTGTAGATTCAACTCAGGGACAAAGACAGAAAGTAAAAAAAAGAAATTCAATTATTATACTTTATTTTGTCTTAGGCCCACACTCTCTTATTTAGCAAATTTTTTCTTAACACTGAAGGATTGTCCACTACTTACATTATTATAAATACCCTTTAAATTTCCCCTGTTTTATAATTTGATCAACTTTAGAATTTGTATTATCAGTAAAAGTAATATTATCATCAATAGTTAAGGGTTTAAAGTTTTGTTTATACTGATAAGAAAAGGAATTATAGACTCACTTAGTTCATCACGACTTACTTAAATATTTTATTTTTTTTTTGTTTCTCATTAAATTTATCATCAAAGAAAATCTGGAGAAATTAAAAAACACTTAATCAAACAAACATTCATAGTACTTTTTTGGAGTAAATTTTCATTCAATATCACAAACCGATCATCCTAATTTACAAAATATATACTTTGATTTCACTTAAGATAAGATTACTTACCGTATCAGCCATCAACACACAAATAAAGTCATCAACCCTTTAATTAATCAAATTAAAAAAAATACATCATGTTATCTACATTTAAAAGAGACTTTAAATTAGTCTTTAAAGAAATGTCTTTATTAGATAAATTATTACCTATATTAATTATACTTGCGATGATAATAGGTATATTATTATCAGTTTATGTACCATCATCAAGAAATGCTTTTAATAATACAGATCAAAATAAATTAACAAATGTTTCAATTCCCTTATGTATTGGTTTAATAATAATGATGGTACCACCATTATGTAAAATAGAATATGAAAATATAAAAAATTTTAATAAGAATAAAATTAGAAATTCAATATATTTAAAACAAATTTTAATTTCTTTAGTTATAAATTGGATTATTGGACCATTTATGATGTTTGGATTAGCTTGGGCTACTTTATTTAATGAACATGAATATAGAACTGGTATAATAATGATTGGGATGGCAAGATGTATTGCAATGGTTTTAATTTGGAATCAATTAGCTTTAGGTTCAAATGATTTATGTGCTTTATTAGTTATAATTAATAGTTTATTACAAGTTATATTATATGCTCCTTATCAAATATTATTTTGTTATGTTATTACTAATGAACCAATAGATTATATAAATAATATTTCAATGGGTCATTTATTTGTATTAGTTTTAAAAAATATTGGAATATTTTTAGGTATACCTTTGTTTTTTGGTGTGGCTATAAGATTTTTATTTATTGGAACTGTTGGAATTGAAAAATATAATAAGAAGATATTACCATTTATAAGTCCATGGGCATTAATTGGTTTACTTTATGTTATCATTGTAATATTTATTTCAAAAGGAGATGAATTTGTTCATGAACTTCGTGAAAGTTTAAAATGTTTAATTCCATTAGCTTTATATTTTTTAATTATGTGGTTTGGAACTTTTTTCTTTTTAAGATATTATTCAAATTATATAAATTTTAGAAATTTAATTAAATTGAGAAAAAATTCAAAAGAACAAAACAATGTTGTTGAACAAACAACTACAGAAGAAACTAATAATACAGATGATACAATAACAGAAGAATCAAAATTATTATATAAATGTGGTTGTGAAGAAAAATTAAATGAAAAACAAAAAATTAAAATAAAATCATTAAAATGTAATGCAACTTATTCATTATCAGTAACTCAAGCTTTTACTTCAAGTTCAAATAATTTTGAATTAAGTTTAGCAATGGCTATTGCTTTATATGGTGAAGGTAGTAAACAAGCTATTGCTGCTGTTTATGGTCCTTTATTAGAAGTTCCTGTATTATTATTATTAACTTTTGTTGCAAGATATTTTAGAATTGCTTTTATTTGGAATGATGTTAATATTGAAAGAGATAATAATGATGATAATGATGTAAATAATTCTGAAGAAGAAGATGAAGTATCAGAAAGGTAAATAAGATTTAGTATTATGGTTTTATATATGGATTTAGTTCTTCTGGATTACCAGTTTATTTAATTAATTTACAAAATTTGATTTAATAAGAATAACTCTCAGTCATAACTCTTTTAGTAAAGTAAGTTTGTTACAAAATTTAGTAAATTTTCTTTTACATATATCAGTTGCAAAAGTGGTAGTAAGATAGTATTGTGATATCAATAAACCTTTGGCTTTTATCACGAATTATATGGAACTTAATGGGAGTGGAGCTAAAAACAAAGTAAGTAGCTTCTTATAGTCTTATAGTTGAACACTTAATATTCTTCTTATAGTTGAACACTTAATATTATACATATCATGGCTATGAAAAATGCAAAAAATAAAGTTGGTTGCAAATCAACTTTTTGAATTGTTATTTGGACGAGATGAGAATCGAACTCATGACCTTTTGCTTGCAAGGCAAACGCGCTACCAACTACGCCACACGCCCTACTTCTTGGTTATGTTGTATAAAACAACTAATTTGTCTGACATAGCTTGTTTTGTGATACAAGCTTGTTGCGAATAATTTTATAGATTTATATTGGAAAAAAGATCTTGAATATTTTCATGATTCTTTTTCTTTTAGTTAGTTTTAGTTTAGTTTAAATCAAGCTCAATATGATGTTTCATACTTAGACTACGAACTCAGTTTCGGTCTCGACTAAAGTCACTGAGGACTTTAGAAGAGAATTCCAATCCCCTATTAAGAAGAACTGAAATTACACAACATTTGGTAACGTCGTTTAAATTGTAAATTTGGTCGAAAATTTTTTTTTAGGGGAAGTCTGGAGATAGTTAGTCAGTAACTATCGTCATCAGATGGAGAAGTAGTAGAGAACTACTTTGATATAGAACCTTCATTTTAACAAGTGGATGGTACATGGCTCAAGAAATAATTTGGAGTTAAATATTGGAGCCATGTCAGGTTGTATTCCAGATGGTATAAATTCGGATGATAATTCAGGAATAGAAACTATTGGTACAGGTGCAAGTGCTATTGCTGATTTAGATGAAGCTAGTTGAGAAGCTTTTGCTGCAGTTACAACATAAGATTTGAAAGAGGAAGTTAGTGCTTACAAATAGTTGTCCTCCAACAAATAATAGAGATGAAAAGGTTTTTACATTAGTTTTCAGGACGCTGAGAGTTTGATGGTAAAAGACATTGTTATCGTAATAATGCTACATTGGAGATATATGGACAAAATTATTTGAAGGGCAAGGTAAAGTGTTTTTGAAACAAAGAATAAAGAATTGAAAATGAATGTTGTTTCTGGAATGGTCTTGGTAGAGGTTGAGAATAAGATTAACCATTTGATATTAGATGTTTACAAATTAATTGATGATCAAATGATGAGAAATTACAAGGATCAGTTGATAGCAAATGGAGGTTGCTTTTCGTGTTGAATTTGCGATACGAAAGCTTTAATCTTGCACATGAAAGTATTAAAAGAAATGGTGAAGGTTCTAGGAGAATGAGCCCTGTGAAAGATGCTTTTAGTTAAAGCCGTCCTCACCGAGGACGTTAATATAAACGATCATGTTGTAGCAGAGGTTGGTTTAAGGTAAAGTCAACAGCATTAGGTACATCAAGGCGATGGTAAAGCCAGCAGCATGAGTAGATGGATTATTTGGTTTATCTAATACCATAAATCGTAGGAAATAATTCAGGTGGTCAGTGAAGAAGCTGATCAAGCCATAGTTAAGATGTGGAATCTGAGAGTGGCAGGAAAAAGTATCCGCTGGAAATTTGGTAAATTTCAAGGGTTGATCCGATAGGTATTTTAGATGAATGGAAAAAGTATCCGCTGGAAATTTGGTAAATTTCAAGGGTTGATCCATTAGGTATTCTAGATGAATCGTAAAATACGATTCAGGTGGTCAGGAGAAGCTGATCAAGTCATAGTTAGGATAGGAAATCCGAGAGTGACATGGAAATGGTATATAGGTTTGGTTAGGTCAAGCATCAAACAAAGATACTCGCAGATTTAACTCCAGGAAGGAATTAAATATAGAACATGGAAGAATCAGAGGAAACTAGGAAAGTTTCAATGATTGGAATTGGTAAAGAAGGTTTAGATTCAGGTTAAGAATTAAACAAGACTCGCAGATTTGGTTCAGGAAGAAGCTAAATATCATGATTGGTTTAGGTCCAATCATGAACCCGGATGAAGTTTAGACAAAGTTAATATCATGATTGGTTCAGGTCCAATTATGAACCCGGATAAAGTTTAGACAAGGTTACTAGCAGATTTAGTTCTAGGAGAGAACTAAATAGGATAATTGGTTAAAGTCCAAGTAGATGAACCAGGCATTGGTTCGGACCCAGAAGATTTGATCTAGAGAATGAATCAAATATTAAAGAAATTGTTGCAGTTATATGTAATGGTTGAGCAATTGCAAGGAGATTTTCCGAGTGTTATTATCTGTGAAACAGAATAGGTAGAACTTGTGAATTGTTAGTTTTAGGTGAATATTGAAACTGGTAGTTTCAGTATCAATGAGAGGAATGAAGAAAGTTGGAGGAGTTAAAGACAGGAACATTCGTTGTGGCTGCCGCTTTGATGGTTTGGAGACGGTTGAAGGGTTGCCGTGATTTTTTGAAGTAGAACAAGAAGTGTATGGAGATTATCAAGAGAAACAAGAAGTATATTGAGATCATTAAGAGTTAGATGAAATACGTAATGTTGAGATTATCAGGAATCAGGTAAATTTAGGAGTTATAAATTTACAAATTATTATTTATCGACAATTAGGTAAATCATGGAAGTTTGAAGTTTACAGTTACCAATGTGAAAGCTGATGATTTAAATGAACTGGTAAAAGTAAATTATGGTCGAGATCTGTGAAAATAAAGGTGAAATAAAAGTCAATCTTTGAATACAATATCAGAAATAGTATAAGATGGAAAGATTGAAACGGTATGTTTAAAATTTATATGACATTGAGTTGATTAAGAGGTAGACCTTACGTTTAGTGTTATTTTTAAAGGAACACAATACGTAATTATTAGGATGAAGTCAATCATTAGTTATAGAGTTTATTGGTTTTGAAAAAACACATTAATGCTGATCGTGGAGCTGATATTTAAAAAGGTGGCTGGATATAGATGTCATTCATCTATAGAATTGTGTTTGGGATTTTATCAGATTACATTAGATGATGATGGTAAAAAGTTGTTTCAGCTGTATTGGAAGAAAAAGTTGTATTAGCTATATTGTAAGAAAAAGTGTATTAGCTATATTGTAGGAAAAAGTGTATTTGCTATATTGGGAATTTTGGATACGAAAACAATAAATGGTACAAGAATGAGGATCATCATATAGAAGATAGTGTGGTGGCTAAAAAGACATTTGAAGAATGCTGAATAAGTGAAGAAAATAAGAATGCTGTATAAGTGAAGAAAATGAAGTAGGTCTATGGTTTAGAATATTAAGATTAAAGATAGTGGCTGCTACGCCCAGATTAAGTCAGGAACATGGAATAAATGCCGATTTTTAGGATATAGCTGATCGGATTTATTTGAATTATGTAAATTGATCGGATTCATTTGGATTATGTAAGTTGCTGATGTTATAAGTAATAGTTATTGATAATTGCTGTTTATGAAATCTGTTCATTGATTAAGGAAGTGAGAAAGACATTATGAGATTAGTTTATTAGTTAAGGAAGAAGTCGATGGTTCGTTACTTACAAGAACTGAAAATGAAATTGATACTGGTGCATTGAAGTTAGCACAGAAAGATATATTTTGATGATTTTGCTGAGAAAGAAAAGTTTAAATATACGTTTGTAAATGGGTTTAGAATCACTACACTCCTTGCAACAATATTAGTTGATGTTATTGGTACAAAGTATATCAGATTTAGACGAAGAATCGTTGGAGTTCTTAAGCTTGGAAAAGTTGAAGTCGTATATGAAGTGGGTGAGATTCGTGATATATTTAGATTTGTGATATATTTAAAGAACTTTTGAGTAAAGGATCATTCAGATAAGTGCAAAAAGATTTCATTTGGAATGAAAATCCATTTGAATAAGTTCAAGGATTTGGTTTTATTGGGTATAAAACAGCATTTATATAAATTAAAGAATCTGGTTGAAATTATGTTGAACTTGGAAAAGTTCTTGGAATGACAAAAGATGCAATTATTTAAAATAAGTTGTGGAAAGTTCTGCTATCGTTGGTTTAGCAGAGAGAACTTAATAAAATGATGCTGTCGAACTAGATGAAAAATACAAGATACATGGTATTGCTAAATTAATTGATTGGGTTAACGAATGAACTTATGGAACAGTACAAAGAGCATGGTCATGAATGTCATTTAATGTTAAAGAGTTGTTGGGTCATGTAATTGAAAACAACATTGTGAAAGAGCACGTGAATAAAGACTTGATGAAATAGAGAAATTGTTTAAAGGTTCGCTTATGAAAAGGAGATCTATTTTAGTGGAGGCAGATGTTGTATAAAACAACTAATTTGTCTGACATAGCTTGTTTTGTGATACAAGCTTGTTGCGAATAATTTTATAGATTTATATTGGAAAAAAGATCTTGAATATTTTCATGATTCTTTTTCTTTTAGTTAGTTTTAGTTTAGTTTAAATCAAGCTCAATATGATGTTTCATACTTAGACTCGAACTCAGTTTCGGTCTCTACTAAAGTCACTGAGGACTTTAGAAGAGAATTCCAATCCCCTATTAAGAAGAACTGAAATTACACAACAGGTTATAAACTTTTTAAAAAACATTTACCGGCAAAATGTTAGAGCAAATTTGCTGATCGGTGAATTCCGATTGCGTCGGTGTGAGTCCACAAATCACAAGATGATATCAAAATCTTCATATCTATATAGTTTTTAGTTATATCTAAGAGCAAAGTTGTTCAAAGTCCTATACGTGGGAAAGTGTTTAACAGAATAGAACTACATCTACACGAAAATCTCTGGATCGTTTGGCTCATCAGACGAATTATTTAACTTTTAATGGATGTAACAAAAATTAAACAAAGAAAAGAGACAATATTTCATCATCTATTAATTTACAAAATGTAAAAGAAAGCAAAACATTGAGGAGAGACTAAACCATTTCATTAAAGAAAGTCAAAAAAGAGACTTTTGCTCTCAGGGCATCCAACAAAAATTTAATCAACGAATTCCGAATTAAGAAACAAAGAAATCATCTACAATAACAAACTAGCATTACATTATAAGGGAAATACCATCAAACTTAAAAGTAAAAGATAATCATGCAATCATACCTAAAAGACAACGTATCATGCATAAGTCATTGAAAAATATTCATAACTTCTCCATCCGTCCACAGAATATTCAAAGAAAGTGATTTTAAATAAGATTAATCAAACTAAGGAAATTGAGAGTTGACCAAAATTATGAAGAATGTTTTGCAAAGAACCGATTTAAAAGGTTTTTGCCAATGTCACAGATGATAGAGAAATACAAAGATTGTGAAGAGTATTTTGCGGAGAACCCAATTGAAAGTTCAAGTGCACAAGGATCAAGAAAAGGCTTCAAACCAAAAGAGAATGAGATTCTCAGTTATTTACATTAGAATATTTACTCAAAAGACAGAATGTATCTCTCTATCATTTGTTACATTAACAAATAAACTTTCATTTTTTCTTTAAAGAGCAAAATATTGGAGGAAATTCATCAAAAATCAACATGTGTTAATTTTTATCAATACTCAGTTCAACATCGAAACCAAGCTAAAATATATTATGCTTTATTAATTCTACTTGCTAATAAATTTAATGAACTATCTCCACATAATTAAGAAACTCGAGCCTGTCAAAAAGATACCGTTATTGAATAAAAAAAGAAAATAAGAAAACAAGGTTTCAAATGTTGTTTTGACTCGCTGAGAATAAAAATCGATGAATCGTGTTTGTTACAAGAACGCCACTTAATCTCTTACATCATACCACCTAAAACGAAAGTAAAAAAAATTTATTACGAAGTTGCCTCAGAATTATTAAATTTACTTAAACCTAAATACTCGCTCTTTTACCAAAAAATTTACCAAGATCACCCAATAATCTTTCAAATGCGGAGCTAGTTATATTATCTGATTCAAGACCTTGATACCCAATTTTAGCAAATGTAACAGCATCAATAAAACCACCAAAGTAATCAAGTGTGGCTTGAGATATATTTGGATATAATAGATTTTTTAATCTTTTCGTACGTGAACAACCGTCAATTGGTGGTACACCATCGAATCTACTTTCTAACCAAGTCCAAGCAGCTGGCGCACCAATTATTGCTTCAGTTAAATGACCATTCACTAAATCTTCAGCAAATTCAATTGAAGGGGATCCGGCTTCACACCATTGTCGATAAGTCTTTAATGTATCCCCAATTGGTACAAACAAATCTAATGTACCGTGATACATAAATACCGGAGTTTTTGGAAAGTGTTCATTGGTATCTAAATCCACTAAGTTATTATTTTTAATAATCGTGCTTAATTCTGGTATTCTAAGTAGGTCAGTTCCAATTGGAAACATTCGGTTCTTACCTGTCAAAATATTATTTCCAAAAAATTGAATAATTGATCCAAGCAAGCAACCTTCTCTTGCCTTTTCAAGCTTATAAGCCTGTTTGGGGTCGACATGCTCTGATAATAAATAAGAAGCATTTTCATATTCATTTGTCAATCCAATTAATCCAACGGGAATTAATCCAGCACCTATGTTACCATCGACAACTCGCATATAGTCTGTAATATTGGTAACAACTCCACCTAGTGCTGTGCCAATCACATTTTTCTCAAGCTCTGGTGCATAAGTTGGCAATAAAGTTGTTGCCCAACCACTAGCTACAGCACCACCTGAATAACCCCATATTGCAACTTTCGCATCGGGTTCAATTCCAGTAATATCTTTTGAATTCAAGATAGCTCTAATTGAATTTAAAGTAGCTTGACCAGATTGTCTACCAGCCATAAATGTGGATTTAGGACCTTCATAATCTGGTGAAACAACATAGTAACCTCTATTTAATGCTAGTGTCATTAGGGTAACGTCCACTTGTATTGAAATTGTTGATATTGAAGAACCATATAAGAAAGCATACAGTGGAGAACAATTTATGTCTGTACTATCTTGAAATGTTTGATAACTTAAAACTTTGTTTGGATCAGCATTATGAGGTTCCATGACTGTAGTAACAATTGCATTTGGATTTCCGAATGAGTCTTCAGATCTTACTAACAATTGCCATGAGTTTTTGATATTAAGCGGGAAAAGTATAAATTTAATTTGACTAGGTGTTTCTCTAAATTTCAATATATCTCCAACTTCTGCATTTTCAAATCCTATTGGTGGTGTATAAAAATCATCTTCGCTTGGTTTAATTAGTGTTACAGAACTTGCTGTGACTATTGATAAGATAACGGAGATGACTAAAAAAACTATTCTCATGACGAAAAATTTTAGTCTTAACTTCTTTAGGTCATGCAAACTCTAGCTCAAAAAGACTGGGGAAAACTTTTGGTTTATATAGATTCTTAAATGCCTGAAACATTTTTAAACAAAACTGAAATGGTGGAACTTCCACTTTCTAAAATTCATAATATCTTTTATAATAACTTCAACTAATTTTGTTTTGACTAGTGTTATCTTATATTTTTTTTCAATTTCTCAATGCAAATGTTATTTTGCAAAAATTTGAAACACAAATCTTAAACTAACGATTTGAGTTGTGAACCGTTTATTTTTTTCTTTTAATTTCCTAGTCTTATGAATTTTTAATAGGAAAATTTTATTTCAAGTAAAAAAGGTACTTTATCTTACACCTTTAGATCGAGGATTATCTTAAGATTTGTTTAATATAAAGGATCTTTCACTTATTTAAAACTCGCCTTTTACTCGTTTGAAACGGATGTGAAAAATTTCATGATACTTAGTATTGAGGGTTTTTGTCAAAATTTATTTGGACCTGCTTCAATATGATTGCTGAAAAAGTTCATCCTACAGCATTAGTGATCAATTTAATAATGCATTCTCGTGAATAAAGCTTACATACTTTTACATTACATGTTTTTACATTTCCCTTGTATACGACTAGATTTTAAGTCGTGAAAAATGTTGATGAGCATTTTTTTAAGACTCTTCGCCTTTAAGGTTACTAACTTCCAAACCATTTGAAATATATTTTACATATGTACTTTGTAAAACTTGGAATGAGTTGCAAAAGATAACATGAAGAGAAATCACGACTTTCTTAAAAAATAAATTATTTTAATTCACTGCTCTTAATAAACTACTTATTCAGTCTAAAAAAGCACTAATATCACTTAAAAAGCTGTAAAATGCAGAGCTTGAAATATTATCTGATTCTAAACCTTGATAACCAATTTTTGCGAATGAAACAGCATCAATTAAACCATCAAAGTAGTCATAAGTGGCTTGTGAAATATTTGGATAGAATAAATTTTCCAACCTAGTAGTATGTGAACATCCATCTACTGGTGGTTTCCCTGCAAATCTATCTTCGATCCAAGTCCAAGCGGCTGGAGCTCCAATCAAAGTTTCTGTAATATGACCATTCAATAAATCTTCTGCAAATTCAACCGATTTGACGCCTGCGTCACACCATTGATTAAAAGTTCGTAAAGAGCTTTTGATCGGTACGATTTGATCCAAAGTACCGTGATATATAAAAACTGGTGTTATCGGTAAGTATTCTTGAGGATCTAATTCAACCAAATTATTTTCGTGAACTATTGCATTTATTTCTGGTAAATTTAATAATTTAAATCCTTTTGGAAACATTGGTTTCTCCCCCGTTAAAATATTATCACCAAAAAAGTCTATAACTGCCTCACCTAAACAAATTTCTTTGGCTGTTGTAACTTTATCTATTTGATCTGGATCAACATTATCAGTCAAAAAATTTGAAGCTTCTGTATACTCATTGGTTAATCCAGTTAATGCTACCGGTATTAACCCAGCAGCTAGACCACCATCAACTGCTTCGGCTGTCGCTGTAATGTTAGTGACAAATCCACCTAGTGCTGTACCAATAACATTTTTTTCAAGCTCAGGCGCATATTTTGGTAAAAATGTAGTTGCCCAACCGCTAGCTAAAGAACCTCCTGAATAGCCCCACATTGCAACTTTAGCATCAGGTTCAATTCCAGTAATATTTTTTGAGTTTAAAAAAGCCCTAATTGAATTCAAGGTAGCATATCCTGATTGTCTTCCAACGGTAAATGTAGATTTAGGACCCTCATAATCTGGTGAAACTACAAAATAGCCTCTATTTAATGCTAAGGTCATGAAGGTCATATCTATTTGAGTAGCAATTGTCGTCATTGAAGCTCCATATAAAACCCCATACAGTGGAGAGCAATCTATATTGGCACTATCTTCAAAAGTTTGATAACTAATGACTTTATTTGGATCAGCATTATAAGGCTCCATAACTGTTGTAACAAATGTATTTGGATTACCAAATGAGTCTTCAGATCTAACCAATAATTGCCATGAATTTTTAAGGTTAATTGGAAAAATAATGCTTCTGATTTTGTTTGGTGTATTTCTAAACTTCAAAATAGATCCTAATTCTGCACTTTCGAATCCTATTGGAGGCGTATAGAATTCATCTTCACTTGGTAAAACTGGTGTTGTTGGAGCTGCTAATACTATTGAAATAATGAGTGAATATATCAAGACAAATGATCTCATGATACAAAATTTATGGATTTAATAGTTCTTCAATCGTGATAACTGTTAGGGAGCAGTCCCTGATTTATATGAACCCATTTCAACTGATACATTTGCATGTGATGCTAAAAACTGACATTGTTCATGTTGTTTCGTTCTTATTTGCATTCTTTGTTTACCATATTGTTTCGTTCTTATTTGCGTTCTTTGTTTACCGTATTGGTTTCAAGTAATGATTTTCCGCCCAATTCAAAATCTAAATCTGGTAACGATTGGAGTAAATCTAGTAAATCTTGACATTAAATTACGATTTTGTGTTCTAAGGAACACATTTATGTTGTTTGCATATTTCTAATTTGAGTAAAAAAAGTTGCAATTGGAATTCATGCAGTTGATAAACAAAATCATTTTATAACCTGTTTGGCAATTAAACATAACAAGCTCTCTTAAATGTACCTGACACGAGGCCTAAGGTTTTGACGAAATTCAAAAATTGTTCTTATCATATGTAATTGTTAAATTGTTTGAGTCATAACTTAACCTGAATACTGAGGAACTTGACATTTTTACAATTTATCGGCACGAAAACGCAAATGTTCATTAGCCTCAAACTTCGCGAAAGTTTAGTCGCTTAACCTAATTTTTAAAATTATAGTTTCATAAAAACTCGGCTGTATGCCAATTCCGAAATGTTTACTTAGGTCAAACTTAAAACGTTTATTATATATTGTCTAAACATGAGGTATACATGACGATTAAAAGGTAATAAAAGATTTGCAATGAATAATAGAGAGAGAATCTAAAAATAATTAATGAAAGGCATTTTATGAATACTGTAATATATACTCTAAACTTATCCAGCCAACAAAGTACCAAGTCCGCTCAAAAGACTACCAAAGGAAGATGTAGAAACATTATCCGACGCCAATCCCTGATAACCAATCTTAGCAAAAGATACAGCATCAACTAAACCATCGAAATAATCAGAAGTGGCCTGTGAAATATTAGGATATAACAAATTTTCTAGTCTTGTTGTATGTGAGCAGCCTTGAACTGGAGGTACACCATCAAATCTTTTTTCGAGCCACGTCCAAGCTGCTGGAGCACCAATGATATACTCAGTAAGATGTCCATTCAATAAATCCTCCGCAAACTCAACGGAATTAACACCTGCGTCACACCATTGTTTATATGTTTGTAAAGAATCTCTTATAGGAAGAACTTGATCTAATGTTCCATGATAGATAAAAATAGGAGTTGAGGGAAGATATTTTGTAGCGTCTAATTCCACGAGATTGTTTTCTTGAAGCACAGCATTAACTTCAGGCACCTTTAGTACATCATATCCATTTGGGAAATAAGGATCTTTGCCAGTAAAATAATTTTCACCTAAATTTCTTAAGGCTGATAAAACAACACATTGATCTTTTGCTGCTTTCAAAAGATCAGCCTGATTTGGATCCAGATTATCACGTAGAATTTGAGTTATATTCGGATATTCGTTACTTAAACCATTTAATGTATTAGGAATTAAACCACTAACTAATCCCGCATCTGAATGATCTAAAAGAGCTGTGACATTTGAGAAAAACCCACCTAATGCTGTACCAATGACACTTCTCTCAAGTTCTGGCGCATAAGTTGGTAATAAAGCTGTAGCCCATCCACTTGCTAATGAACCACCAGAATAACCCCACATTGCTAATTTAGCGTTAGTATTAATCCCGGTTATATTTTTTGAGTTTAATGTTGCTCTGATTGAGTTCAATGTAGCATATCCTGATTGTCTTCCTGCTGTAAATGCAGATTTGGGACCTTCATAATCTGGTGAAACAACATAATACCCTCTATTCAAAGCTAATACCATAAGAGTCATATCTGTTTGTGATCCTAATGTTGACATTGAAGCACCGTATAAAAATCCATACAGTGGTGAACAATCTATATGCGCACTATCTTCATAAGTTTGATAACTGACCACTTTGTTCGGATCAGCGTTATAAGGTTCCATGATTGTTGTAACAAATGCATTTGGATTTCCAAATGAATCTTCAGATCTCACTAACAACTGCCATGAATTTGCTACATTAAGTGGAAAGTAAATACTTCTTAATTTGTTGGGTGTATTTCTATACTTCAATATATCTCCGGATTTTGCATTTTCAAACCCTTGTGGTGGTATGTAAAAATCATCTTCACTCGGAGGAGTTGGGAAAGTTGGAGCTGATAAGACTATTGATAAAATGAATGATAAAATTAAATATAATGAAATCATAATGAGATTTTGATGAATTGAAAATTGGTTTATATTATATTGAAATTACAGATTTGAATACTCATGCTAGTTGTAGTCATATATATAATGAACCCTTATCATCTGATATTGTAAATGTATCAAGAAACGTACTCTTGGTTGATCCTTTCAAAGACTCCCCACATTTCAAATTATGATATCTTAATTCCAATATCTCGAGATCTGTTTTTTTATCCGTATCTTGAAAATCTGGGGTAGTTGTCTTAATTTGGACTCAAAATCTAAGAATCTTTTGAAAAAACGGAAAAATGTCTGAACATTTTGAATTTCCAAATAGGGTAATAATAATATTTGGTTTTAAATTGAATATAAATTTAATGAATTTGGTAACCAATGTATTACTTCATACAGCAATTTCATATAAACCCGATGAAGTTTCTGGACTGTTGTTAATTCCGTTTTTGACGACGACTTTGAAGATTGACGAGTTATCAAGCCGATAATAGTTATGGAACAATTCATGTTCATTTCAGTGCCGTGACTGATGAATTGAACTTTTCTTACTCAAATAACTAGCCAGTGCTAGGGTGCTTAGCATCTACTAGTTACTTCTTCTTGAAACATAGAACAAGAGTTGCATAATCTTCAATGGCAAATTTGAAGTAATTACAAATCTATATAACTTAAGAACGTACAAATGTTAGTAAATCGTATGCTAGTATTAAACCATCATCATAAATGACATTCAACAGGTATATTTCTTCATTTTGGAATTTTTTTCTTGTAGTTATTCCAATAATAGTTCTAACTCCTGGTGATCCTTCGGGATAAAGTAATTTAGAGACATTTGGAAAAACGAATTCTTGTCTCATTCCATAAACCCCTTTAAATGTACATAATCTCATAATCGATATTAAACCTAATTGTGATACAGCTAAAACACATGAAATTTCCGGTATTATTGCAACTATAGATAATCTATTTGAATGACTAATTTCATCTACATCTGGAACTTGGTAATTAAAAATACTTTTAGTTGCACATTTACAATATAATGAAGGAACATTAAACAATCCTAATTTTTTACCGGTTGAAACCACTAATAAGTCTCTATTTTTCTCAATTACATTGTCAGATTCTGAAATATATTGTTTATGAAGTCTTCTATACTCATCATTCACATTGGTAAATTTTGCAATATCAACAGATTTATTTTTAAAACCAGACAAGTCAACTGTTCTACTTTCAAAAAATTGATAATCAGTTGCTCTACCTAAATTAGTTAATGTATTATAATTTTGACTCTTTATTTCTTTCTTCCCCTCAATTTCTTCATCACTATCATGATTGTTATCTAAAGCTAAACTTTCATTTATGATCCTATTATTTTCTTTCCATTCATCTAACAGTGAATTGCCAAATACTTGTTGTAAAGAATTTACTGGTAAAAACCATTTTGAATTAATTTTATTGACTGTCCAGCAGTCTTCTCCTAAAACTGTTCGTGATATCACTATTGGTTCTAGAAATTTTACTCTTTTAAGATTATAATCACAAAATGTCGATGATCTTGGTTGTTCTTGATTTTCCATAGTTTCAACTATAGGATCAACATAATATAATTGTTTTTTCTTATTATATTCTAGTTCCTCAACACATATGGGACCATCAATTAGATGGAATTTAAATTCAAATATCACTAATTCTCCAGATATCGATGCACAAGAAACTTGAACTAATCCTTTTTCCATATTAATGATTGATACGTCTGGAATATTATGTAAAACTTGATGAGTTTTAATATGATAAAATTTTTCATCAATTTTATGATAATACAATAAAACACAACTTTGAGAATTATCTGATGCAACTATTATATTGTCTTTAAAATCTAATCCCCATAAAGAAGCACTGAATTTAATTTTATATTTTGGTTTTATTATTTTATCAAAATTTGGACTGTTTTTTTTGTCGATTTTTTTATCATTTGTAATATATTGAAATAAAGTATCAACTTCCCAAATCAATAAAAATCCATCATCTATACAAGCACATACTATTTGTATTCCATTAAATTCACCTGATTTTATATAATTTATTGTATGAGGAAAATATGGCCAAGTTGAAGTTAATCTATCAGCATTTGTTGTATAACTTGGTTTTGTGTTGAATTCCATACAAGGTTCAGTAAATGGTAAATTAGTAATTGGATCATATTTATAAATTAAAATTTTTGAATTTGTACCTAATAAAAGAAAATTTTGATTTCTATAAATAATATTTGTTGATAAATTATTTTTATATCTTTTTGATTTTTCAAAATTTTTAAGATTTAATGAACCAACTGAAAACATTTGTATACTATCAGGAAAAGTTGCCGCAGGAGGGTAAGTCAATAATTGATATATATTTGCTGATGGATATCTCACTACTACTTCTCGATGAGGTTTTTGTTTTGAATTAAAAATGAAATTTGATACATTATATTTTGAAGGTAAGTTTAATTTAATATGACTAATTGGTTTTTCAAAATATCTATAATTTTTATCTTCAAAAGATATATCTAGTCTTTTTTCATATTCATTAATTTGAGATGTATTATTTGTTGTAAAGCTTTCTCTTCTACTATTATAAAATCCATCAGGATCTGAATCATCATCTTCATCTATAACTATTCCTCTTTCTTCATCAGTAGATGATAAAAATTCCATATCTCGAATATGTTGAGTATTTTCATCAGTCATTTCAATTGTTCCAAATATTCGCGTTGGTGCTGCATCTGCTTCCTCAAATTCTTCATCAACATCTTCATTAAATAAATCTTCTAAACGTTCACCCATTTCTTCATCATCTTCTTCTTCTTCATTTTCCACTTCATCCTCCTCCTCTTCCCCATAAACCCGTCGAATATCACTAAGGTTCGGAAGATGACTAGGAAGATGACGAAGGTTTGCATCTGAATTCTGAACTATTTGAGTGAAATGATTCATTAGATAATCATACATATCATCTTCACTAGCATAAAAATCATCTTCAAAATCTTCATCATAATATTCATCATCTTCATCTTCTTCAATAAATAAATCATCACTGTCAGCTTCAATAGGATTAGCAAAAGGATGATGATCATCGTGACTAAATGGACCAAAAATTGGTCGACCATTGTGATCAGTTGGACCAAAAACTAGTCCACTGCTGGTTCTATTTTCCGTATTTTGTACTGATACTCCATTTATCGTATGGCTTAAAATTTCAGCATCATCATTTAATACAATTACTTCTGATCTTCTTGTACCCGAAGGTCGAGTTGAATTATTCGTAGATGTATTGTTGGTGTTTGTGTTATCTGTAGCATTGGTATTATTGTTGGTGGTAGTAGTTGCAGGATCATTATTGGATTCATTGGTAGTATTAGTGTTCGTGTTGCTTTCATTATTGTCGTCTATGTTTTTATCGTCATTTGACTCTTGTCTTTTATTTATTTGTACCCTTTGAATACCTCTTATTAATAGAAACTTTTCAAACGCGTCCATGAATATTTTTTAAATATTTTGGTACTCAATTGATTAATTGAATTTAGAATAATAATAATGGTTGAATGATTTATTCGATTTGATTTTTCTCCCCTTAGATTCTGCATAATATGGACTGTAGCTTAATTCCGAACCGATACGCGTTAAAATTTACATTCTACGACCTAAATTAAAATGTTTCTGCATAATTTAGCACGAGACCTAACGCGACTCATTTTTTAAGGGTCTGTGCATATAATTTTTAATCTAAGACACATTTGAAAATTTATGAGAAAGCCATACTTACTTACATTTATAAATATTATTATTTGTAATCCAACATACCACTCAACTAGTATCATCAAATAATTTTGCATTGATAATTGGCAACCAACCATGGTATATCATGCAGATTATTCAAATACAAAAGGATTAACAAAAGAAGAAACTCTACAGCATATTCTTGATAGTTTTGAAACTTTAAAAACAAAAAATTGGGTTACTAATTTATCAAATTTATCATCATTATTATGGCATTCATATCATTCTTTAGGTATAAAAGTAAATTGGACTGGATTTTATACAATAGATGAAAGCATAAATAATAATAATAATGAATTAGTATTAGCACCATTTCAAGGTAAAGTAGCATGTCAAACTATTAAAATTGGAAATGGAGTATGTGGAACTTGTGCTTTTACAAAATTAACTCAATTAGTTCCTAATGTTGAAGAATTTCCTGGTCATATAGCATGTGATGGTGATACTAAAAGTGAAATTGTTGTACCCATATTGAAAAATAATAAAATTTGGGGAGTTATTGATTTAGATTGTGAAGAATTAAATGGATTTGATGAAATTGATCAATTATATTTAGAAAAATTAGCTGAGTCAATAAGTAAAAGTTTGTAAATTAGGATAAATAGAGGTAATAATAAGTGTATTAATATATCGCATAATAGAGCTCGATTTAATCTGTTGTAGTAACTAAACATCGTTGAAGTTAAAAATTAATATTTATATTTTTTATATACACTAAAAAATTGATACATAAGGTTATAGATGGTAGATTAGTAATGAAAAAGTTGATAATTTTATATAATTTATTCTCGAATTCTGTTTTTACTCAAATGATGAATTATTTTTTAAAAAGGATTAATGAATGTGGTAATATTGTGACAAAGTTTTATAAAATTGATAAACTAATAAATTTTGTCTGTTTAAAGGAATAATAGTCTCTAAAATTTTTTATTCATTAAATTCTGCTCTTCTTTGTTCTTCTCTTTCTAAATTATGATATAATAAACCTTTTGCTTTTTCAACAGCTTGTTGAGTACCAGTTATAGTGAAAACTCTTTCATCTTTACCATCAGTAGCTTCACTAATACCAATCATTGCACCACTTACTTTTCTAACACCCTGAATTCTTGAACCATTTTTACCAATTAATGCTCCAACCATATCATTTGGAAAACTTATAGTTGCAGTTGATTTTCTTGTTAATTGAGGACTTCTTGGAATATAATAAGTTGTACCAACACTACTTGAAAAATCTTCAATTAAACATCTTGAAATAACTCTAAAAGCATCATATAAATCATTTACTGTACCTTGTAATTCAACTAATCTTTCATTTGATCCTGGTAAAAATGATTTTGAAGCAATCATTGAAACTCCAAAATTATGTTGAATTTGTTGAATTCTTGCTCCTTTTGAACCAATCAATGTACCCATTTGACTATTTGGAACTAATAATCTTAAAATTGTTGTTTCATTCTGAACACAAGGAGTTGAACTTAATTGTTTTAATGGGAAATAATTATAAGTTTCAATTGTTGAACCAATTAAAGCTTGAGCAAAATAACTTAAAGCTTTTGCAGCATCATCTAATTTACCACTTACTGTTAAAATTCTTTCATGAGTTCCTGGAGTTAATTTTGAAATTCCTGCTTTTGTATTTGTTTCACCTCTTATTGAATCAATAACTTGTCCATTTTGACCAATTAAACAACCAGCTTCTTTTGCTGATACTAATACTCTATAATTAATTAATGCATCAACATTAGCATTATCATTAATTGAAGGTAATGAAGTAGATTGGTCATATCCATTTGAATCTTGTTCTGATGTTTTGGAATTGTTTCGTTGATTTGAATTTGTATTTGATGATGAGTTATTTGAATTATCATGATGACCATTAACAATATTTGATTGATTAGATGATGAATTAGTGGCGTTTGAATTAGTTTGAGAATTTGTGTTAGTTGTTGGTTTTGGTTGGTTTTCTTCTGAAGTAAAATTGGTATCAAATAATGATTCAGTCATGGTATTATATTCTATTAATTTATTATTTATATATATATGATTGATTAGATGAATCGAAATTGAATGAGTAACTTAAGTTTACAAAAAAATTTTAGATGTTTTAAAAAATTGTTAATAAAGGATGACTTTGATTTGTTTTAATTAAAACAGGATAAAAATTTTTGATTGTTCGTAATTGATTATGATTGTTGATCAAAGGTTAGTTAATCTTGGAATTTGATTGGATTGATTGATTGATGAGTTCTAGTTTGATACAATGATAATTATAATACAATGAATTCTTTAATTCGATATGTTGTGTTGTAAATGAATAAAGATTTTTTTTTTTTTAAGTTTTGGTTGTTGAATAATTTTTTTTTTTTGTCGTTGTAAGTAGAAATGAAGAAAAAAACTTTTTTTATATACAGTTTATGTCGAGTTTTTTAGTTCTATGTCGCGTCACTTTATACTAGTTGATGTACAAATTTACACGTCGAAGTAATTCGGTATTCGTTTAAAAATTTAGCACGAGGAAGGGTCTTAATTGAAAACCTTACGATTTTTACGGTTATACGTTGAGAGACGTGTAAATGTACCCAAAATATAGTCCGAATTATATAATTCATGCATCATCATTGTTAAACTTATTTTCTACATCTTCACTTCGAAACAATATTAAAAAACTGAAAAATAAATAATTACGTATGTATATACTTTTACTACCACCTTGTTCGTAACTGTAGTGAACGAATTGAAATAAATATATAAATTTTAACTTTATCACTTTTTTTTTTTAAAAATAGTATTCCAATATGGAAAGAAACATTTCATAAGTTCATTAATTTCGTATTAAATTATATTAAAATCTAATTTGCGTTATTGAGTTTGTTATTGAATTTAACAAGTTTATAAATTCCTTATTTAAAGTACTCCAATATAATCTTTTGCATTTATAGTTGCATAACTACCACGTCTATTTGGTAATTCTCTGAGATTATTGTTGTTATTACTACTAGAATTTCTTAAACTTGAACTTAATCCACTATTAGAAGTTGTAGTTCTTGAAAATCCTAAATCATTTAAATTTGATTTGTTGTTGTTATTAAATTCTATAATATCTTCATCATCAACATCAGTATCATGTAAACTTTGTTGATCATCTTCTTCATCAATTTTTATAAAATTTGATTCATCTTCATTTTTTATAATATCTGCATATGAAAAAAAATCAATTGTTGGGAAATTTATATCATCTTGAATTGTTGTTGTTGATGATGTAAGTGGTGGTGGTTGTAATTTATTTCTTGAATGTAATGTAGTACCTGCAAAACTTGAAGATCTTTTAGTTTGAAAATTTGATGGATGTATGTTACTAGAGTGACTATTATTATTAAGATTATTTGTATTTGAACGATTTATAGTTGATAAACCTAAAGTTGACTTCATTTTAGCGTTTTTATTTTGATTATTTTTTGAATTTTCTAAAGTTGAAATAATCAGTTGAGATATAATACTTCTTGCTCTTGGTCTTAAAGTTGGAGAAATTGATTCAATATATTGATTATTTATTAAATTTGAATTTTTATTATTATCAAATTGATTTGTTTTAAAATGTATTTCATTATTACCACCACAATCAGATGGATTTGAACAGCCAATCAAATCATTTGAATCATTATTAAATGATGATGATAATGGTAATTCATCACAATAACAATTTAATTTTACTTGATCTAATTTTATATTTGGATTTGTTAAAATTTCAGTAGTTGTATCCAATATTGGACTAGTATAATTTTCTATATTATAATGAAAAGGAATTTCAGGATTTGTTAAATTTATAAATGGTGAATTTTTAAATTCATTCGTATTATTATTGTTGTTGTTATTAGGATTTGCAAAATTTGAAACTGATCTTTCAAATATATCACTTGATGAAGAATTACTTGATACAATTGAATTAAATCTTGGATGAGATTGTGATAATTCAATCGGATCTCTTTGGTGAGATTTATTTGATGAAATTGAAATACTTTGTGGTTGTGTTTGTGAGCTTGGTTGTGATTGTTGTTGTTGTGATGCTGTGGGTTGTGTTCCTGATGATGAAGTTGAAGATAATGGAGATGTTGGTGACAGATTTGAGTTATGTTGAGTTGCAGGAGATAATTTTAATTTATGAATAGTTTTTCTAACAAATTTATGAAATTTTTCATCTTTATTATTAGTATTATTATGTGGTTTTGGGTTAAAATTAATTTTGTTTGTATTATGATTTAAAGGATTAGTTATTGAAGATGAATTTGTTGAATTCGATAAATTTGAGGATATAGATGAGTTATGTTCATGATTTGAAATCGATTGATCATTGTTATTTTTAATTAATTGTGAAATACTCAGTTGTTCTTGTTGATGTTGTTGTTTATTATTTTTCTCAATTGATTCTTCATTTACGATTGAAGTTGACAGATTACTAAATAAATTGAAGTTAACATTAGATTGTGACATTATATTTCATTTATGTTTGCATGTATATATATATAGTTTTATATATAAAGATACAGCCTTATGAACTAAAATATATTAGGGGATGGAATTAGTCAGTTCGGTTTAGCGTACTCAGTTTAATGAACAGCGATTGATGGATGGATATGCTAGTTGAAGAATTGATCTAGATGGAATTATGATTTATATAATGAATACTGTAGTTAGTTTTATTTTGTTGTTGATATGAAAAAAATTAAGGAGCTTTATCTTTTTCAAATTTGAAAAATTTGATTTTGATTAGATAAGGTAATATATTTGACAAAGTTTATCAATAAATGTTTATAAATATTCTTTAAGTTGTGTATGTTTTGTATGTTTTGTTAGAATATATATGTTGATTTTAAGGATATATATATATATATATATAATTGTAAGATGGAGTGATATTTATAAAAGAAAAGACTACAAACCAATTTGAAATTTACATACATAATAATAATTAAAAATATATTTACGATATTCTAATTGATTTAATTTAATACATGATATAAACAAGTGATTTTGAGATAATTAATATTACTACTAACACTAATACCATGTATAGTAAGAGTATATAGTACACTCAGCGGTACTCAGCGGTTACCATTTAAAATACAATTTATTACTGTCTAAAATACTATTATGTCCATTATTCTATATCATTCATTTGTATATTTTATCATGAAATGTAATACTACAACTATAAAACAAACAACCAGCTTAACTCAACAAAAAAACAATTCAATCCAACAACAACATCAACTAATTTCAATACAAACTCATACACGCAACACCATATTTTAATTTGAAAAATTAATGACTATCTTTTTTTCATTTTTACTTTACATTTTATTATTTAAGATGCTTTGTGTAATAAACTACTTAATTTTGTGTTAGAGAATTGCAAATATACGATTGTACTAATAATTTATAATATAATATAACCCATCTTGAAATTCAAAGAACAAGACATGAAGTATGTTTGACAGATAAAAAGTTTAACTCAATAATAAAACAGGAATAGATCTATACTAGAGATGTCAAGATAGTTCTTGTCTATTGGGATTTCTGCTACTCTAATCAACAGAAAAATTATGTTATCTTGTGTTACTTTTTTCTTTCATATATAAAATCATTCTACTAATTAATTAAATATTTTTGAAACCTCATGATTATTTTTTTTTAATTTCATTTCTTTTGTGATGAATTGCAATGCAAATTCGTATGGTAAATATTCCTGTTTCATTGCAATTTGTAAAAGATGTTCTCATTACTTTTATGACGGATGTCAAGTGCAACACTTTGTAGTTTGAAATATTTCATTCAAAAGGTAGATAACATGATCAAGTTGATGTCTTACGACTTAATTTGTTCACGAATTTACGAATTTTTATCAATTTGTTGATCTTTTTCAAACAAAGATATGGCTGATACTATGTTCCTGAAAAGAAAGCTAATGCTTTTTAGATCAAATTGAAAATTTAATTAAGCCTTTCGCTGTATTTTTTTGAGTTGTTTGTGATTTGCTCAGAGAATCAACCTAATGATAAGATCCTTACGTTGTTTTTTACTAACTAATCTAATAGCTGTTACTACGTTCTGTACATTATACATCCAACGTATTAAATGGTTTGTAACCCCATGATAAATTTATAAATATTTGTCTATTGCTATCATTTCTTTGTGAGTTTTGAAATTTAAATAATAATCTCTCCACTTTTTTTGTTTTTTATTTTTTTATTTTTTTATTTTTTATTTAATTTCTCTACCCCTTTAAATTGATCATTTAATTTTAATCATCAAGTTTCATAAAATAATAATTAAGTACAATGTATTTGGTTAAACAATAACTAATGCGGGCATACAATAGAATATCTGAGTGCGTTAATACCTAAATTGGGATATTTTACAAGCTTAGGACTATTTTAGTTTTAAATATTATAGGCTATTATTTAAGCTTCAGTTGCATATTTCGTCTAAATTAAATAATATCTTCAAAAATATGAATGTATTTCTGTTTGTTGAACAGTTGACCTTCTTGAAAACCTTTCGCGGCTGAACATTCTATGACTTTATGATACAGCCTTATGTTTTATTAGCCTTGTTATGTTTTCTTGAACTTATAAACCAAATAAAAAGCCTAACACAATATCTATCTCACGGATCAAGTTTTTTCAAACAATCGATTATGTAAAATATTGACGTTTCATATGTAAAATATTGACGTTTCATAAACAATACTTCATGCTTAAAATTTCTACAAGATTCTATGCATAATGAATCTAATATGTAACATATACTTTTATGTTCTGACACTAAAGAGATTTTTAAATTCTATGTTTTCATGCCATGGATTATATCAAGTTGTTTCAAATTTAATATGGTTGTTCAATGAAAATTCCGTTAGACTAGCTTACAATGTTCATGATATAAGTAAAATATTATGTGTGAATTTGAAAACCAATACTAGAGCATATAGGGTCGAGTTTGAAAAGTTTTTTGCCTAAAAAGCTTCTTCAGTACACCAACGAAACTAATAAATTTGGGGATTTTTCTTAATTTGAAATGGTCCAGACTGGTATATATGAGATACTTGTTCAGTTAATTTACCACCCCTCTTCTTTACTTTCAAAATTACTGAAAGTTTGTGAGTATTTTCTTCCTTTTGTAATACTTAAAATAAAAGAACGTTTGATAAGAAATCATAGGATAAATCCGATTACCTTTTTGGGAATGAAAGTTTCATAAAGCCTTTTTATTAATCACTTTTATTCTGAAAAGTCTCTAGAGTTGAATTTCATTGACTTTTGATTTCAGTTATGTACGACTTGGTGCCTCAACTTAATCACTTTTGAACTGCTCGTTACCTTTTAATGATGTTTCAACTTGTGCTACCAACTTTGATTTAAAACACCGGTTTTTATTTCTTAAAGTCTTAAATTTAAAGTTGTGACTTTAATGATATCAGTCATTATAGATAACCGATAAAATTTGAAACAAATTATACCAAATTTGACAACACTTTATTATTGTACCAAATCACATACCAATTACAATGACGTTGAATCTATCAAAAGTCAAAGATGTTTATTTTGAAGTGATGTTTCAGTCACAAACGGACTCAACCAATTCATCAACTGATACTTTTTCAAATAACAAATCTCCAAAAGTGTTACTTTTAGATAATATTACAACTTCATTTATATCGCTTTGTTATACTCAATCTCAATTGTTATCAAATGATATTATATTGGTAGAATTAATTGAATCACAACAAAACCTCACAACTATGAAACATTTGGATTGTATAGTATATATCAATCCTAATTTAGAATCGATCAAATTATTATTATCTGAACTTCGATCTCCACATTATAAAAAATATTATGTTTATTTTAATAATGTAATTGGTAAAAATCATATTGAACTGATTGCAGAAGCAGACGAGTTTGAAGTAATTGAAAAAATCATTGAATTATTTGAAGATTATTATATTTTAAATAATGAATTATATCTTTTAAAAAAACCTACTATTAATTTACCAAATCCAGTCGTTGCTGAAGCTGAAGGTTTAACCAGTTTACTTTTGGCTTTGAAAAAGACACCAATAATAAAATATGACTCAAATTCGATTGAATTAAAACGACTAAGTTCTGAAATATTATACATTATAAATTCAAATTCAAATAATAATTTATTTGATGATTTAAATCGTCGATCAGATGTACCTCCAGTTTTACTTTTATTGGATCGTAAAAATGATATAATAACACCTTTAATGACACCATGGACTTATCAGTCAATGATTCATGAATTTTTAACAATTGACAAAAACGTAGTGGCATTACCTGATAATCAAATTGTTCTTGGTGATGATGATCCATTTTTTAATCAATCATTATTTTTAAATTATGGAGATTTAAATGATAATTATCAAAAATATTTTGAAAAATATAAACTTGAAACAAAGCAATCTTCAATAAATAATGATCAATTATTAAATATATCAGAATTGAAAAAAACTTTAACTAAATTTCCTGAATTTCAAAAATTTTCAACAAACATTGGAACTCATGTGAATTTAATATCTAAAATTGATGAAGAATTGAAAAAGCAACATTTATGGGAAATTGGAGAATTACAACAAACAATCATATGTGGATTAGAAAGTCAATCTAATATTAAAACTACATTATTGGAAGTTTTACAAAATAAAAATATTTCAACAGTTAATAAAATCAAATTGATTTTGTTATATACTTATAAATTTCATGAATCTTCAAATGATTTAAATTTATTTATTTCAAAATTAAATGAACCTTCATTTACACAAGAACCTCCTGCTCCTGAACAAATACATTTAATAAAGAACTTTAATGTATTATTTGACATGGAAGATAGTAAAAGAAATCAACAACATCAGCAATCATCACAAGATCAACCATTCAATAACAATATTACAAAAAATATAAATCAACAAGGACTTGCCAATTTATTTTCAAATAATAAAGTAAACTTTAAAAAGTTTTTCAATAAGAATGAAACTCCAGAAAATGATAATGTTTATTTACAATATACTCCAAAATTAAAAACAACAATTCAAAATTTATTAAATCCAGATTCAAATGCTAGACCTAATTCATTTTTTCAAACTTTAATTCCAGAAAAAGTTAAACAACAATATGGTAATAATTCATCAAATAATTCAATTCAAGATTTAATTATATATATTAAAGGAGGGGTAACTTATGAAGAATATAGAATTATAAATGAATTATCAAAATTAAATCCAAAATTAAATATAATTATTGGAGGTGATGAAATTTTAAATAGTGAAAAATGGTTAAATAAATTATATGAATTAAATCAATCTAAACAAATTAATTCAAATAGTACTAATGTTTCAAATTCTGAATTTTTAAGTGATGGAATTGATAGAAGAACAGCTTTACGTGATATTTTATAGAGTTGCAATCTTAGTATAGTTATAGTACAAAAAGAATTTTCTTATAAAACTTATAAAATATAGTGTATATTTTTAATTTTATAAATCATTAATTAAGGAGCATATTTACCAAATTTTAATTCCCATTCATTAATTTTTGAACTTAAATTATTAATCATTTCCAGTTTTTCGTTAAATTTTATTTCAAATTGTTTTTTTTCATTAATTATTGAATCAGAATCTGGAGTAAAAGAATATAATTCAAATTTATATTTTTTTTCTTCAATTAAATCTTGTTTTGTTCTTGATATCCATTCAATTATTGCACTTGTTCTTTTTCTTAAATCATAAATTGAAGAATTTATACTTACATATCTTGGTTTATAGGGTTGTTGTATAATTTCATCTTTATTTATTGTATGATTATTTGTTGTTGAATTTGATGATGAAGATCCTGCGGTATTTGTTGTAGGTGATGATATGTTTTGATTTGAATGATTTTGATTTTTTTGTTGTGATGAATTGGAAGAAGATGATGAAGAAGATGTTAAATCTCTTTTTTTTTTAGCTAGTTTACTTTTTGATTTTTTGTATTCTGTTTTCCTTCTGCCATTTATATGATTATTTATTGGTTTGATGTTTTGATTATTTGTATCTGATTCATTTTCATCTTCATTGATTTCCTTTTTAAATTTTTTAGAAATTGCAGAATCTGAATTATTTGATGAAGCGTTTAATGATGAAGCTCTACTACTTCTTTTCCTAGGTGACAAATTATCTGCATCACTTTCATCTATCACTAACCCTGATTCTTTTGCACTTTCTCTTAAAGCTTTTTGTAATTGTTTATCATACTCATCTTCTTCATTATGATGATGATGTATCCTTCTTTCTTTTCTTTTATCTTTAGATTGAACTGGTGGTGAAATTCTTTTTCTCTTAGATTGTCTTGAATTTTCATTATCATCATCTATATCATTATCAATACTATTATTATTTGAATTTGGTTTAATATCTTTTAAATCTTCATTTTCAACTCCAAATTTTTCAATTTTTTTCCTTTTATCATTAACTGATTTATATAATGTTCTTTTCAGATATGGATCATAATTTACTAAAATATGATTTTCAGGTTTACATTCTTCACACCAATATTTATCTGGTACATCTTCATTTTCATATAATCCTACACAATAACCATGTTGCCATACTCCACATTTCTCACATTGAATAAATAATCCTTGATCTATAGTTATTTTGTATTCCTTTTTCAATAATTGTGCTAAATTTGGATTTATTAGATTAGACAGTAATTCATCTTGTCCACATATACATCTTGTGACTTCTTCTTCATCTTCAATTGATGAATCGTTATTACCTTGATTCTCTTCATCATCATTTTTTTCAACATTAAGTTCATTATTTTCATCTTCATTTGAATTTATTCCATGGTTGTTTCTATTACTTCGTGATTCTCTTTTAATTTCTAATTCATTATTCTCATCTAAATCCATATCATCCCCATTTATTGATGATGAGGATTTATTATCTGAATTTATTGATCTTCTACCTGATCTTCTTGACATAGTGATGAGTTTGTGAAATATGAAGCAGAGTGTATAATTGATGGTTGGTTAGTTAACTTTGGTTACTCTTGTTTGATTGAATTTTTGCTTTTATTATTTATCAAGGTTAATTACACAAAACAATAGTTATAATAGTGTGTTGATAAGAAGAATTGAACACGAGATAAAAAAAGTTTTTTACATTTGAGGTCGAGTTTACCACTACGCCACGAGACATACAAATTTTGGCAACAGCAGGGATTGAACTGGCTTTCAAAAAATTTGATTCAAGTTAATTTTGACGACTACGCCACGTAAAACTAGCAAATTTGCGTGGCGTAGTCGTAATTTTAACTAAAAAATTCTTGGTTCGATTCCAACTAAATGCTAATTTAAAGGCTGCAGCATAACAAAAAAATTGCATAACAAGATTATAGCATAACAAAGAGCAGGCATAACAAAAAAGTAGCATAACAAAAAAGATGGCATAACAAAAAAGTCCAGAGATTGCATAACAATATAATCCAAAGATTGCATAACAAAAATAGTTGAAACATCCGTACCTCAGGTAGACCCCTGAAATCGCGCTTTCGGTACTTTGAAAATCTGGCCCTTTCAAAGATCTTATCCCAGATTCCCACAGCTTGGTAGTCTAATTCAAGATCTTGTATTGCTAATTTGAGATTTAGGAATTGAACTATTTTACTTCATAAATGACTTAGTATGCAATAATTTGTAAAAAAAAAAATTTGGCAACAAGATACTATTAGACTTATCTACCCAGTAATCATTTTTTTTTTTGAAAATGCAAGGGTTTGATAAACAGCATTCTCCCATTTGATGATTCAGTCTTAGTCATGATTATACATTACCGATTCAATTTTAGTGGCTTCAAGTATGCAATTTGCAGCAATTTTCAATCCTGATAAAATTTTAAAATGTCTAAGCATTTTCACAAATGACACAAAAATAGTATAGGCTAATTAATGTCTCATAAATTTCAATGTAATTGACGGACTTAATTACCGGATTTTAATATTAATTGCCGACTAACAAAATATTTTTTGCGGGGTAGGGACTGAAGGGAACGTACAAAACAATTATGACAGCAGATGTGGATGATGGTGATATCTTACTTCATGATGATGATATCTGACTTCATGACTAAGATACAACCCAATTATAGCTAAGAAGAGATTCGGTAATTTTTGGAAGAGAAAATTTGAGTTTTTTGTTTTCTAAATTGAATTTATGTAAAATAAAAATTAAAAACTATCTAAATGTAAAAAAATGAATGTGTAATTTGCTTATATATGTGTTTAATACAAATATCAGCTATGACTGGATGAGAATTTTTATATATTTTCTAACAAGTTTATCTGCTTGAATTTCGTAAATCACAAGCTGTTCTAAACAATAATCTAATGACCAACAGTTAATGAATGATCTCTATCGTAAATACCTGGGTTTCTAATATATGGATCTAATTGAATATAATTACTTGATAAAGCAATATTTAAATCGATTTTATCTTTTAAATATTTATCTGAAACTTGAGGATTTGTAGATTCAACCCATTTTTTAGTAGTTTCAAGGAATTTAGTAAATAATATATCTCTTTCTCTTTTTAATCTTGCATATTCAGCATCTTTTCTTTTTGGTGGAACTTCATCTTTTGGTTCAGGAATTGGATAATAACCTCTTGTTGTATCTTCACCTCCTAAATAATCTGGAATTAAAGTTGGATCAATAAATTTTGATAATTCTTTTGCATCTTTTGTAAAATGAATTTTTGAAGCAACAACAGGGTCTAACCAATTTTTAATAATATTCCAAACAGTTGAAAAAATCCAAGGAGCATTATGAATTAAAATGAAACCTAAAGTTTCTGGATAATGAGCTTCAAAAACATCAGCTAAAAATTTAATTGTTGCATAATCAGCATTTTTTAATGAAAAACCAGTTAAATCAAAAACAATTGTACAAGTATCAACTGATTCACTAACTTCTCTTAAAAATAATCTAACCCATTCAATAGTAACAACAGCATATCTTTGATTTTGTGGTAAAGGAGAATCAGCTGTTAAATGTTTTTTAGCTTGAAACATAAAAATTGGATTATTATTTTTATCTCTACCTTTAATCCAAGATTTTTCTGTTGTAAAATTTTTAATAAATCCTTGATTTGTACCATTTAAATATGAAACAGAATCACCTTCCATTACCCAATCATCACTTGGAAATTCATTGGCTCTCCAATTTAATGATTTAAATAACATCTCTAAAGCTTTTTCGTGATCCCATTTTCTTGCTCTAATGAATTTTAAGACTAAGTTATCTAATAAATCATTACGTTGAATTTTATTTAAAGTTTGATGTAAATCTTTTGCATTATATTGACTTAAGAATTGAAGCATTGAAGAATCTGGATGAGCTTTGACTGGTTTATTGACAGTTGATTGGAAAATATCAACTTGATTACCGCCAGCAGCAAAACCATTTTGTTGTTGTTGTTGTTGGTATCCATTATTTTGTTGATTTGGATGACCAATTCTACCACCATATGCCTTTTTACCACCTTTACTATTGTTGTGTTTATAATTACTGTCAAAAATTTGTGGTGGTAATGCATCATAATCAGTTAAAGTAGTTTCAGCAGTAACAAAAGTTTCAATTGAATTAATTGAATTAACGTCATCGTTATAATCATTATAACCACCAGCACCTGCACCATAAGCTCCACCACCATTTTGTTGTTGGTTTCCACCACTTGGGGCAGCAGAACTTCCATCAAAATCATCAGCATATTCATAAGCACTTTTATAATGATGAGCATAAACTGAATAAATGGTTTCACTTGGCAAATCAACTGGAACATATCTTTCAGCAGAAGATTGAGTTTGAATTTGATTCATTCTTTTTGAATTAGCTGGTGGTGAACCATTAGCAGCACCAGCACCTTGATTTGCAGTACTTGCACTTGATGAAGCCTTTTTAGAACCAAATAAACCCATTTTTTTTTTAGAAGCTGAACTTTTAGTTGAATTTAATGAACCTCTTGTATTTGATTTAGCTAAACCACCAGTTGGTAAACCTTGAGATTCATCAAAATGAGAAGTTGAAGTTGATGGTACAAAACATTGTCTAAATTGAATATCTTGATTATTAAAATCTAATTCATAACCAAAATATTTCAATATATAAGCCCAAACTTGTTTTAAAACAACTTCTTGATCACCATTAAGAGTTTGAATTCTTTGTAATCTATATTTAACATTATCTGATGACATTTTTTTTTTGTTTTTTTTTATTTATTGAATTTTGTTGTAAGACTATTTAAGTTAATATGTAAAATGGAGTGTATGAATGTAGTATCTAAAAAATTGAATTGATTGAAATGAATAAGTAAATGTCAATTAGAAAATCTTCTTCTATCAATTAAATAATAAAATCCAATCCCTGATATATATATATAGATAAAAATAAATATAAATTTATGAAGAAAGATATAAATATAAATAAATAAATATGTGTTGAAAATTGAATTATCTTTTATAAAAATTAAAAATTGAAAATGAAGTTTTGTTAGTTCGTTGAAAATTAAATTATTTTTTATTTATATTATTTTAAATTAAATTAAAATTATAATAAAATTAATGTCGTTGTCTCTGCTTTTTGTCGTAAGGTTGAAAAAACTAATTAGTACATGAGCCGAGTATGTACATTGTATTAATTCAAAATAAATTAAACCCCCTTTTTAATAATTTTGGTCTTAAATATATAGCTTTGTTCGGTGGATATAAAGAGTAGGAATTAATGGGTAGAGACTGAACACTTACGGGAAAACTCGTTTGAGACCAACACTTGTGACCTTTTCCAAATTTGAAATTTGACTAATACATCATTGAATAGTCTAAGAATTGACTATTCCATCACTTGTTGAACGTTATTTGCATTAATCAGTGGAAAATTGAAAGAATCAGAATAATTTGAGTTTTACGTACAGAGACATTTTTGATTTTTTATTTCTGAGTGAGTAAAGGCTATATATTGATAATTAGCTAATTTATTGAATACTCTAGTAGTAAGCTATTTATTGTAATCAGCAAAAAAAAAAAAAAAGAAAGTGAACCAGCCTAATTAGTCGTCTATGTCTTATCAAACAATAAATATCTCGTACTGAGTAAGTATTTGTGTATGAAAGAATTGAACAATACATTATTAATTACTTAAATGGTATAAAGTTTATTATATAATAATTATTTTATAGGACTTATAGGATTTAATTTTTCATTAAGAAAATTATTTATTCTCGTAAGACATTTTTTTATTCCTTTTTGTACCATTTTGTATTAAACTTTGTACCATTAATTGATACACCTAATTTTTTTTGAAATTTAAGAAAGTAGGTTTAGTTGAAGTTAAACTCCTCACTCAGACTTAATTCAGTAACTCATACTGTTAGTGGTAATACTTAAAACAAATGAGATCTTTTAAATTTCAGCCTCTCATAAAAATCACAACCATTAAATCAGTCAACAGCCACATTGAGATCTGAAAAAAAAAAAAGATTCGAGGTACATGATCTTACAAGATACGAATTTACAAGATACATCACTCAGCCTAAATACAGATATGTATCTATCTATCGTTATTCCATCAAATGCCGTCTGTTCAGTTTGATTATAAATTGTTAATGTATTAGTTTGAAAAGCTTTACAAGTTGGTATTTATAGTTGTAGCTCTGCCGCGGGCTTAGATTCAAACCTAATGTAAAAAGCGAGTACATAGAACTTGATATTAATTTTCAGCTCACAATGTACTAGTATTTGAAGAATGCTGGCATAACCAACTTCTTGTAAAATCAATTGGAAGAACCGACGAATAATCAAAGATCATAAGATTCCTGTAACTTCATCAACTTTCCAATTATCATAGACTCATCAAACAATTACATCGGTTCAATTAAAACACAATCAATAATATCAAAGTTTCTACAGATTTATGTATTTCAGATGTACCTACTCATTAGTTCTTATAATTGAATAAATTTCATTTGTTTCAAATGGTTGCAAAATATAATATTTCAAAACTTTAATAGTCTTTTCTATATTTATTACCGACATTTACCTGTATATTAAGCACAATTAGATTTCTATTTACAGTAATTTCTTATTTCAAATAAATTATAATACGACATTTTTATATTTTTCTTAATTTTTTTTTTTTTTTTTTTTTTCAATTTAAATTTAATTTTGTGGGGTTTTTTATTTATTAATACGTTTCATAATTTACAATACATATACAACTCTGTCTAATTAATATATTAATATAGCATGTATACATTTACTACTATGTATAGTAATAATACAAAATAATATCAAAATCTGAAACAATTTCACATTTGTACTTTTTTTTTTTCTCCAATTTCATATGATATTCATTGAACAAAATTAGTATATGTCGCTCTTGAGAATCTCTTACTCTTGTTATCTATCTGATGAGTTAGCACTTCTTTAATATCATTTTTAACCAACAAATAATTTTAATAGTTGACTGAACGTATTATCGAATAAAAACGTTTAATATAGTAAGGTTATTTTTCAATTTGAATTATAATTTATTCTATAAGGCTATAATAATACATCTATTATAGCTTTTATACAACTTACTATTTCTTTTGCTTTTACATTAAATTGCTAAATGTATATAATAATGTCAATCACTTAATTTGCAAATTTTGATCACGAATTGTAGAAAGATCAAGGATACGATTTGCAATACGTTACCAATATTGATTGATTTTTCTATTAACATTGCCTTTGACTATTCAATAATGTCTACATATAAAATTTGAAGAAACTAATATAATCGTGTGACGGTAATTCGCGCTTATACCTTCAACAATTAAAAGTGATATGAAAGTAAGATACAAATTATATATTAACATTAAATAAGTCTATTGCTATGTAAAAAGATAAATCACCTATTTACTTAAATTTTTTATCTTCTTCTTGTTCTAGGATGCATTATTCTTCTTGGGTTTACCAGAGGTGGAGTTGGATTAATTGTAGGTATTCCTCCACCAAATCCATTCATTGTAGTATTAATATTTGTATTTGAATCAGAAATAGGTTGATTATTATTTCCATTATTGAATTGAAAACTTGGAGTAGGATTCATTCCAAACGATGTAGGAGTTGTAGCAGATTGTGGTTGTTGTAATTGTCCAAATGCTCCAAATGCACTATTATTATTATTATTATTGTTGTTGTTACTTCCAAATGCAGAATTATTGATTGAACCAAATACATTATTATTCGAAACTCCACCAAAAGGTGTAGGTTCTCTGCTACCTTGTTGTGTATGATTTCCAAACATCGATGCTGGATCTGGAGTTGGTTCTTTACTTCCTGTAAAGTTGAATTGTGGAGCAACAGGTGTTTTTGATGTTGTTTGATTAAAATTTCCAAAGCTAAAAGCAGCTGGAGTTGTTGGACGACTGCCAAATGCATTTTCAGTACTTGATGTAATACTATTAGTGTTGTTATTAGTTTTTGCATTATTATTGTTGTTCGTAAATCCAAATGGCAATTGATTCACTTGTTGAGTTGAAGGTTGCTGGCCAAAAGTGAAAGCACTCTTGGTATTTGTATTTAAATTTGTATTTGTATTTGTAGATGTTGAGGGAAAACTAAAAGGTTTTGGTGACACAGTTTTTGCGATAGGATTTCCAAATAAATTAGTATTTGCTGGCGGTGGAGTAACTCCACTAGCGAATTTAAATCCATTGGAAGTATTGATATTTGATGTAGTTGCTGGTGCAGAAGTTGGAGCTGCAAAATTAAAATTGATTTTTGGAGGAGCTACTTCTGATTGTTTTGATTGATCATTTGAAGATGTTTTATCTTTATCTTCTGAAGTTGTTGTTGAACCAAATGAAAATGCAGGTTGTGGACTTTTGCTTTCTCCCTTTTCCGATACGTTAGTACCAAACGAAAAAGCTGGAATTGATGGTTTGTTAGCTTCCGTCGAGGTGAATGAAAATTTTGATCGTTTTGGAACATTTTCACTCTCAACTTCCAAATCGGATTTAGCATCCTTGTTTTTAGTGGTCTCATCATCTTGAGATTTTGCTGGTGGTGGATTAAACAGAAAATCAAAGGCTGGTTTGTTTGTGATTGATGTTGTATTGTTGGCTGTAGGTGTCTTGGCTGTATCATTCGGTAGTTCAGTTACTTTTGTTGTATCCTTCTCCTCCACTGGTTTTTGACTAAAATCAAATAAAGGCTTAGCATTGGTCACTTCGTCGTTTTCTTTATTACTCGTCTTGGAACCAAACAATGGATTAGTTGTTGAATTCGGCAAATTACCTTTATCATTTGAAATACTTTTTACCGTATTGAAATTGAAGGAAGGAGTTTTGAGTTGCTCATTGTTTTTATTAAGGGAGAACATATTGGATTCAGGAGTCGGTTGTTTTTCATTTTCTGGTAATTTATTTCTCAGCAATGAATTTGAGTCCTTTGAATCATTGTTTGGGGTAAAATCAAATGTGAATTTTTTAGAGCCACCATCTTGTGTAATATCATTTGATTTTGCTTCTTTCAATTTGTCATCAGGTTGCGTGACCATTTTGTTAGTTGAAAATAAATTTCCAGAAACAGATGCCAGTTCAGATTTCAGATCAAAAAGGCCTTTTACTTTGTCATTTCCATTATCGACGGTGAATATGGAACTTGCAGAATCCTTGGTAGTTGCTTTCTGGGGTCCAAACAATCCACTTGGTTTAACACTTGGTTCGGTTCTTACTGTTTCACCTTCTGTAGTTTGGTTAATTTTAATTTCATTATTGTTTGAAAGTTTAAAGCCAGGTTTCGTAAATAAGCTTGTTTTATCGGTACTTTGAGAATTCGATAACGCTGTCTTTTCTCCAAAACTGAAAGTAGGACTTGTTTTTTTGATAGCATTGTTTGAATTGTTGATGAAACTGAAGCTCGGTGTACTTGAAACTTTCTCATCAACATTTTTGTCAACCTCTTCAATAGTTCTCTTGTTTGATCTACTTGATAAGCGAGAGTCTTCAAATTTATTAGGTAGATCACCAGTTTTGCTTTTGGGTTCAATACTTCCATTCAATTTGAAATCATTTTTATTCACAGAAGCTTCCTCATATTTTTCAACTGAGTCAGGTTTGAGAATTTCATTGAATTTTTCTGGATTAATATTGAATTTAAAACCTGACGAAGGTTTAGCGGGATTCTTGTTGCCTTTGGATATTACGTCATCCTTTACTTTTATGACATCCGCTATTGTTTTAGTTTTATTCACGTATTCTGGATCAAGATGTAGTGACAACTTCTCATTGGAAAAAACTTGATCTTTTTTTGATGTAAAAGCGGGCTTGTTGTAATCTTCATCTAACTTAATGCCTAACGAGGGGGTAGTTTTGTTATTGAATTTTGGTTTTCCAACTTTATTTGCATATATTTTTCGGTCACCAAGTGCTTTATCGTTTTCAAAATCTTTGGTATCGTAGAAGAAATCAGTAAATTGAAATCCTTTTTTTTTCTGTCTTTTACCTCTGTTGGTCAATTGTGATGATGCAATTCTTTTTTTAAAATTTAGCTTATTATCCAAGTAGTTTAAGTCGTGAGTTTGAGTTGATGTATTAACCATGGAAGAGTTCCCTAGAACTTCACTCATACTTTCATTTGGAGTTGTGACATACTTTGCTTTCTTTCTTCTCGGTTCATATGATTGTCTTAGTAGTTTTAATTGTACTAATTTATTTCTTTCTTGAGGATTTAGTTGAAAAAAATCTTTGTTGCTATTAGTATCACTGTCAATGCTCAATTGGGTACTATGGGTTTCAATGGGAATATTTAAACAAGGTGATTCATCTCTGCTTTGCTTTTCAGTTTCAGTAATTAAACTCATATAACCATCCTGTATTGACTTTCTTCTTTCAAGATCATTGTCTAATTCTTCTTCACGCTTGATACTATCGTTGATTACAGACAGATAAGATTTGTTTCTAAAACCCGCACTTGGTAAGGATGTTGATAATGATCGAGGAACTGCCTCATCTGTGACGAGACCCATTAAAGAAAGCCTTCTTCTTTTTTCTGGTTTGATAAAGCGATTAGACATGGGATCAAATGAATCAATTAATTCTGTTTCAATCTCAATTGTTGGTTCTTGCCGCTCAACTTGAGTCTTATTATTTTCGAAAGGCTGCGATTGGTTTTGACCGTGACTTCTATTGAATAATGCATTTTTTATTCTGCCAAAATAATTTCCTATAGAATTATGGTCTTTGTTTGACTCATTTTGATCTTGTGGATCCACAGGACTTTGATTGCGTAGACTCTCGGCCATTTTGAACAATATTTGGTAAGATAGTTTATGTAAATGAATGTATTGAATTGTACTTTAGTTTGATGACGATGATGATATTTAGTAATTGTTTTAATGATTGTTATTTTTTCTTCTTCTTAAATCGTAATATATTCTTTGAGTTTTGTGTTATGAAAAATATTGTTTCAAAAAAGAGAATTGATTCAATTATTAACAGTCTTTATACAACCATCAACTTGGTTATTCATGTTCATGATACTATAGCAATAGGTATAGCTAGTTTAAATTCAATTGGAGCTACTGTTTTTTAAACAAAATATTGACTTGGACGCTTCAATGAGAAGGAGGATATATCAAAAATGGCCATTTTATGTTTCTAAATGTAAGAGTCAAATTTCATATCTGTCGATCACAATACCAGTATTCAAACGATATTTGGCAAGCAATGAGTTTACAGACATTGACAAAAAATGGAGAGATAAATGGTCGAAAGATAAATGCAATGACTTGAAACTTGAGAATGAAAATTCAAGGAAAGAAAACTTTTATTCATTGGTGATGTTCCCATATCCTTCGGGTGTGCTACATCTAGGTCACTTGAGGGTGTACACTATTAGTGATGTTGTTGCTAGATACAAGCGAATGAGAGGATTTAATGTAATCCATCCAATGGGGTGGGATGCATTTGGTTTACCAGCTGAAAATGCTGCAGTGGAGAGAAACATCGATCCAGCAATATGGACCGAAACTAATGTTGCTAAAATGAAAGAACAGATGAAATCATTCCTAGTAGATTTTGATTGGGATCGGGAAATCAACACCAGTTCTCCTGATTACTATAAGTGGACTCAAAAGATTTTCCTATTGTTATTTGAAAAGGGTTTGGCGTACCGAAAGAATGCTGAGATAAATTGGGATCCAGTCGACAAGACAGTATTAGCTAATGAGCAAGTGGATTCAAGAGGCAGATCATGGAGAAGTGGAGCTGTAGTTGAGAAAAAACAACTTGAACAATGGTTTATTGGAATTACTGCTTATGCCAATAGATTAGTTGAAGATCTAAAACGATTAGATGAATGGCCTGAAAACGTTAAGACAATGCAAAAAAATTGGATTGGTAAATCACAAGGGTGTCTTATAGATTTTCCAATAAGTTTGAAGGATGATAAAATTCAAATATATACTTCACGACCTGAAACTTTGTTTGGTGTCCAATTTTTAGCTTTAAGTATGAACCATTCTATTGTCTTGGATCAAGCCAAAATTGATCCAGATTTAAAAAAGTTTTTGCATGACTCGAAAGATCTTGATTTTGATTCAAGAGAGGGATACAAGTTAAAGAATATAAAAGCAACAATTCCGTTAAGTCCAAAGAACGAGAAACTTATCAATTTCAGTATTCCAATTTATGTTGCTCCTTATGTCTCAAATGATTATGGTACTGGTGCTGTGATGGGCTGTCCTGGCCATGATGTTAGAGATTATGAATTTTGGAAACTTCACCAGCCAAACGAATCCATAGTTCAAGTGATGGGTCCGAAAGCAAAACCTATTGATGTGCCTTATACCTCGAAAAACGGCATCATGAGGGATATTTCAACTATAAGTAATGGTTTACAGAATTTAGAGTCCTATCGTGGTTTAAGTAGCGAAAAAGCTGCTCAGATGGTAATTCAAAATGTTACTGAGCATAAATTAGGAGAAGCCAGCATACAATACAGACTCAAAGATTGGCTCATTAGTAGACAAAGATATTGGGGAGCTCCTATTCCTATTATCCATTGTAAGGAGTGTGGTCCCGTTGCAGTCCCTGAAGAAGACTTACCAGTTGTTTTACCAAAACTTCAAAGCAAAAAATTTGGAAAGGGTAATCCGTTAGGTACGATTGAAGAATTTGTTAATTGTAAGTGTCCTTCTTGTGGTAAAGCAGCAAAAAGAGAAACAGATACGATGGATACATTCATGGACTCGGCTTGGTATTATCTCCGTTATTTAGATTCCAAAAATGAGAAAGAAATAATTTCAGCTTCTGCAGGTAAAAACATGCCGGTGGATCTTTACGTAGGAGGTGTTGAACATGCCATATTGCATCTATTATATTCAAGATTTGTAGCTAAATTTTTGAGTGATTGTGGAATCTGGAATAGTAAATCTGGTGTTGATGAACCCATGATAAAGTTGGTTACCCAAGGTATGGTTCATGGACGAACCTACTTGGATCCAGATACTAGCAAATATTTGAAACCGGAAGAAATAGATTTTGATACCTCGGAAGGACCTATTATAAAAAATTCAAGGAAACAACCAATTGTAACGTTTGAAAAAATGTCAAAATCCAAATTTAATGGGGCTGATCCAGGAAAATGTATTGAAAAATACGGGGCCGATGCGACAAGAGCACAGATGTTGTTCCTGGCACCAGTGAACGACACCTTATTGTGGAATGAAGAACAAATTCTGGGTGTAGAAAGATGGCTCAAGAAGGCAATCAATTTAGGTAAAATCATCACAAATAAAAGGCACGATTCCACCAAAAGTACAAGCCCTATTTTTAGTAAGATATCGAGGCTTAAAAACATGAATGGAACTTTCGACAATCTTGAGCTCAACAAGGAAGAATTTGTTCTATATAATCAAATACAAATATTTACTCAAAACATAGCCAAATCGATTGACGTTGATTTTTCACTCAATACCATTGTTTCAGATTTTATGAAAATGACGAATCTTATATCCGATGCAAGCAAAACTAGTGATTACCAGTATCCACTATTGAGAAACTCCTACGAAAAGCTATTATTATGTATGGCTCCAGTTACTCCGGCAATAGCTGAAGAATGTTGGGAAAGTTTACAATTGTCTGATTCAGTGAAAGATCCAATTTCAATTTTCAAATTTAGTTTTCCAATGGACAAACCAATCGAGACATCAATTCAAAACTTCAAAATCTTTATCAATGGTAAGAGTAGAGGAACAATCATGGCGCAAAAGGACTTAATCGATCAAAATGATCAGACTTTGTTGAATGCTCTTCGCCTGGATTACACTGTTTCTAAATTTTTACCAGAAACGATCAAAAAAGTCATCAAAAAACCTGGGGTTGTAAGTGTTATTTCTTGAACGAGTATGTTCTTGTAAATGCTGCTTATTATTCAATCATAACTAACTTCAAACAAATTTACAAAATTACGTTAAAGTATCCAGTATGTTGGCCTTTAGACTTGTATTTAGACTCGTATTTACACTTGTATTTAGACTTCGCAGTAGTAAAACATTATAGTGTGTTACTATTTAAATATATACAAAATATAAACGAACAAAATCTTCATCATCCTACCTAACAACTTTATTTTTCGATTTCTTTATCACCATTTTCACATCTTGAGCTAATTTGAAATCATCAATCTTCAATGCAGCTCCTACTAAACCTCCCAACTCTTTCCAACTCCAAATAAATCTATCTTCGGACAGCAAAACAACTGCCAACGCATCATTTAACATTTTCATATCAATATAAAAGTTGACTAACCCTTTACTAAAATCAAAATCTGACTGAATTTGGGATTTTTTGGACATTTTTTGAAATTTTGAAGTCTTTCTGTACTGTCCTCGTTCTAAAATTAGCTCTTCTGCGAATTCTAGATTTTTGAAAGTCGATGCTGCTTTTAATGCAATGACGTGGATGATTGTATCTCGTGGAAGCTTAGTTGAGATGTCACCTTGTTGTTTGGTTTCGGAAGCCAAATCTGTATCAGTCAATTCAAATTGACCTGATTCTTGTGATTCTCCCATATCTGAAGTATCCACATCAGCTGAGAATTTCCTCGTTTTTGAAGCAAGTACTGGAAATGTTGTGTTGTTGTAAACTGTCTTAAACTGGTCAAACGTACCAAATTTAATTAAAATATTTAAAAAACAAGATACCAATTGATAAGATAACATCCGAATCCTATTGTCAATAATAAAAGAAACTAATGCTGACGACTCAGCTAAAATCAATTCGTTAGTGGATAAGCTTTTAACGGGAAGAAAAGGGAACTCAGTGATGGGTTTCATGAAATCTACCTTTTCGATTATGTTATGCCGAAATAATCTACCCCTGTCGCTTTGCATTATCTTGCTATTTTTTCCAGTATTCAGAAAATTTGAGTAAGACATCATCAAAAATACAATTGATTTCGATGTGACAGAACCAGCTTCAACTAGCTTCTGAAATAAAGCTCGAGACAAATCCACGTCACCCTCCAAACCAGACATATGTAACATGCATTCAAAAGTATGTAAGTTAGGTGATATTCCATTTTCGTATATTTTAAAGATGTACTCCCAAGATTTTGATGCAAATTGTTTTGAACTGGAGCAACCTCTAGCTAATGCTGCTAATATGTTTTGGTTAATCTCCATTTTATTGTCCAACATTTCATTATACAAATCTAAAGCTTTTTCAATTTTTCGATTCATCACACATGCAACAATCATATCTGTATAGGTTCTATGAGTTGGTCGAGTACTACTGGATAAAAATTTCATCGCGTCGAATGTTTCCAACGCTTTGTTGAAGTCTTTTTCGTAGAATATGTAGCCTTGGAGTATCGATGTGAAAATTGATTTGGAAATTTCAATTTTATTTAGTCTCATTTCTTTTAATAGTTTTTCAACTTTAGTCATCTCACCGCATTTAGTGTAAGCACATATCATAGTCTCATATATATCTAGTTTTAGCTCCTTATTAGTTGCAAAATTTTCAAAATATTTTTCCATCAATTGAATGTCATTTTCCAGTATATTACCACCTGTAGCTAAAGATTTAAAAAACAAAAATTGAGTATTTTTGGGAATTGGTGTATTCTTGGAAGAGAAGATTTTTTGAAAAACAGGTAATAACCTTTTTAATTCACGTAAAGGAATGCACTTTATGAAGTTATTTATAGCAGATGAAGATATATTCAAAAATCCATCACCGATCTGAAGCTGAGATACAATCAAATCCCAATATGTGGAAGTAGTTTGGTCGTTAGGATTCAAATACGAATATACCAAACCCAAATTTTCAATGATTTCTTTTGGGAACTCCATATTATTATCCTTCGTTGTCAATCCATTATCTGCAGCTTTCAACATTGAATTATTGCTGAGATGTAACTCATTATAGATCTGATCAGTAACTTTAGGGTCCATCTGCTCATCCATTGAATTTGCATCTCCCCTTAACAAGTGGGAGACGTCTTTTGATAAATTCCTCAACGAGTTTAAATTTTCTTTGTAATTGTCTTTGTCCTTACCTTGAAGCGGACTGTTGTTGCGTTTCTGAAGTTGTCTTCTTTTGAGCTGTATTTTTGATTCTATCACATTTTGATTGTCATGAAATCTTCCTAATTCTTGTATGGGGACGGTATCAAACTTGTTAGCACTAGGAACGTATAGATTACGTCGTATCACATCTCTTTTGAAATAAACTAATCTTGTATTACATCCGGGCCGTAGCATACTTGCTTTGATTTATATGATCTACTCGGAGTAGTATTCGAATGCGATGAACTGTTGTGTAGTATTTGATCTTGAATCGTTTCGTACTGAAAAATTAGAACGATATGAAGTCAGTGTTTGAGCCAAAGTAAATTTAGTCTCAGTCTCCAATTCTGTTTCTTGAGACCAATATGTTGCTCAAAATGCGGTGTTATGTTAATAAGTTCTTTATGATACTATGCTTATTTAGACTGCAAAAAATGAAAATTTCATGCATAATAATTTAAAAAAAAATAAGTTACAAATCTAAAAATATTATCTCATTTATTTGATTATTCACATACTTTATCAGATTATTATACCTCAATATTCGTCAGTTCTTGAACAGCTAACAGGACTCTTCATTTCACTCGGATTCTCGAATCATTATAAAATTTATTAAATTTGCAATAAACAACGCAACAAAGAAGTAAATAAATTGCATCAAAGTCCATGAGAAGAATATAACACCATCACATTCATTGAAGAATTAATCATGACTCAACCAAATTTGAGTTCAATTCATATTTCAGGACCAAGACAGAGATCAGCTTCTACAGCAGCGATACATCCAGAGCTAGGGACTCTCACGACAAATGATTCAAAGTCAATGATCGATAATTCATCTGGTCTTTCACCAGGTATCGGAGCTGGTCCTGTATCAAATTCTACAGGGGATATTCCTCCAGATTTGGCCATATTGCTACAAAAATTAGATGAAGACTTTCTTATCAATAAATCTATAGATCAGTGGAACTATATAAATCGGAGAGAAGAAATTATGCAAACAATCAACAAATTACATCAGAAACAAAATGAGGATATCCAATCACTTGATCCCGACTTATTAGAAATGCCCTTGAATCCAAGAAGACCAGCGGCATCTATTCCAGAAACCAGTAAAAATTTTGATGATATTTTAGAAATTTTGGCATCAAGAGCAAGTACTTACAGAACTGATATGGCGTTCGTGGTCCTAGATTCAAGAAGTAAAGAAGTAAGTAGTATAACCTGGGAAAAATTGTATTTGAAAGCTTTGAAAATTGCGTACGAAATTTGTCATAAAGTTTCTACGAAAAATACTGACACAGTTGTGTTATTATACAAAGATGGTGAAGTTTCTGAGTTTGTTACAGCATTATTTGGCTGCTTTATAGCTGGTGTAACTGCAATTCCGATTCATCAAGACATATCACTATCCGAGGTTTTAAACATATTGACGTTAACATCATCAAAACTATTACTTTATTCTGAGACTGTTGCAAAAGAATTGGATCGATTAAATGCTCAGAATCTGCGAATTAATTGGCCAGCTAAACTTTTAAGGTGGAGAACTACAGATTTTGGATCAGCAAAAAAGTCTGAAGTATCATATTGGAACCAAAAGCAACATGCTAAAAAAGATAAAAATTCATCAATAAATTTGGCTTATATTGAATTTTCAAGGTCCCCAGTGGGTGAACTTAGAGGTATAGCTTTAAGTCATAGAACAATTACTCATCAAATGCAATGTTTAGATGCCGCGCTTCTGAGTTTACCTAATTCAGGTGGAGGTCTTCGTAGAAGTTTGAAGGAGTTTCGAGGAAATAAAAAAGTAGTTTTGGCTACATTGGACATCAGATTTTCAATTGGATTGATCTTAGGTGTATTGTTCACAGTGTATTCTGGAAACGTATTATTTTGGTCACCTCAAAGAGTTATGGAAATTCAAGGTTTATATGCCAACATAATTACAAAATGTAGGGCTTCCTTGCTTCTAGCTGATTATCTAGGATTGAAAAGAGTTACTTATGATTATCAACAATCACCAAGTGCAACCAGATATTTTTCTAAAACTCAAAGTGTGGATTTTTCATCTGTTAAGTGGGTTTTAGTCAACGCATTAACGATCGATGGTGAATTTATGGAAATTTTATCTCAAAGGTATTTACGACCGCTTGGGTGTCAGCATCCAGAAAATGCCATCATACCGATGTTAACTTTAAGTGAATATGGAGGAATGGTGATATCTCTCAGAGATTGGTTAGGAGGAAAAGAGAAAATGGGAATAAATATAACTGAAGAAGATTCGAACGATTTGTCATCAGTCTTAATTGATAAAGATTGCTTAGCTAGAAACTTAGTAAAGATAGTGGAAACAAATCCGTCAACTTCCGATGAAATTGGTAGTGATGTTTTGAGGGTCGATGCTTTTGGATATCCTCTTCCTGATGCAACATTGGCTGTAGTGAATCCAGAACTGGGGATTTTAGTTCAAAAAGGTGAATTAGGTGAGATTTGGATAGATAGTCCTTGTCTATCTGGAGGATTTTACGGATTAAGAAAGGAATCAAAGCTGATATTTCATGCTAAATGTCGAGGTCCAAATGGTTTTCTCGAGATGGATTTTTTACGTACAGGATTATTAGGTTTTACTTACAATGGTAAAGTTTATGTTTTGGGATTATATGAGGATAGGATAAGGCAAAGAGTAAGCTGGATTGATCATGCATTATTTAAAAAGATGAACAAGGAATTGATGAAAACATCGGGTTCTAGATATCATTATTCGTCTCATTTATTGGCGACTTTGGCTAGCGAAGTGAAACAAATATACGATTGTACAATTTTTGATATATTTGTCGGTAATGAGTATTTACCTGTTGCTATAGTCGAAGCTGAAGTTATTCGAAAACAAATTGATGATCTGAGTGGAGTAGAATCTAATGCTTCTGGTGGTAATAAGGCAAAGAATGGTGATCTAGATTATGCTTCGGGTGTACCACTTAATGAGCCAGTATTAAATGCTATCGCTCAAAGATGTTTTGACACTCTTTACAAAAAGCATTTTCTTCGACTATATTGTGTTTTGGTAGTTGATTGTGATACATTACCTAAAATAATGCGAAGTGGTGGTAGAGAAATTGCAAATATGCTTTGTAAAAAGAAATTTTTGGAAGGTACATTAAAGGCTGATTATGTAAAATTTTTTGTGAGAAAATCAATAAGTTTAATACCTCATGGTGAAGATATAATCGGTGGTATTTGGTCTCCTTATGTCTCTGAACTTAGAAATAAGGCTTTGCAAAATTTTCCTGACCAATATTCTGCTATTGATTACCGGCCAAAAGCAATTGATGAAAAAACAGGTCTAGTATTAAGTGATTTTGAATCAATTCAAGATATATTAAAGTACAGAGTAAACAAAGCTGGTGATGCTATAGCATTTCAAAACGTCGACATAAGCGGTAAAAATAAACCATTGACTTGGAAGAAATTTGAACTAAAGGTTTATGCAGTTTGTCAGTACTTGATGGAAAAGACCAATTTAAAAGCTGGCCAGTATGTGATTTTAATGTATTCCTTATCGGAGGATTTTGTTGTTGCTGTTTTTGCTTGTTTAATTTGTGGGATAATAGCTGTCCCAATGTTACCATTCGATTCAAATAGAATTGGTGAGGATTTTCCAGCATTTGTGGGTGTAATACGTGATTTTGATATATCAGAGATTTTAGTTAATGATGAGGTTGAGAAATTTTTGAAAAATGGGCCAGTTGCTGATTCTTTGAAAAAAATTACTCACAAGAAGGTTAAATCATTAAAGATTAAAAATACAACAAAACTCAGTAAAATATCTAATATCAATTCCATCACAAGTAAAATTGCAACTTTTCTGGGAAATACAAAGGGTAAAACAGGTAATAAAATTGCTTTGGTTTGGCTAAATTTTACATCGGATCATTATCGTGTGGGTGCAACTTTGAGCAACAAAAATATAATTGGTATTTGTAAGGTATTCAAAGAGACATGCAATTTGAATTCTCAATCTTCAATTGTTGGTTGTGTTAGGCATGCCTCTGGAATTGGATTTGTTCAAACTTGTCTTTTAGGTGTGTTTTTGGGGACGGCCACATATTTGAGTTCTCCTGTCACTTATGCTGAAAACCCATTATCATTTTTTTTAACTCTAGCTAGGCATAAGGTTAAAGATGTATTTGTGACCGAACAAATGTTGAAATATGCTGCAATAAAATTTACTCCAAAAGGGTTCAATTTAAATTTGTTGAAAAATATGATGATAAGCACGGAAAATAGAGTCGAAGTTGATTTATTGAGAAAAATTGCTAGAGTCTTTCAATCAACAAAATTGAGTGCTGCTTCAATGTCAACAGTTCATAATCATTATTTTAATCCCATGATATCCACTAGATCTTACATGACGGTTGCTCCAGTTGACTTATATTTAGATCCTGTTGCTTTAAGGCAGGGCTATGTTTCAGTTGTCAATCAATCGGAAGTTCCAAACGCTTTACATATTCAAGATTCAGGTATGGTTCCTGTTTGTACAGAAGTGGCAATTGTAAATCCAGAAACAAGAAAAATCTGTAAAGAAGGTGAATATGGAGAAATTTGGGTATGTTCAGAAGCTAATTTAACATCTTTCACCAACGGACCAAAAGGTCCAATTGATCATTTTTCTCAAATTCAGTTTAGTGGAGTTATTGAAGACGGTAATCCTGATGTAACATATTTGAGAACTGGAGATTTGGGATTTTTGCATAATATTTCCATTACTAAAAATACTTCTAATAAAAGTGATAAAGAAGTTTCATATTTTCAACCACTTTTTATATTGGGGAAAATTGCTGATACATTTGAAGTTATGGGATTGCATCATTTCCCAATTGATATTGAAAATACCATCGAATTTTGTCATGCTGATATTTATAAGAATGGTTCTTGTGTTTTTCGATGCTCAGATTACACTGTGGTTGTTTGTGAATCCAAAAGAACGAGGTATTTCGCTTCGTTGGTCCCACTAATTATCAACACTGTATTAAGTAAACATCATTTGATTATCGATGTTGTTGCTTTCATTAAAAAAGGTGAATTCCCAATATCAAGGCTTGGAACCAAACAAAGAGCTAGAATTGTGGATGCTTGGGTTCAAGGAGTTATACCTATTAGTGCCTCTTATGGTGTGAATTATGGAGAAAACTCAATGATCAAGCTAATAAAAGATGATCCTTTAACGGAGCTACAAAATCCTGCTTTATCATATTATGACTCTGAGGTTAATGAGAATGGTATTTTTGATGAAAATAAAAGGGAGGCTTTAAGACTAAACAATCAATAGTCGATGATTCACATTTTTAGTACTTTTTCTTGAATTAAACAGTATATATTGATAATGTATTTGCATTAAACTAAAGTTGTAAAGAAACCACTAGCTAGCTCATACGTTTAAGTGGTACTTGAAATGGATTGCATAATTATATTCAAACTCTCAAACGATCATAATCCATAATTAAGTAGGCATTGCTTTAGGCTAGACTCTTTTTTCAGATTCTATTAATTTCGTAGCATCCAAAGTGGAAAATACGAACTGTGCTTAAAGAGAAAATTGGCTACTATCAGTTAGCTGATTATATTTCCTAAGTGTGTCTCTTTAGCAGCTGCGACCGTAAATTCAGCAATCGATTAACAAGCTCAACCTATCAAATTGGATAATATTCAAGGTCATTCAAAACAATCTCCCCTACTTATATGGGTATAAAATCACTCATAGTGTTCCTATATGTAAACGATTTAGTCATAGTGAATTTTCCACATCTACGTGACCTATACTGCAATAAGACAGTTAAAATTTGTTGAAACAGATGTTGCATCTTCCTGTCTTTAGATGACTTAGGTTAGAAATTGGTTTCGAAATTCTAAAAAATCAAACGAAATAATTATTGCAATGTAAATTTCATTCAGTTTTGTTGCAATTTTTTATGAATTAATTGTCAACAACAAAAGTATACTACTATGCATGGGTTTCTTCAAATGTTCTACTCGATGCAATTTTTATACTCTATACGTTTAACAAAAACTGTATTTATGCTCACCAAATCGTTTGTACACATGGATCGCAACTGATTCTGAATTAAAGTTTAGAATAAACTGGCTGCAAATTAAAAATCTCAAACTGCCTAGCGCAATAAGCCAGATTTTGTCAACTATTCAATTAAAACTACTATGTTTTTATCCAAACATTCGCCTCTACTCAAGTCTCTTTCATCAGATCTTGTCCTCATTTACTCAAAATATGTTGTATCATAGATTTTTGAAATTTATGAAATTTTACATAATTCTCAGTGCTTTCGGTTAAAAAAATTGATTAAACATTTAACAAAGAAGCAAGTTGGGGAATGTGATTCAATACACAAAACAATTATTAAAAGGATTTATCGAACTGCATTGCATTTGTATGAACATTAACATCATAAAAACTCAAAAACTTACTGTAAAGTCTTTCACAAATTACATCAATATCACCCGACAAATCAAAATGCTGACTCAACAGCCACAAATTAAAACTGCAGGTTGTTTAATCATTGGTGATGAAGTATTGAATGGGAAAATCCTTGACACTAATTCATATAATTTTGCTAAATTTTGTTTCAATAACCTAACTATTCCTCTCAAACGAACGATTGTTTGTGGTGATGAAGCAGATGATATCTCGGTATCATTGAATAATTTAATTAAACAAGATGAGATAGATTTTATCATTACGTCCGGTGGATTGGGAAGCACTCATGACGATATAACATACAAAACTTTGAGTGATTATTTTGATCTAGATTATGCATTGGATAATGAGGTGGTAGAAAGAATGCAAACGCTTCGTAAAGACTATTTATCCAAATTGAATGAAGATCAATTAAATGCATTCTACAAAATGGCTACATTGCCAACAAATAAAGTAGGATCAAATGCAACAGTGAGAAAAATATTTGTTGATGACGATTTATGGTTTCCAGTGGTTGTGATTAATGAGCAAGTTTTTATTCTTCCTGGTGTACCAAAGCTTTTCACTAGATTGTTGAATGATTTAGAAAAGGTTTTGAAACCAAGAATCCGACCAACAAGTTTAATTCGAAGATACGTATTAACTAAATCCGGTGAATCAAAATTAGCACCTTATTTGACTAATTTACAAAATGATTGCGATGAAAAATACGGAAAAGGAAATTTAAAGATAGGAAGTTATCCTCATATGGGACAAAATGTTAATACGATCAGTGTCATAGGGAAAAATTTGGAGAAAACCGATTTGGATTGGGTGATTGAAGATTTATTGAAAAGAGTAGACGGGGACGCTAGAGAGATATCACAAGTGGAAGAAGATGAATTAACCAATGCGTAATTGCTATAGAAATATGCACCTTTAGAATATAGTTGTCATTTAAGAAATTGAAATTAGAGTTACCTCAATAAACTAAGTTTAAGTGAGCCAAATATAGATTAAAATAGTTTACTTTACTTTTTGAATCATTCTTGCATTAATATTTTTATAAAACTACCATTAAGGAAAAACCCTGGGATTGGATAGGATCCTGAGCAAGTATTTATATGCAAGAAAGAAAACGAAGAGAGAGACTACTTGTTTAACAGGTGTAAAATAGTCTTAAATGTTTTATTGAAAGAACTCAATGATAGTCAGGGCAATCCAGAGGTTCGAGTTCTTTAAGATCCAACAACAAATTTTGAACTTACAGAAATGGAGGAGTTTAATCATGCATTCGTTTATTCAATGGTTGAAAATCTTATCAAGTAAGAATGGATAAAATCAAATTTTGATATTCTAACATGCGTTGGCATAATTGTGAGAATCTTTTACGTGATGACTAGCTAGGTCGGACGACACATGCTGGATGAGGTTGGAACAATTTATTTTGAGACAGTTTCAGATTATAAGTACAGCAAAGTGATTCTTGGATCCATTATGGCCCAATTTAATGTATTGTCAAGCCAACCATCTCACAGCTGTTAGAATATAATTTGCTTTTATGCACTTTTTTTTATAGAATAACCACTTAATATATAAATTAAATATTGAAACAAAGCTTCGATTAAATCTTTTGTAATGCCAATCCAAAAGAAGACTTGGAAAAGACTAACGCCATCTTTGAACACCGAGCAAATAAAAACAGATTACGAAGAGCCTCACGCCAACAATTCATAAAAATCTTATCAGCATAGTAACGTATAGGATGGAAAAGTAATGAAATTCAAAATTTTACACCTCTATGAAAGCTTACTAGATATAATTAATTCATTGATCGTGCAAATAATTTCCGACTGCAAAATTCAAATTGGTAAGATCCGCTAATACAAAGCATGAACTTGTGCAGAATCCAGCTATCAAAAATAAGTTCGAAGCATAACAAACTTAATCAGAAGCATAACAAATAAAACGTTATTTTAGCATATCAAAAAACTTGAAGCATAACAAACTTAACCAGAAGCATAACAAAAAAAGCGTTATCGTAGCATATCAAAAAACTTGAAGCATAACAAACTTAATCAGAAGCATAACAAATAAAACGTTATTTTAGCATATCAAATAATAACCCAAACCTACCAAACTTTCTCCCCAGGATAACAAAATCCACAAGACGCAAACCTGGGTTGAAAAATTACAAACAGAAAACTGATAGAAATAAAGACCAGTATATCAGACTAGGGATTCACAAATTGGAAAATATCAAACACGAGCAAGTACTTTGAATCTAGAAAATTTGAGATTTTAGCACACCAATAAAAGTTGAAGCAGGGAACATCAAAATTTGATCTAATCAAGGTTGTTCCGAAATTGAGCAAACTGAATTTGATTGTTACTGCGCTTATACATAAATTTGACCGAAGCATAAAGCGGAAAAAACAAAAAAAAGCTCAAAATCCACATATGATCTAAGTCGTCTAGTACTTAATTTTGAGAACAATAAAAAAAGTTAAGCAATCAAACCTAGCTATAGGAATTTAAACGCTAGCACAATTGTATCTACGCACATAACGCGGGACCATTTCAATATACTAATAAATAATCCGAGAAGTAATGAATAACCACTGTGTTGGCCGAGAAAATGAAACCATGGTATAACACCAAAAATAGATTTTAGATTTTCTTATAGGTCAATATTAGGACCAAATCTTTTGCATACTAAAATTAAACGCGAGATCTCTGGTGTATAATACGATTTTATACGGAAATTGTAATATGAAAATCAAATGTTTTTCTTGCATGCTATCGGTGATCACGAAAAGAATTTCAAAACTGAACTAATTTATCTTAAGGTCTTAAGTGCAACAGTAAGTTTATATAATAGATTAATCAATATAAGAATCAAAACCGTTAGTAAATAAACAATTGGGTATCGTGGTGAACTTGCATCAGAGACTTACATGGATCTTAATTTTTTAAATTACGATTGATTGATTATCTCCACTCAATGTATCAAACTATGTTTGGTCTATGATTTACACCAATTCATCAATGCGAAGGCTCATTGTTTATATTAGCAAAAGTTTGGGTTGATATCGATTTTAATGTGAGTCTGGAAATATATGTTACATGCACTTTCCAAAAAATTATTTATTGTAACATTTGTATTGGTCGATTTTTCCAAGAAACAGAGTGTACAATTAACGTATTAGTTTATCAGCTGTTTCTGAATTTGAATGGAAATGTCCTCACATTATTCAACGTATAATAGCAGCTCGGATGCTTTACGTCAAACTAAAATACTTTTGCAAGATTTATATAAGGTAGATGTATTTAGAAATTAGTGTTTTCGAATTGATATGACTTTTAGTATCCATTTTCAATCATATATTGAATTTTGTTTGCGAAACAGAATTTTCTGGCTTAAAAAGTAAGAGATCTTTGATTAACTGGCGGATACTTCATTTGATTTGGTTTGAACTTCTATATTCTTTTGTAAAATTAATTGTTTAAGACTGATAGACGAATTAGTTTGGTTAGTGGGGTAGGAAGCTGAGTTAATGTAGTTCGCGTTTGGGGCAGAGTAGAGGTAGCTTGGATAGAGTTATGCTTTTTTTCGTTGTATTTTAATGTTGCAGCGCTCAAGACATCCGAAGTTTCTTGTAGTTTGTTGTTTGATTTTGTTTGTCAGCTAACCGCAATTTCTTTCTTTGCATTTTTTGTTTTTGGGGTTATGGATATTGTTTAGTTGCTCCAATTTGTGTTAAATATCGCTGTACATATATTTTGGTGGTGTTCTTAAGCATTGGTTTTGTATTTGCTGTCTAGCATATGTTTATTGTAGTCTATTAGTTTTTTGCTTGTTGCGGCTGTGTTCCCATTATTGATTCCATTATATTTGGTTCAGTTAGCTCTAGCGGAACCTTGCGTGAGTCCCATGTGGCCAGCTTTGTGTGTTTACGAGTCTTGTTTTATCCTATGCCACCCCTGCCGCTTGTGTTGTTACAACCTCGTTCCTGTCATTGATTCTTGCTACTTCTGAGACTTTCAGGGAAAAATTGCCTTCTCCGGTTTATCTAGATGCTCATTTTATGTGTGTTTGTAATTTAACTTATGTCGCTTCACCTATGGTCCAGTTTTTGCTGCTAATTCGTTTACCCAATGCATCTTTTAATTTTCCTTTACCATTCTTGTTGAGTCCGGTATATTGAAGCCAGTACGTTTTATCGTATATAAAGGTGTATAAGCCTAATTCGGACTTTAGAAATTGCCATCTATGGTTCGCTTTAATGGATCTAGCACTGTGTGAGGAAATTGGAAATTTCATTCTACAGCGTGCTTTTCCATTACTCAATGATGTTTTTGCTTGATTGATCCGTTCAAATTTCATTGCAATGTCCAGAATTTCCATAAATGAGATTTTTAATTAAAGGGCAGTATTCAACTAAAAATTTGCATTTGATCATCAGTTTATTGCCAAATTCCTCTATCCCCCTTTTATTTACTTGCAATTAAAAACTATGGAGTTGGAATCACGATTTTGGAACCATGCGAGGGGACGAAAATCGTTATTTGGAAATATATGTTATTGATTACACTGGTCATTATGTATCTCTTGGTTTAGATTTTACAGAATTTGAATCCCACTCATTCTATCGTTGAAAATTCTTTAGGTGATTACCAAAATGAGTTTCAATTATCAAGTGAAATATCCATCATTCAGATGATATTGGCGGCTTTGCGGGCAATTAATTAAGATTATCTTTGCCCGTGGGACTCTTCATCAGCTCACGAACCCTCACCAGTCGTATTGAATAAATCGAGGCAGAGTTTCTCCGATTTATTGTTTCTGCTGCTTCCGTCATGTTGAATTTTGCTTTTTCATATAATGATATGTGGGATCTTGTCGTTGATACTACAGTGACGTAGAACATATGTAAGAGTATATCTGCTGTTCGAAAATTCAAAACCTTGTTGAAAATATCTTATACCAGCCTTTATTCATCCAGTGGTGTGTACAACAAAGCAAGTTCATCTCTTCATTTTTTGTTTCTAAAGGTAACTTCATAGTTCTTCACTTCTACATAAGCTTAAACTATAATCTCACATTCAGAATTTTATTATTTCCATTGTTCGAAAAGCTTGGTGAAAAATTGTTGTATTCGTAAACAGTAGAAGAAAACTATACAAAAATGCAGTAGAGACTGAAAGTAGTTGATTTCATAACTCAACATAACTTAACCTATGATTGGATTTCACCTCAGTGTTATTCTTCTTGTTCAATTTCTCCTTTGTCCCGCGTTAACGTAACTCGTCTTCATATTGTTTTCTTTTTAGTAATTTGTATAAACTATTTTCGATCAGGATCCATTTTATGAAATTATCATGAATGCTTATTGTAGCTGACTCTAGACCGCCAGTTTATATTTGGGAGACTTTTCTCCCGAAGCGACATTGTGAGGATCGAGATTCTATGCAATAATTAACAGGATAATGCAAGCTTTTTTCTGTTTCCCAACGTTTAGACCCATCTTGAATCATTTGTTTCAGTGAGTATACTATGTGGGAGTCTTTCTGGTACTTTTCAGTTGCCACTTTTTCACTCACAATTTAGCTTAACTAAGCTAGGCCCCCAAACATAACAAGAATTGAAATATAAGATCTCCTTAATTCTCAGCCTCCAATAGTACGTTTTTTCCCCACTATTCTATTTCTGTTTAAGCACCAAATAATGAAATTGATCACTGGCGTGTTCTAAAACACTCTAAATATTACATCCTCGACTCACTCATAGGTTCTGATAATTAATTAAATATATGTTCTCTTTTTGCTCAATCTAAGTGTTTCTCTGTTGATGAATAAGCAAATTAAACCTCAAAATAGCATATTATAGTCCTGGTGAAATTAAGCTTCGATGCTAGACTTTTAAAGATGAATTTCCCAGCTTATTGAAATGTATGCAATTGTCATTTTGAAGATCTAAAATTCAGATCTAGAAACTTCCGTTCCTCTATCATGCACCAGTGTCAATATACTAGCATTCTTGAAGAGAGACCAATCGATCCAGTCTCACGTGTTCAAGCATGTATTTGTATGGCATAAGTATCAATAGAATTGATCAAGCAAGTAAAACTAATTTTCAGTCTGCTCTCGTGTTCGCCGTGTTGTCGACTTCAACAAAGTAGACTATTATTGTTCATACCAAAGTTGCGGATGCATAACCTCGAGTTGTACCTGATTGAACTATTCTTATATTGTTTGCATGGGGCCATTTATTTTCAATACTTCGTAGATGTTGGAATTAACATTCGAAATATGACGCCGCTATACATTTTGAATATGGTGCTGCTTGACATTTCAAATTTGCTTCAAGATAGAATAACTCCTTTTTGTACTTCAAAAGAAACGAGTCACGTTTGAGTCGCTAGGTAAAATGTTGGCTACTTCTCTTGTTGTAACCTCTTGAAATTCTCAGTCTACAAATGTATAATGAAATTTACTCGGCCAATGATCGTATAACCTATTTGTAGTAGTGTAATTATTGTCCGCATTTATACGTAGTGATTTGATGGTTGATGAAACAATGGCTTTATGATGAGTGGTATCCTTGACTTAGATAGATGTTAGATTTATGGGTCCAAATTTGGAATATTCGAAATCTAAAGTTTTGTACTACTTTCGTCAAGAAAGTACGAGGGACAAAATCTTGAAATAAAAAAAAAGAAATCAAAAAGATTGCAAATGATTTTAGGACTTATCACACCACAAAAAAACATCAAACGGTCATTACCTTGGCGATCGTGTTGATTTATAACAAGGATTGGACTAAAAATCGAGGGATATGAGTAAAAAAAGCTCAAAAATCCAATATCCGTATGTCAAAATTTCTTATCAATCTGAAACATATCTACCCGTAAAACATTTTTTGAGTAGCAGAGATAGCATAATGTAAACACTTGTAAACTTATGTCTTCAAGAAAAATTCAAACATTTAGGAAAAGAATACTGACTGAAAATCATTTTAAAAGGTTTTGGTATGGTGGGCTCGCTAGTATGGCTGCTTGTTTAGTTACTCATCCCTTAGATCTAGCGAAAGTTAGACTACAAACAGCAGCGAAACCAGGACAATCACTAATTGGGATGTTATATCATATAGTGACGAAAGATGGGATAACGAAAATATATTCAGGGTTAACTGCATCGTTATTAAGGCAGGCAACTTATTCAACTACAAGATTTGGAGTATACGAATACCTAAAAGAATTGTATATAAATAAGACACATAATACGAAGCCTAGCACTGTGGTTCTTTTACCCATGTCAATGGTAGCTGGTGCTTTGGGAGGTTTAGTGGGGAACCCATCTGATGTTGTTAATATAAGAATGCAAAATGACTCAACATTACCGTCAAATCAAAGAAGGAATTATAAGAATGCATTTGATGGAATTTATAGAATTTGCAAAAACGAAAATGTCTCCTCATTATTTAGAGGTTTATCACCCAATTTAGTAAGAGGAGTTTTAATGACAGCTTCTCAGGTTGTAACATATGATATTGCAAAGACATTTTTAATTGATAAAATTCATATGGATCCTTCGAAAAAAAGTACCCATTTCAGTGCTTCGTTGATTGCAGGTTTAGTTGCTACAACAGTATGTTCTCCTGCGGATGTTGTCAAAACTAGGATCATGAATAGCAAAGGAAGTGGCCAGAGCGCAATTTCAATCTTGGTAAATGCGGTGAAACATGAAGGAATTGGGTTTTTATTCAGGGGCTGGCTACCTTCGTTCATCAGACTAGGACCTCATACAATTGTAACATTTTTAGTGCTAGAGCAGTTAAGGAAGTTTAAGCTAGGTATGTGATTTAGTATTGAAAGGAAGTTTTCAAATTTATAGAGATTTCAGTATTACAAAGGATAGAAATTATAGAGAAGTTATAGAGTTTAATATCAAAATAATACATGTATTTATTATGACATTTGCGTAGTGGCTATTGTTCACACATATTTCGTGCAAGAAGAGGAATTTCTTGGGTTCTTTCTGAAACCTTAATTTCTAAAAGATAGATCTGTTGTGCCTACGATCATGATGAACAAATTCAAAGTCTTTATACGTATATTCATTTATGGCGATAAGTTCAAACTTCAAAAACTATACCTCCTTACGTAATAGCATTAATTACTCTTAACTTCAATATTATCTAATTCAGCCTTTTCGAAAGCTTCTTTTTCAGCTTCTAATATATAAGGAATCAAATAATGGTCATCTTCTTCCGGTTTCAAAGCCTTTTCAGGAGATAAGATTTGATGTGAAAGTGATAATTGCATAGCACTCAAAATTCTATAGTTTCTTGCATAACTTTCTGATGGTGGTAATCTTTTAATGGCTGTTTGCATGATTGGATTTTCCTCCATTAATAAATCATTAAATCTAATAAGAATTGTTAGTACATGGACCTTACATGGAATGGTTTAATTCACTTTGTTACATACTTCAATCCCATCTCTCTGTATCCAGCATATGAGGTGAAAGCTTTGGCAATTGGCTTAACGATGGTTGCCAATGATGGTCTTGCAAGAATAAAGTTGGCAGCCTTGACTACTGATGTCATGGACAGCATGATGAATGATTTATATGTGTATTAGTTGTTTGTTGAGTATAGATTGATCAGGTTTATTTGTATCTGTAGAAAAAAAAAAGCATAATTCAATATTTCCTTAATACTATTGGTTGAATTTTTTCACTTTGGGTAGTCGGTGCGGCTTTTTTTCAGATTTAGCCTAAGCTCAGTACGGTCAGACAAGGTTGAAAAGAGAACAATTCTTTCATAATGACTACACTCAAGTAAAGCAAATGTGAACTTTATCGTAGAAAATGTCACAGCAGCTTTGCATTTTTCGTTTGTCTATGAAACTCATTAAAAAATCGGCAGTATTATACTCGGAACACAGCATTAACAAATGTATTATTATTAATAACTATATTCATCAAACTTAAATTCACCAGAATTTGGCAAGCACACTTCTTGTAAGATCTTGAGAATACCCACTTCCCTTACCGTGTTAAATAATTCTTGATTTTTGCATAATAAGAGTCCATAGACTCCACATGAATTAATACCAATTTGATCATCAAATTTACTCTTTGACCTAGGCACCATAAGCATGAACTCAGTAGTCATAACAAAGTTATATGATATATGTTTGGTTTCATTATTTCGTAAAACAGTTAAGGTATGTTGCAATAGTGAGGTAAAAGACTTTGTCAAGACATCTTCAGTAATTTCGTCTTTATTTTTTGGCAACTTCATGATGAACTGACTAAATGGTAGATTTTTATTCTCTAAAGGTTCATTAGCATCTTGAATATGTAACTTATTATTTGCATTGTTTTCAAATAAGTTATTTTCTATCAATATTTCGGGATACGATATGAACTCTTGTTTTGGTGGAAGAGTCATGAATTGAATATGTTTATGAGCTTGAGAAGCTCCACTTTCTGGACCACAGTTATAAAATGCAAACCAATCTTCACCTTCGGGTTTTAATTTATCAAGCTTTTCCAAAATGGTATAAGTTGCTAGTAATTCAGTAGGTAATAATGGTGAATTTTGAGATGAATATTTTTTAGTTACTAATAAAAAATGTTTCGAATTAACCGGATACTTGTTAAACACTAACTTCAACTCTTTATTCGCTCCATAGTCGTCTAAAATTGTTAATTCTGGTTCAGGTTTTTCAAATGGATTATTTTCCGAATTCTTCTTGTTATTATTCTCTGGTCTATGCATCAATGATGTAAGAAGTGTCAATTGAGCATTTGCAGAATGTTTGTCATCAATTGGGAATTGAATTATTTCGTTAACAACCGACTCACCGTTGTATAAAATGTGTTTTGAAATCAATGCGTCATCATATTTTTTGGATAATGTTTCATAAAAATCATCTCGTAGGTCGTATCCCTCGTTAGACATAGATCAAATTGCTGAAGATATGAAAGATGTATCAAATTTAGGAGCAAAGAATAGTCTAGTAAATTTGTAGCTGGAAGTAAAAAATGACACAAAATCTAAAAATAGTGATCTTTGTATTTGGGGTTAAAGCCGAAATGTTTGCTGAAAATGAAAAGAGATAGATCTATGAATCAGCATGTTTTGAATACAGTTTGATCTAGCTGATGGAAGGGCCAAAAATTAATATTGTCATCCTAATAATGTATGATAGAATTTGCAAAATTCAAGGTTCTTATCTTATCTTTGAATTTTTAAAATCTGTCTATTGAACTCCAAAGCCACCGAACAATTGTACTTATTTTGATGATATAACAAAATTTTAAGAATACCTCAAATTATCCTTTAGTTTCAAATTGTGAATTTGATACTTACGTGAGACCCGTGTCAACACTATATTGAAGGTTTTCACCCAAAGTTAGATAGGATATCAGGACTGACTTATAAACATAACCTGCTCCGGATTGTCCTAATCCCATTCAAAATGTTGAATGAAAATATACAGGATCTAGTTGAAGAATATAAATCCACACGAAGAGAATATCCGTGTTATATGAGAACTAATGATGATAGGATGATCATAAAATATTATAAGGGCAATGTGTATAATAAGATGGACTTATTACGATTGGAGATGTGTGGAAATTACTACAGAATAATTACTGAGGGAAATGATGATATTTGTAAAGATACTGATGATAATGGTGAAAAGAACCCCTTAGTCTTGTATTATCCCAACACCCAGAAATATGTTTATCTAAGTGATGAGTACCGAAAATGTATTGGATTTAAAGATCAAAAGTTCATTAAAAAAATGCATTCGTTTGATGCATTGATTGAAAATGTAATGATAATACCTGAATCTGATAATAAATGGGATAATAATGAATATATAATTGAAGAATATTTCAAATATCTTAAAAGAAGTGAAGAGAAAGCTAAATTTCGATTAAGTGAATTGCAGAAATTGAAAATGTTAAATGAAAAGTATTGTAAGAAATGAAAATTCAGGTGATAGGAATAAATCATTTGACTATCCAAATCTCTAGTTTATTATCTGATGAAAAATAAGAATATAGAGTATTTACAGTCAAACTTGAATTGAAATCTGAACTAGGGACTATTTAATTTATTATTGGTCCATCAATATCCAGCTGTATCAATCAAACTGTCAAAATTCTTTATCAATACAACATGACTTTTTGAATTAAATAATTACTATTCATCTATTAATATGTATTTGAATAATTCTAGATCTATAGGCTAAATTATGAAACAACAATCGGACTTAGCCTAATTAAAATTTATTGTGGAAAGGGAAGCGTATGTTGGTATATGCAGTACTACTTTAGTTTTTAATTTCTACTTCTTTACCACAATAACAATTTCATCCCATTATAGTAAGACCACAGTAAACTAATGAATAAAAAGTCTAAATGTTTATATGCACGTACTTCATACATTAAAAGAATAGATTACTTATTAGACTTATCACACATTAGAAATTTAATTTTTTTTTTCATTCCTCCTTTACTTAACATTTGTTATCCTTTTTATATTCTTTTTTTTTTTTTTCTATATTTTACCAACTAACAACAACAACATCTTCATCAAGCAACAGTTGATCAACAACCTCACCCTCAATACATTTCAATAAGGACTCATAATATCTATTTGAGAGATAACATATCAATCACCATCAAAAGTATCGTCAATACATACGTACATACATAAGATATATAATATCAAATGGGAAATAGCCCGTCGAAAAATGAACCCCTACCGAAATCATCAAAAAATTCTTCATCAAATAATAGCTCATCATCTAATGGTACTATCTCAGACTTAGATTCCGATGAAAAATCGCCAGCGCTATCGCAGCCTAAAACGTATTCAAATATACGATTAATTTCAAAAGATGATATTAGCAAAAAGAAAAATGAAATTAATGACGAAAAGACTGATATCAATAAACTGACATCACAAGCTATTGATATTAAAAATACTAAAAATAAAGATGATTCTAGGTTATCTTTAACGAATTCAACTACTTCAAGTAATAGTTTTGGCTATCCTAAAATGCCTAGTAAAGCAAAGGGTTCAAGTTCAAAGTTTAAAAACAGTAATGGTGATAATCAGTACCTTTTACCTTCAAGTTATGATTTAGATATAGGTTTATCCATGGCCCAAATTTTAAAAGAGCAACAAAATTCACCATCTTCTTTAGGATCACTGGACTTTTCGGTCTCCACATCACCAATATTTACTACAATTGGGAATGATTCAAGTAAGGAAACCGATCTGCTTTCCTCCACGAGTTCTAGCTTCAGAAACGGTAAACATTCAGAGTTTTTTGATGGTAATGAGAATCAACAACAACTGCAACAACTGCAACAAAATTTATCTTTAGTTAGTAAATTGGATTCAATAGCTGAAGCTCATTCAATAGAATCATCGCCAGAACCCAGCAAATTGTCACATGCAAACTTGAAAAAGCACAATAATGTTAAAAAGAAATATTCTTCACCTTTAGGAGTAACTAAAGAAATTACCAAATTCAAATCAGAAAGCTCTTCTACGGTGACTTCAGTTTCTCCTCCATTAGTCCCAACTTCAAAAATTTTAAATTTCGACATTGACGCCATCATTGAAAGATTATTGTCAACCAAAAAGAGATCTACCTCGAAAAAATTAAAAGATCATCTTCCTGTTGAAATTAATGAAATAAAATTTATTTTAGGTAAAAGTAGACAAATATTCATGGATCAACCTTCTTTATTGAGATTATCACCACCGGTTAAAGTTGTTGGAGACATTCATGGACAATTCCATGATTTATTACGTATTTTTAATTGCTGTGGGTATCCTCCTCAATCAAATTATTTATTTTTGGGAGATTATGTTGATAGAGGTGAGAAATCTTTGGAAACCATTCTATTATTACTTTGTTATAAAATTAAATATCCCGAAAATTTCTTCATGTTAAGAGGTAATCATGAATCGGCAAATATTACCAAAATTTATGGATTTTATGATGAATGTAAAAGAAGATTGAAAAATACAAAAATTTGGAAAAATTTTGTTGATGTATTTAATTCATTACCCATAGCAGCTGTTATTAATGATAAAATATTTTGTGTTCATGGGGGATTATCACCTGATTTAACTGACTTCAAACAAATCGAAAACATAAAAAGACCAACTGATGTTCCTGATAAAGGTCTTTTAGCAGATTTGTTATGGTCAGACCCTGATTCACTGGTTAAAAACTTTTCTTTGAATAATTGGCCCAAAAATGATAGAGGGGTTTCATATTGTTTTGGTAAGAAACATGTTGATTATTTTTGTTCAAAATTTAAATTGGATTTGATAGTTAGGGGCCATATGGTTGTTGAAGATGGTTATGAATTTTTCGATAAGAGAAAATTAGTGACTGTTTTCAGTGCACCAAATTATTGTGGTGAATTTAATAATTATGGAGCTATTATGAGTGTCGACAAAAAATTATTTTGTTCTTTTGAATTAATAAGACCTAATTAATGTGCTTTTAGTTTAGCTCAGTTGTCTGATGTTTTTACGAAGCTTGTGTTTGATTTTTTCTTTTGTAAGTATTTGAATATATATTTTTGTACCGTGTTAATAAGTTGCAACTTTGCTTTCACTTTTTCCCTAAATTTTATTTGAACACATGAGACTTTTTGTCAGAGTTTCCTCGTGCTTTGGGAAACGATGGAGGTCGAAACTGTCTACTATTGCCGACTATTTTTTAGCTGAGACTCAATCAACTTATGTAAAGCATGTTAGAAAAAAGACTCTGCTTTTCCATATGTTTCAAATCAAGATCATTTTGGCTTGCATTTTGTAAATCGAAAGATTTGATGCTTTGTTTAATGTTAAAATAATAAAACAAAATTACCATTGGTCTTCTGATTTAGAGGAAAATAGTTTTATAAGTTTTTTTGTATCCATAATTGGCCCTGCTGGAAAATCATTCAATAAGGTGATGGTTTTTCTAAGGCACACATTTGAGCATGAGAATTTTAAAATGATTTTGCAACCAAAACCGAAAAATATCTATTTTCTTTGTACGAAATCTACAGATTATAAGATCAGTAGTCTTGCTAGTCAAAGAGCTAAGCAATAAATTGATTTTCTATGGGAAAGATTTAAGATACTAGTCCATATAATTTGGGGATTATTGTATGGTTGGACTACTATTTTATTTATAAAGATGTAATTATTGAGGTATAGATCTAGAGATTGAAACACAAAACTCAAAGATATTAGACTATTAATGTTTATAAATTAAATTAAATACTGTATATACAATTGAATATAAGAATTAAGTTCTTTTCTTTCTTTTTGGAATTAACAAATTGATTCTTTCAGATACCTTTGTAGTAAACCTACTATATCTTAAAAGATAATAAAGTGCCATACATATAAAAATATTGAAAAAAATATAAGCAAAAAAGAATCCCACATTTCTCCATCTTAATGAAAACTTAGCTCCAACTGTTAATAAATAATCATCAGCATTATTATACCTACAATAAGCACAATTTGAGGTTGAATTACCGTTTGCAATGTATCCTCCAGCTCTTGATGTATATTGATTCGTGAATTCATCACAAGTTTGACCACTAGGTGGATTGAAATATGAAAATTCTTTTTCATTACATCTTATCTCTCTACCTTCTAAAAATGATGATATCAAATTTTGAATAAAATAAGTATATGGTGAAAGTTTATACATAAAAGTCCAAAATCCTGGCATTAATGAAACTGGTTGAACAATACCGGAAAATGCAACAATGAAAGTATACAAGAATGAAACTAATACAGCAGCACTTGGTAAATCTGGTGCAACATATAAAACCATTAAAGCAAATGATACAGCAAAACCTTGTAAAAATATACCTTGCGTTAAATAAAACATTCCCGAATGCAGAGCAACTGTATCGACTTGAGTTGGAAAATATAATGAAACAAACATAAACGCAGCACCAATCAATAAATATGGCATTTCATTTAAAGTTTGAGCAAGGATCATTAATGACCAATGATAAGTATTTGATAATTTTTCTCTAACTTCATATAAATCTCTACCATTTATTGCTTTTTCTTGAATTTGATTTATAACAGGAGCAGAAACAACAACTGCTAAGAAAGCACAAAAAGCACCATTTGTTGCACCAGTTACAGTATGTTTTAAACCAAAAAATGTGAAACCAATAAATAATCCACTGATTGTCATTAAAAATAATTTAGCCATTACATATTCTGGATCTCTAAAAAATGTCAATGCATTTCTTTCAGTAACCCATCTAAATTGATACCAGTAAGGAGTAGCATATTTATGACTTAAATCTTTCTCCTCTTTTTCAGTTAAATCAGAGGGTTTACTTTGAAGTTCTTCTATTAATTGATTTCTTTTATTATCTGTTTCCTCTTTTTCTGGTGAATTTTCCCAAATTTCAAACCAATCTGATACTTCTGCTGCTGTTGCACCAGCACCAATAGCTTCTAAAATATATTCAGCAGGATTTTCATTATCTTCACAATGTCTTGCTCCATTTCTTTCAAAATAATCTAATATTACTTTTGATCTTTTACCAATATCACCAAAATATACTGTTTGACCACCTTTTTTCAATAATAATAATCTATCAAATTCTTCAAATAATGTAGCAGATGGTTGATGAATAGTACATAAGATTGATTGACCAACATTAGCTAAATCTCTAAGCAATTTTACTATAGCCCAAGAACTTGAAGAATCCAAACCCGAAGTTGGCTCATCTAAAAATAATAATAATGAAGGTTTAGCAACTAATTCAACACCAATTGATAATTTCTTACGTTGTTCAACATTTAAACCATTACCAGACCTACCAACAATTGAATCAGCATACAATCTCATATCTAATATATCAATGATTTTTTCAACATAAGCAAGCTTTTCCTCATCACTTACATCATTTGATCTTCTCAATCTTGCTGCGAATTGTAATGATTCTCTAACAGTAACTTCTGAAACATGAATATCTTGTTGTTGAACATATCCTGTTCTTCTACTGAATGATAAATCGAGGGGTTTACCATTTACTAACATCTCACCAGTTATTGTACCAAAATCAATTCTTTGAGCTAAAGTATTTAATAAAGTAGTTTTACCTGCACCAGATTCTCCCATTAATGCAGTTAAAGTTCCAGGAATACAATATCCACTAACATTATCTAATAATTTTCTTTCTTTACCATCATATGGTATAACATAATTTACATCTCTCCAAACAAATACATCTTTTACTCTTAAATCATCATCATCACTTTGTAATTTTGGTCCACGATCATCCAATTGATCAATTTCTGGTCCAGCTTCCATATCTTGATTATCTCTTTTCTCATCAGAAAGTACAATTTTATGAGGAATTTTACCTCTTAAAAATAATAATTTATCACCACCACCTGAAATTGGTTTTACATATTCTGTACCCAAACAAGTGATTGCTAAAAAAAATGCTAAAAATCCAATTAATATACCTAAATTTCTCCAAACATGATCAAATTTATAAGTATAGGAAAGATATAAATAAGTATCTCCTAAAACCCAATTTTGACCAGGTTGTGCACCAACAAATGCACAAACTTGTTCACCACTACTTAAATTTTCATATCCGGGACCAGATGGGGTTAAATATTGACCATCACAATCCATATGTCTACCATGAAATTCACTAGCAATAACTGCTTCAAAAGCATACAAAACAGGATTAATATATGAAATCCATTTGAACCAAGGATGCATTGATGGTCTTTGGATTAAATATGATGAATAAGTTAATGAAGCCAACATTAATACCCCACCAATAGCATTAGCACCAGCAATATTCTTATTGATTGAAGCAACAGCTTGAAACATACAACCCATAGTCAAATGTAACAATATAACAAATAAATAACATATAAAGAATTTACCAGCTTGTCTTGCCAAGTTTGATAAAAAATAAATGATTATGACGAAACAAGTATTGATCAAAATACTTATTGGTATTGACATGACAAAATCTGCTAAACAATCAGCTGAAGGATGATACATTGAATAATTTTTTTGTTTCATTAAAATAGGACGACTAGCAAATGAAGCAGAAATTTGAGCTAAACCCATCAATGACATAAATAATACAGCAAAGAAAACAACACCACCTCTTGAAAAAGCACCCGATACAGTTTCTGGAGTATTATAATATAATGAACCAGCTATTAATGACTGAGATACCGCAGCTAAAATAAGTGTAACTGTATAAGCTTTATCATTCCAAATTCTTTCAGCACTTCTAATAGTACATAATTTTAATTGTTGCATATATGAAATAGTAAAAGGTGAATTTTTTCTTGTATACTTCATTTTTTCTTGTTCAATTGATTCATAATATTGTGATCTTTTCTCATCTTCATTGATTGATTGATTGTAATCGTCAATTTCATCAATCATGTCTTGATATTCTTTTGAATTTAACCAACGTTGTTCAAATTCTTCAGCTGTCTGTGGAACTTTCTTTTCAAAACCTGGTTTGGGAGTTCTTCCAATTGGATCAGTTAATGCTGTTAAAAATTCTGCAGTAGTTTGTCTCGGAGGACATTGCCATCCCATATTTTCGAAATATCTTTTTGCATTTTCAATCCTACCAAAATATATTTGTCTACCCAAATACAAAACAGTGACCTTATCGAAACATTCATAAACATTTTCTCCTGCTTGATAAATTGAGACAAATGCTGTTGTTTTCAAGATTTTAGTTGATGTACCTAAATTGTGTTAGTATTTTAAATCATAAAATATGTTGGCCTGAAATGATAATACATACGAATAGCTTTTGCAAATTCTAAAGCTGAAGCAGCATCCAAACCTCTTGTACTATTATCCCATCCATAGATTGATCCATTACAGGCTAATGCTTCAGCAATTGATACTCTTTTTCTTTCACCACCAGATACCCCTCTAACAAAATCATTTCCAACTTTTGTATGATAAGTATGCCTTAAACCTAAAACTGTTGCTAATATTTCCTTTTTAGCATTAATAAACTCTTTTCTTGATACACCATTTATTCTAATATTCGGAGTTTTACATGCAATAGCAAAAGTTATTGTTTCATCAACAGTTAAATGTGGGAAATGAACATCTAATTCCGGATTATAAACCAAATCATTTTTAAATTTATGAATCATTTCCTTTTGTGGTAAACCATCATATCTAATATCACCATCAATCTTCTTATATAAATCGAAATCAGTACCAGTTAATGATTTCAAGAAAGTTGTACAACCAGCACCAGGTCTACCTAAGACTAAAACCATCTCACCAGGTTTAGCAATTCCATTTAAATTATTTAAAATTTTCTTATCTTGAGTTCTAGCAGATGCAATAATTTTTTGAATTATACCGATTGGACCTTTCAATAAATCTAGTACAGTAGGAACAATTGCAAAAGATTCATCAGTTCCATAAACACAAAGATCTTTGAAAGTGACACCACTATTTCTTAGTTTAATACCTTGTTTTTTTGAAAAATAGACAAAATTTGATAAAATTCTTAAAAGGTTGAATTCATCCAATTTTAATTGAAAATCTCCTTCTTTATTTGTTATTTGACGTGATATTTCTTTTGAAATTGAATCTAATTTAGTTAATCCATCTTTTTGTGAAAATTGAGTAATTGTTCTAACTAATTCTAATCTTCTACTTTCATCATCTTCATTTTCTCTATAATCATGATCATATTGATTAAAAGTTTTTTCATTGTCATCTTTATTCTCAATTTTGTTTGAATAATTGTTTATACCTCCTACAAAATCTTCAATAGATTCATTTGTTGAACCTGCAGTAGAAGAAGAGGTTTTTGATGTTGATAAAGTATTTGTATTTGTATTAGTATTGCTATTACCATTAATGTTGTTTACATTTGATTTATTTCTTTCATCATCATCTTTAGTTGCATTCAATGACATAATTAATGAAATAAAGTTTCGGACTTTTTAATGAATCGAATGTTTATGATTCCAAAGTTTAATTTCAGTTGATAAATTATAATTTTAAGTAGTAGTTGTGGTAATATCTATAAAAATTCAATATAATATTAGATTAGATAATAACTTGAATCTCTAATTGCTTATATAGATATATTAATGCAATTTCCTTCTTGGCTTTTTGAATGGATTTGTTTTTATTTATATGAGAAAATAATAATCAATTATATTTTCATCTTCATATACCCTTTAGTCATATTAAATATAATTTATTTTACTTATAGACTATTTACATTATATTTTCTATATCTACTAACATAATAATAATATTAGTAAAATGTTAATAATTAAATGTTACACAAAATTAAATTCATTAAACTTTTAATATGAAACGGTTTTATTTTTATTTTTTGTTTTTGTGTATCTTTTATTCTTATTAAGTTGCGCTTGATTCTTTATAGTAAGATAGTACTATTATTAATGTGTAGTATAAACCATAACCATTACTTTGAAATGATTTAGCAATTGGTTGTGAGAATCCCTAAAATCTACAGCCATCTTTCAAGATTCAATCAAATCAAACAAATGCCCATCCTCGAATTCTGTTAAATATAATGTTTTTGGTTTTGTTTTTTGTACTTTCAATCTGTGCTATATCTCTGTTCCTTCTTGTTAATCTCCGTATTTTTTCACTCGTACAAAATCTCTTCTAGACTATACGGACATTATAAATCCTTAAATCCTTAAGTATTTTTTAATTTAAGCGACGGCTAGCATCAGATAAAATTTTAAGCGACGGCTAGCATCAGATAAAATTTTATCCTCTTCCCGCATATTCAGTTATACAAGCCAACACATCCAACTAAAGGAAAGAAACATTATTTTGTGATAGAATTCACTGGAAAAAAGAGACAACTGCTGTCAAATTTGAGTTAGCCTACATAAAGTTATTTAGTCAAATGAATTATATTCAGGAGTTCAAAATGATACTTACGTATTAGATATCGTATTTTGAAAGTAAAATTACTAATGGTTTTCCATATTTTTAATAATTGTTCTATATAGTTTATTATACAAATAGTAAGACAAAATATGACCTCTAAACCAAATATACCTATTCATCTACTTCTTTTTCTTTGGAATTAGATTGTTCAAAACATTTGTAACCTTTGTAGTAAACCTACTATATCTCAAAGTATAATAAAGAACCATACAAATAATAATATTAAAAAAAATATAAGCAAAAAAGAATCCAACATTTCTCCATCTTAATGAAAATTTAGCTCCAATTGTTAACAAATAATCATTTGCATTATTATATCTACAATATCCACAATTTATTGAATCATTAGGATTTGTAATATAACCACCAACTCGTTTTATATAATTTGATGCAAAAAATTGACATGTTTGACCACTAGGTGGATTAAAATATGATAATTCTTTTTCATTACATCTTATTTCTCTACCTTCTAAAAATGATGAAGTTAAATTTTGAATAAAATAAGTATATGGTGAAAGTTTATACATAAAAGTCCAAAATCCTGGCATTAATGAAACTGGTTGAACAATACCTGCAAATGCAACAACAAATGTATATAAAAAAGATACTAATACATTAGCACTTGGTAAATCTGGTGCTATATATAAAACCATTAAAGCAAATGATACAGCAAATCCTTGTAAGAATATACCTTGAGTAAAATAAAACATTCCTGAATGCAGTGCTGTATAATTAACTTTAGTTGGAAAATATAATGAAACAAACATAAAAGCTGCACCAATAATTAAATATGGCATTTCATTTAAAGTTTGAGCAATAATCATTAACGACCAATGATAAGTATTTGATAATTTTTCTCTAACTTCATATAAATCTCTACCATTAATAGCTTTTTCTTGAATTTGATTTATAACAGGAGCAGAAACAACAACTGCTAAAAATGCACAAAATGCACCATTTGAAGCTCCAGTTATTGTATGTTTTAATCCATAAAATGTGAAACCAATGAATAATCCACTAATTGTCATTAAAAATAATTTAGCCATTACATATTCTGGATCTCTAAAAAATGTTATTGCATTTCTTTCACAAACCCAACGAAATTGATACCAATAAGGAGTAGCATATTGATTATTTAAATCTTTAATTTCCTTTTTAGTTAAAGTTGATGGTTTTGAACTTAATTCATCAATCAATTCATCTCTTTTATTATCTGTTTCAATCCTTTCATCTGAATTCAACCATTTTTCATGCCAATTTGAAACATTACCAGCGGAAGCACCAGCTCCTATTGCTTCCAAGATATATTCAGCAGGATTTTCATCATCTTCACAATGTCTTGCTCCATTTCTTTCAAAATAATCCAAAATTATTTTAGATCTTTTCCCAATATCACCAAAATAAACTGTTTGACCACCTTTTTTTAATAATAATAATCTATCAAATTCTTCAAATAATGTAGCAGATGGTTGATGTATAGTACATAAGATTGATTGTCCTGCATTAGCTAATTTACGTAATAATTGAACTATTGCCCAAGAACTAGATGAATCCAATCCAGAAGTAGGCTCATCCAAAAACAATAATAAAGAAGGTTTAGCAACTAATTCAACACCAATTGATAATTTCTTACGTTGTTCAACATTCAATCCACTTCCCATTTTACCAACAATTGAATCAGCATACAATCTCATATCCAATATATCAATGATTTTTTCAACATAATCCAATTTCTCCCTATCACTTATATCATTTGATCTCCTTAATCTTGCTGCAAATTGTAATGATTCTCTAACAGTAACTTCTGAAACATGAATATCTTGTTGTTGAACATATCCTGTTCTTCTACTGAATGATAAATCGAGGGGTTTACCATTTACTAACATCTCACCAGTTATTGTACCAAAATCAATTCTTTGAGCTAAAGTATTTAATAAAGTAGTTTTACCAGCACCAGATTCACCCATTAATGCAGTTAATGTTCCAGGAATACAATATCCACTAACATTATCTAATAGTTTTCTTTCTTTTCCATCATACGGTATAATATAATCAACATTTCTCCATATAAATACATCTTTAACTTTAAACTCATCAACATTATCATCATTAACGCTATTCTCTTGTTCTTGAATAGAACATTCACGATCATCCAATTGACTAACTGCAGGTCCTGATTCCATATCTTGACCATGTCTTTCTTCTTCAGTTAAAACAACTCTATTGGGGACTTTACCTCTTAAAAACAATAAACTATCACCACCACCAGATATTGGTTTAATATATTCAGTACCCAAACAAGTAATTGTTAAAAAAAATGCTAAAAATCCAATCAAAATTCCAAGATTCCTCCAAACATGATCAAATTTATAAGTATAAGATAAAAATAGATAATCATCACCTAATATCCAATTTTGACCAGGTTTTGAACCAGTAAATGCACAAACTTGTTCACCGCTACTTAAGTTTTCATATCCTGTACCAGATGGTGTTAAATATTGTCCATCACAATCCATACGTCTACCATGAAATTCACTAGCAATAACTGCTTCAAAAGCATATAAAACAGGATTTATATATGAAATCCATTTAAACCAAGGATGCATTGAAGGTCTTTGAATCAAATATGATGAATAAGTTAATGAAGCCAACATAAAAACACCACCAATTGCATTTGCACCAGCAATAGTTTTGTTTATAGCAGCAATTGATTGAAACATACAACCCATAGTTAGATGTAACAAAATAACAAATAAATAACAAATAAAAAATTTACCAGCTTGTCTTGATAAATTTGATAGGAAATAAATAATTATAACAAAAAATGTATTAATTAAAATACTTATTGGGATTGACATTACAAAATCTGCTAAACAATCAGCTGAAGGATGATACATTGAATAATTTTTTTGTTTCATTAAAATTGGACGACTTGCAAATGATGCAGAAATTTGAGCTAAACCCATTAATGACATAAATAATATAGCAAAAAAGACAACTCCACCTCTTGAAAAAGCACCTGATACAGTTTCTGGAGTATTATAATATAATGAACCAGCTATTAATGATTGTGAAACAGCAGCACAAATTAATGTAATAGTATAAGCTTTATCATTCCAAATTCTTTGAGAACTTCTTATCGTACATAATTTTAGTTGTTGTAAATATGAAATATTGAAAGGTGAGTTATTTCTTGCATATTTCATCTTCTCTTGTTTAATTGATTCATAATATTGAGATCTTTTTTCATCTTCATCAATTGACTCATTATATTCATTAATTTCATTAATTAATTCTTGATATTCTCTTGAATTTAACCAACGTTGTTCAAATTCTTCAGCAGTTTTTGGTACCTTACTTTCCCAACCAGGTTTGGGAGTTCTTCCAATTGGATCAGTTAATGCAGTTAAAAATTCAGGTGTAGTTTGTCTCGGAGGACATTGCCATCCCATATTTTCAAAATACTTTTTTGCATTTTCTATTCTACCAAAATATATTTGTCTACCCAAATACAAAACAGTGACCTTATCGAAACATTCATAAACATTTTCTCCTGCTTGATAAATTGAAACAAATGCTGTTGTTTTCAAGATTTTTGTTGATGTACCTATATTGTGTTAGTATTTCAATCTTCAATATCAAATATATTGGCCAAAATGATGATACATACGAATAGCTTTCGCAAATTCTAAAGCTGAAGCAGCATCTAAACCTCTTGTACTGTTATCCCACCCATAGATTGATCCATTACAAGCTAATGCTTCAGCAATTGATACTCTTTTTCTTTCACCACCAGAAACTCCTCTAACAAAATCATTTCCAACTTTTGTATGATAAGTATGCCTTAACCCTAAAACTGTTGCTAATATCTCCTTTTTAGCATTAATAAATTCTTCTCTTGATACACCATTGATTCTAATATTCGGAGTTTTACATGCAATAGCAAAAGTTATAGTTTCATCAACAGTTAAATGTGGGAAATGAACATCTAATTCTGGATTATAAACCAAATCATTTTTAAATTTATGAATCATTTCCTTTTGTGGTAAACCATCATATCTAATATCACCATCAATCTTTTTATATAAATCAAAATCAGTACCAGTTAATGATTTTAAGAAAGTTGTACAACCAGCACCAGGTCTACCTAACACTAATAACATTTCACCAGGTTTAGCAATACCATTTAAATTACTCAAAATTTTTTTATTTTGAGTTCTAGCAGAAGCGATAATTTTTTCAATTATACCGATTGGACCTTTCAATAAATCTAGTACAGTAGGAACAATTGCAAAAGATTCATCAGTTCCATAAACACAAAGATCTTTGAAAGTGACACCACTATTTCTTAGTTTAATACCTTGTTTTTTTGAAAAATAAACAAAGTTTGATAGAATTTTGAAAAGGTTGAACTCATCCAATTTTAATTGAAAATCTCCTTCCTTGTTTGTTATTTGACGTGAAATTTCATTCGATATAGTATCTAATTTAGTTAATTCTTGCTTATGAGTTAAACTGGTTATTGTTCTAACTATTTCCAATTTTTTATTCTCTTCTTCATCATCATCAATTTGATTGGAATTGAAATTACGTTCGTTATATGTGGTATTAAATCTAGCAGAATTATCATTTAAATTTCCAACGAAGTCATTTATCGATACCGTTGTCAAGTCTGAGGATTCTGATGTTGTTGAAGAAAGACCATTTGTTTCACCTCTTGCAGCCATTTGAGATTTTGATAATTACACGTAATTTTGGATTTCTATTTGAGTATGAGTTGAACTTGAAATACAATTTTTCATTCATCTTTTAAATTTCCAATTTTGAAGGTTAGGAATTGCCATCTCATTTATACTAGTTTCAGTTTTGCTCAAAGAATTGTTTTGAAATTTATAAAAGAAGTGACAAAGTTAAAGTCTTAATTTGAAATAGTTATTATCATTTCCAATTTAGTGACTAAGTCCATTCTAAAAAGTCTGGTAGCGACTTTCAAGGTTCATGTCAGTTAAGACAATAAATTGAAAGCTAATTTAAGAACAAGCTTTACTACTTTGGTATAAGGTGGTACTCGAAGCTTGCCTTGCAGACTTCAAGTGTGTTCATGGAGCCAAAAGTTGCCAGATCTGGCAGGTATCCACCGTTGAAAATGAACATGAAATGCGGTTACTATCAAATTATTATGTAATTTTGATTTGCTTACTTCTTTACTGAATAAATTGAAAAGAAATAACGTTAAAGATGAAATTGAATTTAATACCGACGGATTTAGTTGCTAATTGATTAAACCAAATTCACGAGATAGGTACTAAAACCATCAAGGATTGCATAATAATAATGACGGGGCTTGAATTTTGCATTAAATAAAATTGTCTCTAAATTCAAAAAATAAAATCTAGACATGATTTATTGGTACAATATTGGTTGTTTCATTCATCATCGTTTTGTGTAACAACTTTACTAATATTATTAATACCCAATGAAAAAATTAAGTACTTAAAGACTCTAACCATGTCAATAACAGCTTGTAATTTAATTTTGTGTAGACAGTGATCCGATTCTTTGCCAAATCTAATTACGAATTTACGAGCCAACTTATGCCACTAATTTTTATTTTGAGGTTTCCGTAATTAAAACTGCGATATTATTAATAATTTATTAATAGTTTTAAGGATTCTAGAATGGGTGCAAAAATATTAACGACTTTCAATCATTTAATAGTAACATCAATGATCACAGAAATCAAGTTCAGAAACGCTGAACATCCGTTCGGCCAGGAACTGTTGCACACTCCGGGCCCAATATGAGCATTGTGAAATTCGGTTTGCAACCTGTCCGTCTGCATATTTTGTTTCGCTGACGCTAATACAATTAAGAAGAACTTGATGTTACCCAACATGATAATTTGAGACTCGTAGTGCATCGTGGTTTCAGTACAGTTACATGAGACGAGGAAGGGAAGCTATTATTTTGTATTAATATGCAACTGCTGCTTGAGTATGAAATACCAAGTTGGTCTCACTGCCTGGAATTGATTTTTATAACAAGACACCTCTAGATCAAGTGTTGATTTGATTTTCCAAAGCAGAGCCTCATTTTATTCAAGCATAAAACTCTTATAGATATTTGCTACATATCAGTGATGATAGCTTTCAAATTGTCACTTCAATTGGTTAAAATGTAGAATTTTGTAGTAGGAGATCTCGTCTTGATTAATAATTCATGAATTTATTTGAACTGCCGACATTCGACTTCAAATTTAAATTTTTCTCCTTAATTTCTTTCATGAATTTTAATTGATGGTTTTTCTTGAACTCCAAATACTCTAAAACTTCAGGGTTCGGCTGTTCTCCATTATTTTCATTTTCGTATTCATCTGAATTCAGAGGAATTTGATTTAAATTCTCGACGTCTAAAATGACATCGTTCATGTTTAAAGATTGAGCTTGTATGTTGAATACCTTTTCTTCTTCACTTTCGCCTACCCCCAAACCTGAATTGGACTCTGATGATGTTGGAATTATTTCTTTTGATGTGTGGATTGAATTAAGGGAATTTTTGATCAATTCTTTTAGTTTCAGAGAGTTTTGCTGATTTAGTTTCTGTGGAATATCCTCATGAACACTCTCAGGTATTAGATCGATAAATTCATTAAAGTCTAAAGTGATCATATTGATTTATGAGATTTTACTAATATGTTGAATGAAATTCGAGTCATATTAAGATGCTAACGCCCTGCGCGCAAAATGACTTTGAAACATTTTTCGGTATTTACTTACTTTCAAGACGAAGTTAATTTCTTGCAGAAACAAACATAGTAATTTTGCAGCTTCTATATATGCTCATTACCTTTATACCTACAAGCTCAATGCTTTTGTTTTTCAGGAAGTTGGGATGTGTTTCAATCGAATTACCTTGTGGTGATACAATAGACACAACTGGCATTTTGACAAATACACAATTGGCATTTTAAGAAACATAGTTAGCATACTAAATGTAATATTTATCAACAAGAACTGCTAGCATATCAAAGAAGTTAAATTTAGCATAACAAGAAACATGAGCGTGGCATATCAAAAAATACTATTTGGCATATCAAAAAACTCGATGTGGCATATCAAAAAAGCAGCATATCAAATAAAACAATTCAGCATAACAAAATATATATCTCGGCATATCAAATAACTCAACTTAGCATATCAGAAAAATTGCAGTTGGCATAACAAAAAGACGAAGCTAGCATATCAAAAATTGAAGCTAGCATATCAAAAAAAATCAAGCCAGCATATCAAAAAAGAAATCGGCATAACATAAAAATCAGTCGGCATATCAAATAATAGGAATTCAGCATAACAAAAAACAACAATTCGGCATATCAAAAACAATCATATTGAGCATATCAAAATAAGCAGATAGCATATCAAAAAAAGCGAACTAGCATACCAAAAATAGGAGCATATCATATCACAAAAGGATAATTGAGCAGATGGTCTATATAATACAAATAGTTTGCAAATGGTTCAGCCTATCGATTTACACAATTTAAAACATAAGAATAGGAGCAAGCAGTGGATCTAAAGAACCACAAATTGGAAATTTAGCATAGCGGAGAATAAAAGCTCATCAAACTAAGAAATAAAACAATAATGTGGGGTTTCACATCAAAAAAAGCTGTTATGCAAATTTCGATTGCATAACGAATTCTGCTTTTTCTGGTATGGCATAACCAAATTTGACAGCATAACAAAAATACGTTTATTCTAGCATAACAAAGAAACAAACTGGTGCATAACAGAAAACTTAAAAGCATTACAAAAAACTGTAGATGGCATAACAAATTAAGATCAGATCTCACTTTAGTCACGTTCAGATCGGCCGGATCTACAGTATTGTGTAACAGATCTATAGATAGACTTGGCTATTGAATAGACTGGTAAATAAATTTTTGTCAATTCATATTTGCTTTAGCTACTAAAATATGCTTTGTAAAAAGCTTACAAATAAAGATTTGAAAGATACATTTTATTTGGTTAATGCTTGTATTTATTGAAGCTATAATCTCAATTTTATGAGCAATCTGAATGAATTCAAATTAGGTTCAAGACGGTACTTAATGATACATGTTTTAATCTGTTGAATAGTGTGTAAAGTGGTTTTGGGACTATACATGATTCGACTTTTTCGTACTATTCAAAAATTTCATACAGCCATACCCAAAGTATCAAGGATAGAACTAGCCATAAGTAGGGTTAGCTAATTTTACATAGGTCTATCGTAATTCTAAAGTGTTTGTAGATCTGGTAATGAACAAAGTCTGTTGATTTGACAGTAGTAAAAAAGCGCGATCATGGAAGAAATCGCGCTACCGAAAATCAAAACAAAAACAAACAAAAAGTTCACAAGTAAACAAATTTTACGACCTAACGAGCCACCAAGAAGAATCCAACCACCTAATCCATATAAATACAAATATTCAACCTAATGGATAGACTTTTTGCTGGTCAGCTATCCAGAAGACTAGGCTTAGAAGCAAGGAATGAACTACCGAGAGATGAAGATGGGATGCAAAGTATAGATGAATATATGGCAGATAATACACAAGATCATATTCGATTCCAACAGTTTGAAGAAGACTTACTACGACAAAAACAATCCTCGAATTCTATAACTGACTTAGATGTCGAATCTGTGCCGAGACAAACGCGAAGAACGGAACCTATTGTCTATCAGGATAAAGTGGATTTTAATGATTATGATTATAATAACATACATGAACCTACCGAAAGTAATAGGGAGGAAAATAATGATAGTTTCAATGAAAGTAATAAGGAAAATGATCAATCACCATTCAACTATGTTGCCAGAAGGATAAATTTCGATAACGAAGATGAAACAAATAAGGATCAATCAAATAGTCCACTGCTACAATTAAATAAGTCTCCTGGATTAAATAAACAATCTCCACTAAGATCCCCATTACCTGAACAACACCAAGAACAAACTGAAAATATTCAACCAGAAGATGAATTTGATCACAATCAATTCGATAATGATGATTTTAATGACAATCAAAACATTGAAGACTATATACCGTCGTATAATCAAAATGATCTTAGTAAAAGTCCTCCTGATACAAGAGAAGCATCACCTTCATTACAATTTACAAGAGTGGCCAATTCTAGAAAGCAAAAACGAGCGATAAGTCCGGATTCTGAGGATTCACGCGAAGAAACTCAGCCTTCAGTCTCTTCTTATCAGGATACTCGAATTGATTCAATTGATGAAACCACTTATGGGGATGATGAATCTTCCGTGGGTGATTCTTTACCATCATCTTCATCTGGTGATCCTAATACTGCACAATCCAAGAAACGAAAAAATGCGACGTCACCTCAACCATCAAATGAAGTAAGATCACAAGTTGAGTCATTACCTTCTCCACCAACTGATGGGCTACGTAGATCAAAGAGAACAAGAATTCCTCCCGTGGCTTTTTGGAGAAATGAAAGAGTTATATACACCAAAGCAAGTCAATTAAGTAATGATCTGGATGATCCAGACACTACTTTAGCCAGAGACATACACAATATCCCACTAAGACTGATCAAGGAAGTTGTTCATGTACCAGAGCCAACTAGTGGGTATAAGAATAGAAAATCAACCAAAAGGAGAAAACGACATAAAGTAGTTGCACCAATATCTCCAATAAGTTCAGATGAACAACAAGAACAAAGATCGGATGAAGAAGAGCAACAGTTGGATGATCCAAATATTCCTGGAGCTTCATGGTTGAAAGATCAGATTTTACAAATGGATATTCCTGAACATGGAAAAATTGTTGAAAAAGCTATTGCATATAGTTCAGATTATGGAGTTTTCCAATCACCTGCTTTATATAATGAAGAAGATGGTACAACTGTAGAAGATCCAAATTTAAAAATTGCAACTCTCTTCAATGATATAATAGGAAATTGTGCAGTGGGTTTATTAGAATTAAAAGGTTTGAAACCACCAGTTAAAATTACTTCAAGTGCTTATTTTTTATTGGTAGTAAAAGGTTCAGTTGAAGTTACATTTAATGATGAAGTATTTATTGTAATTAAAGGTTGTACTTTTTGTATACCACTGGGAAACGAATATGGATTAAGAAATATTGGAAAACATCCAGCGCTTTTACACTTTGTTCAAGTAAAAGACGAAGAAATAGAAAAGGAAATACAAGAAGAAGAAGAAGATTGAAGTCAAAAAGTTTATAGAATTTAATTCTACTTTGTATTATTAATCTTTCTTAACATTTTATTCCTCATCTTTAGTTATTATTTCTTCTACTTCACCACTTTCTTTATTAAAATGACCAACTAAAGGAACCTTAAATTCACTACTTGCAATACCAAATTGTTTTAATATCAATGCTTGTCTAACATCTAATATATCACCTTCATTACAAACCAAGTATGGTTTTTCCAAAATGATTTTACCACTTTTGATTTTGGTGGGGATTTTGTATTTATTTCTTAATGTTTCTTCTAATGAGTGAGACATTGGAATATCTTCTTCAATTGGAATTTGACCACCCCTTGAATATACTATTCCTTCAGGAATTTCAAATGTTATTGGAGATTGTGATTTAACTCTAGTGTAATCTTGTTTAGTATATGCATCAAAATAATCTTTAACTGTTTGATCATTTTCATTAGTAAATAATACGCCAGGTATTATTTCTTCCTTGTTTTTACTTTTATTTAATAATTTAGTTAATTTAGCTAATCCAGCTAAATATTCTTCTTCAATAGTTTCACCAAATGATTTTTGTATAACTTTTCTTTTACCCATTATCAATTTTGATTCTGACCAATCTGACCTTATATCTTGTAAAACAGGAGTTCTTATATTTTTCATTTGTAAAATATATACATTTGAATATGAATCTAACGCATTTCTTATTTCATCAAATAATTTGGTTTTAGCTTCTTTACCCTTTTTATCAGTTTGTGATAACGTGACTAATTTAGAACGTTTTGATTTAGGCATGGTGTATATTGAGTAGTATTAATCTTTTCCTAATGCAATTGGTTCGTTTAGAGTTGATCTACTAATGGTATTAAATTTCAAATGAGCATCTCTCTCTTATTTAATATTTTTGTACGATACCTGTATATAAATTTGATACATTATTTTAGAGAGGTATAGAGTCTATATAAACTATAGAATAAAGGAAAGTTATGAAGTATGTATGGAACTCCTCCATGTAAGGTCAAATGTACTGTTTGAAAGATTAGGTATAAGCCTCTTGGGAATAAATATTTGTTTCCTACACTAAAATTCATCAGCTCCAACTAATTCGGAGAATATATGTCATGATTAATTGGCAAAATGCAAGCCATGTCTTCAGTGAGATAATTATTAATTGAATCTTCAAGCTTCTGAGCTTAAATTGTTCAACGGGTCGCGAAGTAAACTGAATTTTCCAAAAACTATGCTGTACCCATTCTTCTTCTCCTTCTGCCTTTCGTCTATAAAGGGTGTGACCAAATATTCTTATTTAACTTTTTTTTCGCCTCTCCACCTCAGGCTTATACGTAATAAATTAATATACCATCTGTTATCTTCTACTTACAAATTTTAAATAAGAAGATATATATCCCTTGTGCTGTCAATTTACTAATTATAGCTCGATCACTTGTTTATACTAACATCAGCTTTCATTCATTGATAACAAAGAACAATCAGTGATAAATTTAGTATATTAACACATCAAATTACACTTGAAAGGAGAGAGAAAAATATTAGGCTAAGATTAACAGGATATAAAAATTATTAAACGATCAATTTTTTTTAACAATACTATAAGATAGAATTCAATTCATATACAATAATTCAAGTACATATCAATATAATTATCAATTGATTTGGCTTTATTTGAAGTTGATTATTAGAACTAACAAACATAATTGATTGATAATTGGACTCATTTAATCAAGGATATAAACGACACATTCTAGATTTTCTTTCATTTACAAGCTATCAAATTTACAGCTTAAACATAATATTTTATCGAAAGTTCATCACATTCACAATACATCATGACTGAAACTACATCTAGATCAAAAAATACATTACTAAATCCCGCTGAAATCAAAGTAACACCCCCAAATGCAACAACAGCTGCAACTCATAAACAAGAATTGAGACAACCGCCATTGAATAATTCTCCAAATTCAAATACACCGTCATCAACTACATCTGCATTGATATATAATTCAGGAATAAGCTCATCAACATCAAGAAGGGGTAGTGCAATTCCATCTGGTTCAAATAATACAAGTGGAGGATTAAGTTCTACATCAACATCACCATCAAGAATAAGAAGTAATAGTGCAAATATAAATGATCTAACTCCGACACCATCACATCATCAACCGGCTCATGCAGTTACAAGACAACGTAGATCATCATCGTTAATACAACATTTGGAACCAGATACTTTAGATACGAAAATAGATCAAGCTTTAAATCCTAATGTAAATGCTAATTGGGTTCATCAAAAGGGTGCATGGATTATTCATATTGTTATAATAATATTATTAAAAATATTTTATAATTTTATAAATGTATTGGATAATGATTGGAAATGGACATTAACTAATTTAACTTATACTATTGGTTCATATATTATGTTTCATCAAGTTAAAGGTACTCCATTTGAATTTAATAGTGGAGCATATGATAATTTAACAATGTGGGAACAAATTGATAATGGTGATCAATATACTCCAACTAAAAAATTTTTAATGTTGGTGCCCATATGTTTGTTTTTAATTAGTACACATTATTCACATTATGATTTAAATTTATTTATATTAAATGGTGTCAGTTGTCTTTGTGTGGTGATACCTAAGTTAGCTATAGCTCATAGATTAAGAGTGACTTTATATTGAGGGAGAAGATAATTCATGACAGAGGTAATTGATTTGGTTGTAGCTAAATTTTATATAGAACTTATTTAGTCAGTTTTAAGACAAAGCTAATATTTGATACATTTGATAAAGAACAGTTACCTGTAACTCAATTTTGAAAATTTAGTGTTGAAGGTAGAATTCTCTTTCCTAGCACATCGGATAGCATACAGTTATTGATATAACTCTTCCCTAAACAATATGGGAAAAGCAAATTCTTAGGTTTTTTAGATAATTATTGTAGAAGAGTTAAAGATGGATATAGAACAAACAGTTGTAAATTGTAGATGGTGAATGTAGAAAATGAAGTTTTAAAGTAAAATTCTCAATACAAGATTGATTTTACTTGATTAGCTAGCAATATTGAGGCCAATTAAATTATACATCAAAATCACAGATTAGCCGCAAAATCGATACCTGAATGAATTTCTCGCTTTACGGGTGACTTACTCACATGAATAAATCAAAGTTTGTCAATGGAACTTCATTTCAATCAGCTAAGAATGAGAATTGAATTGACTCATTTGTACAAAATCTCAACCTCGATCTTGTGTAACATTAGATGCGGTACATTATTGTCCCACGGCTTGATAAAATGAACAACTTCATCAGTGAAAATCGTCCAGACATCCATAGTGTGATTAATAGCTTTAACAGCTACTATTGTAAAGGCATTTTTGGGCCTAAAGGAAACGTTTCTTTTAAACTTCATAAAATCAGAGATCATATTATTATTTTGACTCTGAACAAATTAATCGTGTAATAAGATTGAAAAAAAAAAAAAATAATAAGGATAAATATTTCATTAAGACTATTGAATCATCTCAACTAACGAGTCATAATCTCAAACATTAAAGTATTTAGTCCATCAAATTACACTATGTCTTACGCTTTATCAGATACTCACAGACAATTGACCGAAGGTCATTTAAAGGAAACCGATCCTCAAGTTTATCAAATCATTAATGATGAAGTAGATAGACAAAAACATTCAATAGTTTTAATAGCTAGTGAAAATTTTACAACTACTGCTGTTTTTGATGCTTTAGGAACTCCAATGTGTAATAAATATTCTGAAGGTTATCCAGGTGCAAGGTATTATGGAGGTAATGAACATATAGATAGAATGGAACTTTTATGTCAAGAAAGAGCTTTAAAAGCTTTTAATTTATCACCAGAAAAATGGGGAGTTAATGTTCAAACATTATCTGGTTCACCAGCAAACTTACAAGTGTATCAAGCTATAATGAAACCTCATGAAAGATTAATGGGATTAGATTTACCTCATGGTGGTCATTTATCTCATGGATATCAAACAGATTCAAGAAAAATTAGTGCTGTTTCTACATATTTTGAAACTATGCCTTATAGAGTCGATTTAGAAACTGGATTAATTGATTATGATATGTTAGAAAAAACCGCAATTTTATATAGACCAAAAGTCTTAGTTGCAGGTACTTCTGCTTATTGTAGATTAATTGATTATAAAAGAATGAGAGAAATTGCTGATAAAGTTGGAGCTTATTTGGTTGTTGATATGGCTCATATTTCTGGTTTGATTGCTGCTGGAGTTATTCCATCACCATTTGAATATGCTGATATTGTTACTACTACAACACATAAATCATTAAGAGGTCCTAGAGGTGCAATGATTTTTTTCAGAAGAGGAGTTAGATCAATTAATCCAAAAACTGGTCAAGAAATTTTATATGATTTAGAAAATCCAATTAATTTTTCAGTTTTCCCAGGTCATCAAGGTGGTCCACATAATCATACTATTGCAGCATTAGCAACTGCTTTAAAACAAGCAAACACTCCAGAATTTAAAGAATATCAAGAACAAGTATTAAAAAATGCCAAATCTTTAGAAAATGAATTTAAAAATAAAGGTTATAAATTAGTAAGTCATGGAACTGATTCTCATATGGTTTTAGTTTCATTAAAAGATAAACAAATTGATGGAGCTAGAGTTGAAACAGTATGTGAAAAAATAAATATTGCATTAAATAAAAACTCAATTCCTGGTGATAAATCAGCTTTAGTACCAGGTGGAGTAAGAATTGGTGCACCAGCAATGACAACAAGAGGTTTAAGTGAAGAAGATTTCAAAAAAATTGTTAATTATATAGATTTTGCAGTAAATTATGCAAAAGAAACCCAAGCAAATTTACCAAAAGATGCAAATAAATTAAAAGATTTCAAAAATAAGGTCTTAAATGAAACTGATGAAAAATTAGAAAATATTAAAAAGGAAATTTCTGAGTGGGCTGGTTCTTTCCCATTAGCTGTTTAAATTTGTTACATAGTTTTATATTTAAAAAAAATCCAAACAATATACATATATGTTTTTATGATCTACAATTCAGGTTCTTAAATCACTATAGCAAGGTCTGACGATTCCAAGCAGAGTCATCGTTAGATCCCTTTGTCGTTTTTAATTGAGTTGTCGATCTGACCTTTGTTAAAAATACACTACTCATTACTATAAGTAAAGTCGTGTCGTGTTCAAAACTCATCTTTCCTTCATACAAAATCATTTTATTGAAACAAAATCAAAACAACATCAAATTTTACAACATACAGGTTCATCCTGCAGACTAATCATTAATAGAATTTATTTGCAACCATAAACAAATAATCAATCAAACAATCAAATTCATTAGTTGTATTTGAACTAAACACATTTCGTTTTTGGTTTGTCAAGTTATAAATCATGCCATCGAAAAGATCAAATCAGATTGAAATAAAATCTGAACTTTATGATCCTCAAGTTTCAGCACCCACCAACTATTTAAATTCATCAAATGAAGATTCAAATATAGTTTATGCACAACAGCAACATCAACATCATCAACCTCAACAGCATGCTTCATTACCACAGCCAAGTACAAATCAAGCGCAGCATTTAAGAATGAGTCAGCAACAACAACATCAACATCTGCAACATCCATATTATTCTGCTGAATTACAACATCGAGCAGAGTTACAAAGAAGACAACAACAATTACAACAGCAAGAATTGCAACAACATCAACAATTACAGCAGTTACACCAACAGGAATTACAGCAGCAACAGCAACAGCAACAACAACATCACCATTCAAGCTATCATGCCCAATCGCACGCCCAAGCTCAAGCTCAAGCTCAAGCCAGAGCTCAAGTTCAAGCTCAAGTACAAGCTCAGGCACAAGCTCAGGCACAAGCTCAAGCTCAAGCTCAACTTCAACAAATGCAACAGCAACAACAACACCAACACCAAGGACATCAGGTTCACCAGGGACAACAACATGCGCAACAACACCAACAACATCAAACTGATCAACCACAGTCACCTGGTGGTTTCTCTGATTCAGAAATTATAGCAGGTGAAGATTTAAGATCAAGATATGTTGAAAATGAAATTATAAAAACATTTAATAATAAACCTGATTTAATTAAATATGTTAAAAACATATTAGGACCAGAAGAACATTGTAAAATAGTTATAAATAGTTCTAAACCGAAGGCTATATATTTTCAATGTGAAAGATCAGGAGCTTTTAGAACAACAGTTAAAGATCCAGAAAAGAGACAAAGAATTGCATATACTAAAAGAAATAAATGTAATTTTAGATTAGTTGCAAATTTATATCCTACTGAAAAGGAAATCAAGAAAAAATCAAAAGAAGAAAATGAAAATGATGAAAATTCTACAGGTGTTTCATTTGATTCTAATGGGAATGTAATTCCAAATGATGAAGAAATATTGAATCCGGAAATGTGGATATTAAGAATGATTAATCCTCATCATAATCATCCAGCTGATCCATCAAGTAAAAAGAAAAAACAAAAACAATCAAGAAAATTAGTTCAAAAACCTTTAAATAAACCTCCTCCAAAACCAAAATCTCAACGTTTACAACATCATCAACATAATATGAGTCAATTTCATAATGCAGATGCTGCTTTATCAAATATTCCTTCAACTCCAAATTATCAAGATTTAATTGGTCAATTGAATCATAATTTACAACAACAAAATCCAATTCAATTACAACAAAATCAACATCATCAATCAAATGATAATTCTTTATATGCTACATTAGATTCAAATGGTAATCCAACTTCAACAACTTCTGGAAGTAGTACACAACAAAATAGTCAACAACAAAATTTAGCTGCTGCTACCGCTGCTGCTGCTGCTGCTGCATTAAATACTCAAACTAATCAATCCGGTATTTCTGTAGATCAACATATTGATATTGATCCAAATGTTCAAGCTCACGATCATACTCAATTACCAAGAAATTATATATAATCTAATTAATATTGTTTTACGTAATTAAATATAGGTAATATTCGGAATCGTATCTTAAACCGTTTGGATCTAGTATCTGCAAATCTCAAGATTTTGTGTTTATAGATCTCACTACATCCGTACCTCAACTTTTTTGACCTCTCAACCACAGTAGTTAAGCTTGTCAATTGAATCATAATTTGCAACAACAATCTCCATTTCATTTTTTTTATTTTTCATTATAAATTGTTTATTAGGTCAATAGTCTAGCTTGCTAAATAGTAAAAGAATGAACTTAATCTATAGAGGAAAGATTTCTAACTAATGATTTCTATATAGTCTACTTAGTTTGTAATATAATTTTGAGGTAGCAATTCTGTTTTACCATCTAAAAACCTCTGCATTTTTTTATATATTTTTCGTTTTCTTACTATATTGTCTTTTGAAAGTTCATGACACCATTTCGATGAACTATTTAAACTTACGCAAAATTTAGGAACACCGGTATCCATTTGTTGATTTGGTTTGTCTAAAAAACGCTTTCAAATACATGTTAATGCTTTTCATCTCTGAAGAGTTAAGTTACGTATTAAAATTCAGTTGTAATCTACGATCTTTGGGTTCAGTCTTTTGCAATAACAATTTTGATGCCCGACATCGAAATATAAGGTGATTTGACATTCTTCTTGCTGGTAATTCTTTTTTGCAAAGATTGCAGGTCCGCATGTTTCGTTCTTTGTAACGAAAATGGCCGAAGTTTAGCCTATGAAAATATATGACTAGTCCTTTGGTTGTGGCCAATATTTTAAAAAGGGTTTTCCGATTCGTTTCTGTAAATCTCATCTCTCTAGTCCAACCATCTTGAATCTTTCATTCTCTTGTTTTAAGTAGATGTTTGCGGGATCTTTGTATTGTTTGTACGTCCCTAAATTTTCTAGAGCCGTATTATTAATTTGTTGGGATGTTACTGCATTTTTCTAGAGTGATCTTGATTCTTCTAGAGTAGTTGTTACAACAAAATCAACATCATCACCTAACAATAATTCTTTATATGCTACATTAGATTCAAATGGTAATCCAACTTCGACAACATCCGGAAGTAGTACACAACAAAATTTAGCTGCTGCTGCATTAAATACTCAAACTAATCAATCTGGTATTTCTGTAGATAAATATATTGATAGTGATCCAAATGTTCAAGCTCATGATCATACTCAATTACCAAGCAATTATATACAACTGCATCAAAATTGTTTTAGGCAATGAAATCTAAGTAATAATCAGAATCGTATCTTAAACCGTTTGGATCTAGTATCTGCAAATCTTAAGATTTTGTGTTTATAGATCTCACTACATCCGTACCTCAATTTTTTTAACATCTCAACCACAATAGTTAAGCTCTAGGATATATCCTTTAACATATCTTTTCACACGACAGTATTCCAAAGATATAAATTGATCAAGATCCTAAAGAGATCCATTAAAGTCTCTCTTTTATAACGATAACAATCTTAAATTTCATCGGTTCAGTAAAAAATCTAGAGAATTCAAGTAGTAAAATTTTCAAAAATTTGCAGGATAATTTTATATTACTTCTACATAAATGTACCTCTTTATCTATTCAATTATTTTTCATTATTATTTTCATTCGAATTTGTATTCGAGTTTATATTGGAATTTGTATTAGAATCAGTTTCACTTAAATCTCCAGATTCAAAATTTGATTTTTCAAAATTTTCATCATCAGCATAACCATAACCATCACCATCAGAACCAATAATATTTTCATGATCTATTTCTTCATCATCTGAATCATCATGTAATCCTAATTTTGTAGCTTCTTCATCAATTTCAGTTAATGATAATTTAGGCATAGTATTTGCAATTACCCAAGCTGGTTTCTTTTCAACATAAGCTTTTGCAAATATAATATCAATTTCTTCTAAAGATCTACCTTTTGTTTCAACATAAAAATAATAAATAATTGGAATATAACAAAAATTAACTGCAGCAAAAAATAAATAAGTTCCCCAACCTGAAGTTTCTAAAAATTTAGGAACAAACATAACAACAGCAAAATTCATTAACCAATTTGTACAAGTTGATGCTGCACTTGCATAAGTTCTGGTTTTTAATGGATTTAATTCTGGTGGATATAACCAAGGTAATGGTAATAATGTAAATGCAAAAAATATAATAAATAAGAAAATACCAACTGCTGCACCTTTAGCATTTTCAGGTGTTGGATTTATTAAACATGCAAATGATATAGTAAAAGAAATACCTTGACCAGCTGCACCAATAAGAAATAATTTTCTTCTACCTAAAGTATCAATTAAAAAAAATGATGGAATAGTTGATAAAGCATAAATTGTTGCAAAAACACCACCTAATATCATCGATAATCTATATTGAGTACCATTAAAAATAGTTTGATAAAATAATAATGTTGAATAATAAATAGCTGCATTACAACCAGTTAATTGTTGAAAAAATTGTCCACTACATCCAATAATCATTCTTCTAAAATGTTGAGTTTTACCACCTGTAAAAATTTCACGTATACCACCTTGAACTCTTGAAAACTTGTTTATTGATTCAATCATTCCTGAAATTTCTTCCTGAACTTCTTTATCATTTGCTTTAACTCCTTTTAATTTACCTAAAATATAACGAGCTTCATCTTCATGATTATTTTTTATCAACCAACGTGGACTTTCTGGACATCCCCATATACCAATTAATACAAGTAATGCAAAAAATATTTGAAAAGCAACTGGAAATCTCCATTGAACTGATGAATCAATAAATGAAAATCCAAAATCAGTCCAATAAGCAATAAAAGTTCCAACAGCTATAAAAGCTCCTTCCATATTAACTAAAAATCCTCTATTTTCAGCACGAGACATTTCGGATTGCCATACAGGTATAGTAGCTGTATTTAATCCATTACCAAGACCAGTTATAACTCTACCAACAACAAAATGTCCTAATGGCCAATGAGGTCTAAATGGAGTTGTTGATATTATAGCTCCAATAATAATTAATATAGATCCAACAAATATTAATGGTCTTCTACCAGTTCTTTCACCTTTCATTAATGCAAATAATGCACCAAAAAAACAACCAATTTCATAACTTGCTGTAACAGCTCCTTGTATAGTACCATTATCTCTAGTAGCAGGAAATTCCCAATTAAATTGTTCGGCTGCAATTAAACCTGACATAAGACCTTGATCATAACCAAATAATGAAAATCCTGCAACTGCTGTAGCAGTTATTGTCATTCTTAATTTTTTACCATGTAAACCATAAGTATTCGTTCTTTTTGTTAAAACCCCTAGACCCATTTTTGAAAAAAACAATGTCTTTGTATTCTATATTGGCGATAAATGAGTGTCAATGTAGGCAACTTTTTAACTTATCAAATATATTCCACAACCATGTTAAATTTTTGGAATTTCCAGGTTCTATATATATTTTTAAGTCATTTTTATGATATTCTTAGTTGGTGGGGAAGAATACTTTTTCTTAATTAAACATAGCAAGATACTTAACTAATTTTGGTTAATTTTGCAACAATTTTACATAAAATAAATTGTCAAAATCATAGTTAAGAAAAATCAAATAATATTTTAAACAATATGAATGAAAGCAATTCGTGTTAAATTAATCCCCAGTTCTTTATATTGATCGTATTGATGAGACTATACTTCAACTATAATTAATCATACCTTAAATCAAACACTAAGTAAATTTCACACAAATAGCAAAATTGAATGTTGATAAACACCAAGAAATCTCTTTAATATTTATTAATGATGTCTTAACAAAAAGTAATATTAATCCGATGTTGTTGTTGTAATATTTTATTGACAGACGAATTGGTAGCTTTCTCTTAAGTAGTGTCTAACACTAAAACATAAATTTAATTAAGGCCCAATACATAATTACAGAGAAACATAGTTAAGAAAAAATTATTATTTTGCAACTATTAAGAAAAATAGAAGTGGAACAATTAAATGAAGCTTTTAACTAGTCAAGTTACAAATCGATTAATAATTTCGAGCATGACGTATTTTTACATCATATTATTTTACAGTCGTTTATATCATGGAAGTGTTTTGGAATAAAATTTTCTTTTTAATTTTATGAATTTTGATTTTTGTTTTAGCCGCGTCAGATCTAATCTGAGTACTAAAAACAAATGAACAAACATACATAAACTCCTCTAAAAAGATCACCAAATACTGTTTGCCACTTAGAGATGTTCTAGGAGGCTTGAAAGCGAAATTTTAATTTACCCAAGAATTAATATGTTGAATTATGAATATAGTACATAATTAATACGTTTTAAAATCAATCCCCCCCAAGATTTGTTTTCATTCTCGCTTTAAGAATTGAAACAAAAATCTCTTAGGCGGTTTGTTAATTCGAATGAAAAATCAAATTCGGCTCAAGATTGAAAACAACTTGAAAAGATACAAAAATGATCAAAACTATTACAAAACTACTACAAGTTCATAAGAGCAATAATTTCTATAATCGGAGTCTCTATATTTCTTTATTATAATTCTAATTCATAAACAATAAAATTAAAAAAAAAACAGCAAAACTGAAACACAATAACCCTATTATATTAAAACAAATTAATCATTAAATTTTTAAAAAAGAAAGTTTAATTAAATAAAAGCACTAATTTTAAAATAGTCAATATTAAACTTCTTCTTCTTGTTGATGAGGTTTTCTTTCAAAAACTCCATTATTTTCAGCACTTGTAGAATCACTTATATCTTCTTTTGTTTCAAAATTATCTTTTTCAAAATCATCATCATATAATCCTAAGTCTTTAGCTTGTTCATCAATTTCAGATAATGATAATTTTGGTAAAGTAGCAGCAACTCTCCATGGTTGTCTTTTTTCAACATAAGCTTTTGCAAATATAATATCAATTTCTTCCAATGATCTACCTTTAGTTTCTGGATAAAAGAAGTAAATGACTGGAATAAATAAGAAATTCATACATGCAAAAAATAAGTAACATCCCCAACCTGATTTTTCAATAAATGCAGGTGTAAACATAACAACTGCGAAATTTGTAAGCCAATTTGTACAAGTTGAAACTGCAGCTGCTGTTGTTCTTGTTCGTAATGGATTTATTTCTGGTGGGTATACCCATGGCAATGGTAAAATTGTAAATGCAAAAAATACAATAAATAAGAAAATACCAACTGCAGCACCTTTTGCATTTTCTTCAGTATCTCTAACTAAACAAGCAAATGATATTATAAAAGAAAGTCCTTGACCTGTTGCACCAATAAGAAACAATTTTCTTCTACCTAATGTATCAATTAAAAAGAATGATGGAATAGTTGATAAAGCATAAATTGTTGCAAAAACACCACCTAAAATCAATGATAATCTATATTTAGAATAATTGAAAATTGTTTGATAAAATAATAAAGTTGAATAATAAATTGCTGCATTACAACCAGTAAATTGTTGGAAAAATTGAGTACTTGATCCAATAACCATTCTTTGCCAATGAGCAGTTTTACCTCCTGTGAATAAATCTCTAAAACCAGTTTGAGCATTAGCAAATCTATTAACTGCATCAATTATAAGTGAAGCTTCAGCAATAACTTCATCATCATCTGGACTGACATTATTTAAATAACCTAGAACTTCATAAGCTTCTTGTTTTCTATTATGAGCAATTAACCAACGAGGACTTTCTGGTAAATTTATAATACCTGCAAACACAATAGCTGCAAAAACAATTTGAAAAGCAACTGGAAATCTCCATTGAACTGATGAATCTATATATGAAAATCCGAAATCAATCCAATAAGCTAAGAAAGTACCAACAGCAACAACTGCACCTTCTAAAGTAACTAAAAATCCTCTATTTTCAGCACGAGACATTTCTGATTGCCATACAGGAATAGTAGCTGTATTCATACCATTACCAATACCAGTTACAACTCTTCCAATAACAAATTGACCAGTTTGCCAATAAGGTTTTATAGCAGTAACTGAAATAATAGTACCAATAATAATAATAAATGAACCACAAACAATTAAAGGTTTTCTACCAATTCTATCACCTCTTACTAATGCAAAAATTGCACCGAAAAAACAACCTAATTCATAACAAGCAGTAACAGCACCTTGAATAGTTGCATTTTCTTTTGTTGGTGGAAATTCATAATTAAATTGATCACCAGAAATTAATCCGGACATAAGACCTTGATCATAACCAAATAATGAAAAACCAGTTGTTGCAATTGCAGTAACTGCTAATCTTAATTTTTTACCTCTTAAACCAGCAGTAGCTGTTCTACCACTTATAAAATCAAATTTTCCCATTATAATTTTATATTATTTTTCTATATTTTATTTTTTTTTTATATTTTTGATGTGAATAAAGTATGTGAAATTGAATATAATATGGGGTATAATATTATAGTATAAACTTTTCTTGTAGATTGTTTATTTATTTATTTTTTTCAAATGAATGTATGTAGTGAAAATAAATTAATCCGATGAATTTCTTAACTATAAGATAAAGAAATCTTAAATCCCTATTCTCTTGGTATTTTCTATGTTAAGAAATTAGTTGATAATAAAGTTGAAGTATTTTGAATAAATCGAAATGATATTTCAAGATATTATCCTCGATATTAAATTCTTGGAATATGAAACAAAGGAATGAAATCTTTTCTTAAAAAGATATTTGAAGGATGGAGGAAGATCTAAATATATATATAAACAAAATTTTCATCAGTTTTGTAAATAACTAATAATATAGTATTGATATCATCTCTATTGTATAAATTATGTAAAATTCTTTAAATTTTATTATACGTTAAATTGTGTTTCTTTTAGCCAGTTTATGTTTATGGTATTTTTGAACAAACAATAAAATTTTTTTGCTTTTTTTTATTTTTATTTTTTATTTTTTCAGCTTTGGGGTTTTTGATTTAGTAAATTAAAACACACAAAACATAAAGTAAAATTAAGTATTATTACAGTAAAGTATTCTTATGTCTACTAATACTAAGTAACTTAAAGAATATTGATAATGAGATAATAAGTTTGTATATTCTGAATTGTATATCAATTTAACTCGTTTTACATAAATTCTCGACCGGATGGGATGAGGATGGCCAGGATGGGGATGTCTGCTAGGTCGACAGTTTTACTTTTGTGTTACTTAAAAAAGCGAATTTTTGAGAGTACCCCTAAACTTCATGTATGTGTATGGTATCGTTTAGTTTGGTTATGTTAGTGTTCCTTAGTCAATTATTTAATTTAGTTGTAATTTTTTGTAGATCTAAATTAAGTCAAAATGATGTAGAAAGAAATTAAACTTAACCTAATTACGGAGTAGAAGAAAATTATGATGTAGGTGAGCAAGCAATCAACTGGGTACCAAAATATGAGTAATTAGAAAGATTAGTTGTAATTGAAGGGTTCTCATCAACAAATTTCTCAGTAAATTACTAGCGTCAAACAGAAATTAAGAGATACTTACCAAAGAGAAGTGGTGGAGTCAGAGTCCATTTAAAAATTATTTATTTTTAGTGTAAATCAATCAATAAAACTTCATATTAATATATTTTTTCAATTTGTATTAGACCTATGATGTAATTAGACGTTTCAACTTCATTTTTGTAACTCAAACGGCAAAACTTTATAAATTTTTGTAGCTCGGTAAAATACTGCATATTATAGACTTTCTTACATACAGTATTGTATTGTATTTATTTTTATACTTCATCAGATTATAATCTCTATTCAATTGTTCCGTACGGTAAGACTGTATGTTTTAACTTGTAGACTTCATTTAGGATATTAAAAGGATAGGACCATGAAAGACCAAACCTTTTAATTAATTTCTCTTTCTTTTAATGGGCGTTTGATGTCAAGAAAAATTTTCAGTATAGAAATAGCAATATTAAACCAGATATAAGTATATTATTGCAGAATATACATAATTTATGACAGTAATATATATATTTATATATTTTCGTTGCATGAAAAAAGAAGTAAAAGAAGAGAAGAACAACCAGATGAGATGATTATATATTTTATGCGTAAAATTTTCCCTCGTAGATTTTAATCGATTTTGAATGATAGCAACTTTTCAAACACTAAATTCATTTACGGTTATCGTAGATATATCAGTCAATGACTAGAATTTTAAGCTCCTAAGATCTTAAATCAAGTTTGAATGAGGGTTAAATTATTGTATAATGAACATAACTGAAGGGTCATGCTGTTACTTTTTAACTTTTACTCCAGATTCAAATATTTCTTTTTATTCAAAATGTATGTTATTTTTTATTTCTATTATTGTATAAGATGTTTTTGTATCTTTTATTTTTATTTTTAAAGCGCAATCTCTTAAGTGGTTTTTGTGATTTTGTTTTAATTTGAAAAAAAATTTTAAAACTGTATATTGTAAACTAAATTAAAATAGACATATAATGTATAATATTCAATGAAAATGTAATTCACATAACCAATTGAAAAAGTATTATAAAGATTTAGTGGGGAAGAGAAGAAGTTGAATATAAGAGTGAAAGAATTTATGTGCCTGTAGATTAAAGATAATAAAGTAATTCAAAAAGATCGATCTTTTGATTTAACTAAGCTAAAAACAAAAAGAACAAACGAACCTCACTTTGGATTCGAATTTTAATCAAACATTCAGACCAACTTAACTAATTAGATTTTGAGATCTTCTCAAATCTATAGCGACCTAGTAAGAGATAAATCTCAAACAACAAATTTTTTTTATTTTTAAATCATGCTTAAGAGTATAAACTCTTAATCAATCATGACCATCATATCGATATTACATTACAAAAAAAAAAAAAAAATGCAGGGGTTTTTCAGATGGTGAATGCTAGAAATATAAGAAATGGTATATAGTATATAGTTCTTTCCTCTTTAAATTAAGTTTATTTCTTTACTGTTTAGCAAGCTAGACTACTGATTTAATAAACAATTAGTTTTGAAAAATAAAAAATATTAAAATATATACGATCGAATTGTTTTGCATTTCTTTTAAGGACAAAAGAATTATTCCAATTAAAATCATTCCTTTAAAAATTCAGTGAAAATTCCTTTTTTACTCAGATATTTCAGCTTATACCTTGAAATAGAAAATTATATAACGTAAGTAGAAGAGTTTGATATATTTAATTCATACGTTTCCTTTCAGAAATCTTATGTTATGTTAATTCAGCTTAAACCAATATTATGCAATGAAACCTTTCTCAAAATTTAGGGTTACTATTGTTCATTCTAAATCATTTTTCTTCACATTCTACATTTATTAATTTTATTTGACGAAAAAATTTTCATACGTTTGACCTTTAATAAATTGTTTATTTTTTTTTTTTAAATTAACGTCAAAAAAACTTTAGTTTATTCGATCCGAATCCACCCCTCCTTTCTTAATATAAATCACATCGAACCTAATCCAATCGAGCAAAAATTCAGGAGGGGAAAGTAGTTCAAATTGTCTTGCGTCAATGAATGTATGTGTTGGCTTTACTCTTCTATGTTTATTTATTAGCTGGTTCTAATTTATTTTATTTTATCAGATGCTTTTTAAATTTTAACTAGTCTTTTGTTTTACGTCATATAACATAATTTGAAACAATTTAAAACAATGAGGAAAAAAATAAAAAATGAATTAAAAAATAAAAATAAATTAATTTCTGAAACATTGTTTTGATTTAAGTAATTTTAAAAATAATCCGATTTACAATCTACATACAAATATTAGTATAAGAAAACTGAAATGTTATATCATTATACATTAAAGTATGTTTCAATTTAAAGTTTAATTTATTAATTTCGGCATATAATATCAATTAGGAACAATCGAGACAAAGAGAAAATGAATTTGACATTTAAATTAAACTAAAGTTTGAAGCATCTATTGTTTAATTCACTAGACGCGTCTTTTTTGGATTTAACTGAATTTAACTGGATAACTGAATGTGAGTAGTGTAAGGCTATTGAATGTGAAATTTTGAATTAATCAATTTTGAAAACCCTAGATTCGTTTAAAAACAATAAAGAGTCAATCTTACTTATTCATCCATTGTATTCTTTTTAAAATTCAATAGACTAGATAAACACTTAGTAATCGATCCCCACACTTTTTTTTTACCAATCTAATCTGGGATAATGTATAAGTTTTACTTCTAAGCCAAATTTTTCAATTGTCTTAATAGATTTTAAACTTATTTGTTCATAACTTTCAGATAATTCTTCAAGATTTTATTTTTGAACTTTTGTATTGTGTAGTAATTGGCTTAGTAGATAAGATATAGAAACTTTAATTTAGATGCACCAGAGGATCATTCGATTAATAGTTCACATTTTCAAAACTTGAAATTGTTAAAAGAATTAAATTTAACCATCTATTTCCATGAAATTAGGCTATTATATCTCGATCCGATTGAAATATTTTAAATAACCAATTATCAAGATAAACTTTTTCAATCAATTGGTCTTTCACGATTGTTTGAAACATATGTAAGGTACCCTTTTTTTGCTTTCACATAAACATCTTGGTTTCTTCACTGATATAAGAATTTAGCTAATTTGAGATAATTAATTCTTTACATTTTATAAAAAATTCTACAAAATTTCATTTAATGAAGTTTTCGTTCTGTCGTATGTTCTTCATCATAGTGAAGAAAATTCATAACTAATCACAAAACTTTCAATAATATTGAATGCCAATATCAGTGAAACACATTACTAATATAATCCAAAGCACCACTGTTTTTCTCAAGATCATTAGTATTAGATTCTATTTATCACTCTTCTGTTTCAATAACTTGACCTAACCAATATTTAACATCACTACCTAAATTGTCTAAAAATCCTAAACTCGCATAATCAGAAACAAATCCAGTAATTTGATTCAAAACAGATTCTTCAATAACAGATGCATCATCTTTATCATTATTATGATTATTATGATTATTATATCTATTTTTATTTTTTATAATTATGATAATTTTAAAATTATATTTAATTAAATAAAAAATCCAATCATTATTTTGATTTGATTTAAATTTATGATAAAATTCATTAATTGATGATAAAAAATTTAAATTATTTAAAATTTCAATAATTTGATTATGAATATTTATTATAATTTGATGATTTTTTGATTTATTTGAATTTATAATTAATGGTAATGATGAAGTGAATGATTTATTTTTTAAATTAAAAATTGTATATAAAAACTCTGAATCTATTTTTGAACTTATATTTATTGTTTTTATTGAGTTTATACTTTTTGATAATGTTGAATTTAACAGTTCTTGCTCTATATCTTCATAAATTGAATTTAATGTTGGTAATAAATTTGAATAAAAAATAGGATCATCTAATTGATTTATAAAACTTGATGAATAAATTAAAGTTATGTATATTTCATCTTTCACAAATGTTATTAATTGATATTCTTCATTTTTGATAATATCATCAATTTTAGTAGGTAAATACACTATTTTTCTTTTAATAGTTTGATCAGTTTGAATTCCATATAAGAATTGACCGTTATTCATTTCTTCTTGTGGTGTTTGTATAACCGGTTTATAATCATTTGATTTACCGAAAAAATTCGGCATAGATAACCATCCAGAACCTGCTGTTGTTTGATTATCATCTGTGGAAGTTTCTTGGCTCTCTCGTCGAATTATACCAGAGACTGAATTCCAAGGTTGCACTACTAAACTATTCGTTAAATTCATTGGATTTAGTATACTTAATGGTCCACTAGTTTCATCAATTTCATCTAAATTTGATGCATTTAAATCTTCATTCTGTTCTTTAAATATAAATTCATACTCCATCAAATTATAAACATCTATTATTGATTCATTCTCTATGCTATCATCTAAAACTTGTGAATATATATATCCCAACTTTTTAGGAACTTTAGAAAAACAATTGATTAATACTCCGGATGGAACCAAATCTTCGCTACGTAAGGTTTTTTTGATATCTTCCTTCAATCTATTTGATGTAGTAATTGAAGAATTTCGATGATTTATTCCTGGCATATAAATACTAATAAATCCCAAATAATTCAAATGATTGGGCCAGCCAATATCTATAAGTAATTCTTGAGAATTATATGATTTAATGAATTTTGTCCACCATTCAACAAGTAATTTATTTGAAATATCTTTTCCTAATTTTATTTCATTTTCTTGAATTGATTTATTTGATAATTTAAAAAAACAATGTTGTTGTTTTATGAGAAACTGTAGTTGCTTTATAACTCTATCGTCTTTGGTGTTGACCGAACAAACCAACAAATACAATGATTCCAATTGTAGTACAACTATAGATTCATTCAGTAATTTAAGAATCATTGGTTGTTCTTGAGCTTTATGTGACGAGAATCCCTTAATAAAAGCTAGAATCCCTTTAATTATACCAATTGAATTTTTTCTTTTATCTAGATTATCTTCCGTTACTTCATTCTGAGCATATGCTATTATATCTTTAGTGGGGTCGTTTTCTTCTGATTTTAAATCATTACTGGAATCAACTATAATAATGTAGTTTACCTTATTGTACTCCAATGGATTATATGAATCTTGATTAATATCATCGGTTGATGACAAGGATAGTGAAGATATATGGGGAAAATATTGCGTTATATAACTTGCCATTGATACATTATTGATTGTTTATGATAATGTAGCGGTAAATTATTTGGTAAATATCAAAACCAGGATTTATTTTTTTTATGAATACGAGCTGGGTAAATTACAATTCTAACGACCAGTACCTTTAATGATAAATGATCCCATAGAAGGAGCAATACTACAAAATACGACGTCACAAGACCATTCAAAGGACAAAAGGACCCATATCACAGCAACTGATCATGAAAATGAATTTGATGAGATAGATGGACTTTTGAATGATTCAATAGGTAAATATAATGAAGACAACACCAACAATCGAAAAGCTACTAAAAGACGAAGATCAAGTTCTGTAGCAAAATCTAGAAAAAGAAGCATAACAAAACCTTTGAACAATGATCAAAACATTATCGAAAGTTTGAATGACTTTGAATCACAAGAAAATAATACTTCATTAATTGATGAAGCTTTACATGGAGTCTCACATCTGCATACAGAAGATGATGAAAATCCATTGAATGAAGAAATGCAAGCTAGACTCTTGGCCGCTGCTAAGGCTATGGTAGAAGAAGATGACATTTATCAAACACCGGAGATCAATCCAATAGTGGAATCATCATCCCTATCATCCTCATCAATACTGAAACCGAAATCAACTCAGAAAAAGAACTCAATAAAGAAGAAAAAAACTACTAAAGAAGTACCAAAAGAACTACCTAAATATGATTTTACAAATATAAAATCTGAAGAAGAATTACTAGATGAAGCCATCAAAAAAGGAAATGAATGGTTTGCTGCCAATACCTCAGAAGAACAAAAGAATAAACCACGGCCTTTTAGTACTGAAGAAGATGCAATACTTGACTATTATTTTGCAGGATTTTGTCATTTTCATAATTGGGATCGAGAAGCCCTATGCAACAGAATTTGGTCAACTGAACGTAAAAAAGATAAATTTTGGAAAAAAATTTGTAAAATATTTCCATATCGTACTCAATCTAGTATTTATAAACATACAAGAAGAAGATATCATATTTTTGATAAAAGAGCCAAATGGGATGAAGAAGAAGATTTAAAATTACAAAATTTGGCTACTAGTCATCCGGGAAAATGGTCAACTATTGGAGAATTATTAGGTAGAATGCCAGAAGATTGTAGAGATCGTTGGAGAAATTATATTAAATGTGGACCAGATAGAAAGAAAGAAAAATGGACATCAGAACAAGAATCAAAATTAATTGAGTTAGTTAATGAAATGTTACATAAATTGAAATATGAAGAAGACAAAGAAAAAGATAAAGACAAAGAAGAAGCATCTTCTCTACAAGATTTGGTACCAAAAATAAACTGGACTATAATTAGTGAAAGAATGAATGGTGAAAGATCTAGAATCCAATGCCGTTACAAATGGGCAAGACTTAATGAAACAACGAGTCATGTCAAAACTCCAAATATGACTAAACAAACAAGGGTTTGGCTTTTGAAAAAAATAAAGAAACAAGATTGTAAAAGTTTGTCGAATATAAATTGGGATAAGCTAATGAAAAAATATGCTAAAGATCCTCCAGATTTTGCAGGTTGGTCAAAAATTGAATTTGAAAATTATTTGAAAAATTTAATTTTGGAATATGAAGTTGATGATAAAAAATTGCAATGGGTTACAGATCGTGAATTGTCGAAGTTGAAAGATTAGGGTCCGAGTAATTATGCTTTGAATGTTGAAAAATAACTGCGTACATTCAAGTAGCATTGACTTAGAGTCATCAGTATATTTCAAAATTCAAGAGATCGTTGAAATTTCACTCGGAATGCGGTACTTGCAAGAAGCTCATCTTCTGTCTTGACACGGTTTCTCCACAATTGATTACTACCAAAATTTCATGTCCAGGAATCTAATTAAGTTTGTTCAATTGATTATTCTAACTTAATATAGTAGATCTCGGAGCCTAGGTTTCAGAATCTTACACAAAAGCTTATATTTTAAAACTCTCTATGCAGTATTATCTCCATGCAACGTTCCTTTCTAGTACACCATTCGTACGTTATTATTCCTCAACATACTTGTCTCAAACACTTATGTTGTTGAATTGATGATCTACTAAATGCTTTAGTCTTCCTGATGGATTTTTTTTGGCTTTTTTCTGTTCCATGTTTTTATCTATTATTTCAGTTTCATGATAAAATTCAGATATACAACATTAACCCAACAACTTAAAGGTAGCTGATTGACTTCTAAATCAGGGAAGAATTAACATTGGATAAGATTTCACGGGAGTTGATGAATTTAATGGTTGAACTAATCATTTTACTTCGTAAAGTTTGTTCGCCAGAATTATTGAGCGGATTCTGTCTTAAACAAATCGATACGAACCCTTTGTTTCAACAGTAAGCAAAAACTCAATCAATGAAAAACACTTCGGTCATTTTAATGGTACAGTATCATTATGGATAGTTCAGTTTCAAATATTTTAAAAAAAGGGTTGAACTTCTGAGTAATAGAGAATGGTTAATTTGGCTTAATTAGGAAACAAATTCCATTCAAATCATAAAAATAAGATTATTCATTGACAGTTGTGAAGCTCAACTTGCAATTTGTCTGGAGAATGGAAAGACCAACTCGACTATATACTGAGTAGCAAATCGAATATCTTGTCACCTGAAATGTAGTCTGGTCAATCAACTAAGTTGCAGCAACGATAAAGACGGAACTTTATTCTTTTTTAATTTTTTTTTTTTTTTTTTTTCTACATAGATCTACTTACAATTAGTAAAACAATCAATAGCTTAGTAATTTGTTGCAAGATCAAAGTAATCAGATCACAGAAGACAAGTAAACAAGTGAATTGTGCAGAAATAGTGAAAATTAACTGACCAACTTGAATATAAACGTTTCTTCAGACTATAGAAATAATAGAAATGTCAATAATACTAGAGGAAACACCACCCACCAAATCAAATAGTTATATCACTAAATTAAAACTACCCCAGGTGACATTACGATCAACGATAGTTGGTCTCTTGATTGGCTCAATTATACTAATATCAAATTTTCAATTTGGTTTACAGACAGGATGGGTTTCAATGATGTCACTTCCTGCAGCTTTATTGGGGTTTGCTATATTCAGATTAACTCCGATGTCTAAAAATTTCACTGATGTCGAGAATGTTTATATTCAATCTATTGCAGTTGCAGTTGGTACAGGTCCATTATGTTACGGATTCATAGGGATTATACCTGCAATTGAAAAATTTTTGAATGCTGACGAAACAGGATTGGGGCATAAAATATTTTTTTCAACAAAAGAATTAATTATTTGGTCAATGGGATTGGGATTGTTTGGTGTTTTTTTTGCAATTCCATTGAGAAGACAAGTTATCATAAAGGAGAAGTTACCATTTCCATCTGGAAGTGCCACTGCTACTTTGATTTCAGTATTACATGGTACTGAAATATATGATGATGAAGATGACACCAAAGAAGATCCAGAAGAAGACGAGGATGATTTGAATAAATCAGTTTTACAGCGTCAAACTTCATCATCTCAACTTTTGGAATCAATAAATTATAATTCAAATATGAGATCTTTGACTGCCACTTTTATTATTTCTTCAATTTATACAATTGCAAGTTTTTTCTTACCCGTCCTCAAAAAGATCCCAATATTTGGTACTTGGGCTTCAAATAATTATGAATGGAATATTCAGCCATCTCCAGCTTATATGGGACAAGGAATAATTATGGGATTACCAACAGTATCATATATGCTATTTGGAGCCGTACTTGGTTGGGCAATTTTAGCTCCTTTATCCAAATTTATGAACTGGGCACCGGGCCCTATTGATGATTGGATATCCGGTGGTCAAGGTTGGATTTTGTGGATTAGTTTAAGTATAATGGTTAGTGATTCATTGGTATCTTTTATTGTTTTGAGTATTAAAAGTATAAGGGACTTAGTCAAAGATTATAAAAAAAGGAAAGCTTCATATACTCAAGTTTTGGAGTTACAACAACGCCAGCGAGAATACAACTTACAACATCCTGATGAAGAACAAAGTGATGAAACTGTTGTTGTACCAATAAACGCGGCAGTTGAAGTACCTGCAAATTTTCTTATCTCAAATAAAGTAGCAATTATTGGAACTATTGGATCCACAATACTTTGTGTGATCACATTGAAGATTATCTTTGGTAAACTAATTCCACTTTATGCTTCCTTGACTGCAATTTTACTAGCAATGCTATTCAGTGTATTAGCTACAAGAACTTTAGGAGTTTCTGACATAAACCCTGTAAGTGGAATTGGAAAGTTATCACAGTTGATATTTGCATTCATAATTCCATCAAATCATCCATCTAAGATATTAATAAATTTGATATCTGGAGGAGTAGCTGAAGCAGGGGCACAACAAGCTGGTGATTTAATGCAAGACTTGAAAACGGGGCACTTAATTGGTGCATCTCCGAAAGCTCAATTTATTGCTCAAATTATTGGAACAGTATACCTGGTTTTTCTAAGTTCCATAATGTATAAAGTCTACATGAAAGTTTATACTATCCCCAGCGATACTTTCAGAATTCCCACTGCTATCATTTGGGTTGATTGTTCGAGATTAGTTACTGGTGAAGGATTACCTCCAAAAGCTATGGAATTTGCTATGTTTTTTGGAGTTATTTTTGGGCTAATCTCGTTACTTAAAAACACATTGGACTCAACTTCAAAATATTACAAGTATTTAGTCTACTTACCAAATGGAGTCGCAGTAGGGATAGGTATATACAATACCCCCAATTTTACATTAGCGAGATTTATTGGTGGGTTAATTGCTTATAATTGGCACAAAATTAGTGATAAAGGTAGAATTGGAATGATAATATTTAGTAGTGGATTAGTTCTAGGTGAGGGTTTGTTTTCTGGAGTTACTATGTTACTTACAAGTTTAGGAGTTAAACATTGGTAGATACTACTTTGATAAAACATATGGACGATATTTATTTTATAGACGTAATGACATTAATGTACGATAAAATTATTTATGATGATTAAATATCAATAGCCGCCAACTTAAATTTGTTAGATTGATTTTTACTCTACAAAAACTATTTCAAGGAAATATTTCATAACTTTTTATTAGACGACTCTACACAACTAAATACAAATAATTTGAAAGTTTTGTATTATCTCGTATTTCTTTCCCTATCAGCATTAATTCTTTGGTTAATCAAATAAATAGCCTTTTGAAACGAGTCCAACGATCCCGTTAAGGTTAATCTACGAATATTAGTTAAACCTCTACCACTTCCAAGCATAATGGATTGACCTCTATCTGGTTCAATTTTAACATAAGTACAACCACTATTTTCTCTGATATGCTTAATATTGTTTCCACCCTTACCAATAACTGACCCAATTGATGAATTTGCAACAAACACATCTTGATTAAATTTGTCACCAGTTTGTACCGGTTGATGAACAATAACCTCACCAATCATCGTATTACCATATTCGTCAGTATATTGACTTTGAGGTGGGATATTTGAGGAAGATATTGACGAAGGAGGTAAATTTGATGAAATTCCTCCTATTTGACCCATTCCGCCATATTGTTGTTGAGGAGGCATTGCTGGTTGAAACATCGATTGAAAATTATATTGTGGTGGTTGAGGAGGAGATTGCTGGGGTTGAAATGGTGATGGATTTTGATAACTACCTCCGCCAATAGGCACTGTATTTGCACCTCCACCGTAAGGCAGTTGTTGTGGATATCTTGGTTGTTGATGTTGTTGTTGTTGTTGATGGCTTGGATCGCCAAATGGATCAGTTTGTTGATAATTAGCCGTATTATACAAAATAACTTTATTTTTCTTCAATACATCTCTATGATCGTTGACAATTTGAGCAATATAATATACAGCGATATGAATAGCATCGGCAACTCCAACAACACTCAAAATCCTATCAGTGGAATAAGGCAATGGTGTTTCTGCAGCTTTTAATTTTGCTGCAGAATTTTCTTCGATTTCTCTAAATTTTGAACCTTGTTTACCTATTATAAATCCAATCAATGGATGTGGGATTAATAATTTCAAATTATATTGTTGACTTCTCATATTTGCTGGTTCATCTTCATCTTCATTCAAAATGGTTCTTACAATTAACCCAAAGGCTCTGGCAACGTTTTCTGGTGTACCTTTCACGGTTGTAATTCTTTCTGGAATTCCCTTTAAATTATCACTAACTTGAATTCTAACAGCAGCTTTTTCTCTCAAATGATTAATTTTTGATCCTTGTTTACCTACGATTGTACTAGCTTCTTTTACAGGACATAACATTCTAAATGAGATATCAGAATCTTTTTCCTTGAGATGACTCGAAACTGGTTTAGATGAAGTTGATGAGGATTCATAATCCTGTTCAAATGATTGTTGATGTTGAGGCTGTTGATGTTGAGGCTGTTGATGTTGCTGAGGTTGAATTGCGGTTGAAGAAGCTAATCCAGCTTGTTCTAAAAATGCTTCCACGGCACTTTGTGAATTAGCATTGTCAGATGAAAGATTATTATTTGTTTGAGAACTTGAATCATTTGGAAACACTGAATTCTGTAAAGATTTTAAAGTCTTTTCAATATCATCCTCATTTGCTTCTTCTTTTACTTTTGTCAATTGCTCTGATTCTTGACTGCCTTGATTTGCCGATTCTTCAACTGTTCTCTCTTCTTCATCTGCAGCTTCTTCTTTTTCCACGGTATTACCGATTGTAGGAGCTAATTCTTCATTTTCATTTTCAGTCTTAACAGCGGACTGTATTTGTTCACTGTCTAATGCTACTCTTTTGGAAGTATGAGAAGATGCGTCATTTAAGTTATTGTCATCCTCATTATTACGATCTGTTGAATCATCAACTTCTTCATTTTTTCGTTTCAAACCATTGCTAGTCTCTAACTGATGAGAATCCAATTCCGACATGATAATTATATTAAAAATTCAGATAAAGTTTTATAATTGTAAAAGTTTTATGCTTTAAAATATCAAATAAAAGACTAATAAGAATTCAGTACTAGAAATCAATTGAGTGAATGAAACAAAGTACAAGCAGATGATATAAGATGAAGATAGTGTAAAAAGTAGACACTTATTTCAATAAAGATAATTGTGAGGGTTGATTGATGAAAGTAATCGATGGTATTCAAATAATACTTGTGTATTTATTGAGTTGATATGTTGTATTGAGTTGTAAAATTTTTTTTTTCGAGTCAATTAAAAATTAATAATGCTGGTTGAAAAGGTCATGAAATTTGTGTAGATTTGCAAAAATGCACGCCTTTGAAATCACGTGTTGGTAACACTAAAGAATTGAATTATCATGTTAGATGAATATGAAATGGAGCTAGTATCGTAAACTAATGAGCTTCGGCAGAAAGTAAAAATTGCATGCATCTCAGTAGCTAAGACATGTAGATATATGCCGTTCAAAAAAAATTTAAGAGCGAAAGCATCAGGACTCACTGAGTCCTGAAATACATGATTTTTGCAACTAATTGTCGTGATCGAGATTGCTCATCGATTAAAACCAAGCTTATACTTTGCATCGACTATTAGCGAATCTTTTTTTGAATTTTATCATGTTATAAAAACACATGATTTAATAAAATCAAAAATTGTTAGTTTTTTTGAGACGGTTAAAAGTTGATGTCTAAAGTCTTTAGAGCGGAATAATAAAAGTAGTATTCTAATGCAATGAATATTTGTGATTGTGATATGATTAAAGTATAGCTAACATACTCAACTGCTCCCACTTACAAACACAAATTTTTTTAAATGAGTTAGTTGTTCTTCTTCGTTGCTGTATAGATGTTTTCTTGATTTCGTTGTATATTTGTGTCAAGTAACAAGCCATGTTTCAAGTTCGATTGCACAAAACTAAAATGTTTCGGAAATCAAAATTAGGATAACGTATTAGTTTACAGTATTTAATTCAAATTTCAAAATAATTTATACTTATACAATACTACAAAATATACAGACTCAAAAATTTATTTTTCAGACACAGCCATTAAACTACCAACAAAAGATAATATTAATCTTGATCTAACTTCATTAATATCTTCTGGAACTAACCAAATCAATGCACCTAACTTTCTAGCAATTGATATAGCTAATTTTGCATTGGCATATTTTTCATCATCCGATAAGTTATCTCCTTGATATACTAAATCATAATCTACATAACCTGGTTTTAATCCATTAAGAACATCTAATAAAAATAATCCATTAGATAATGAGGTATCTTTGAAGGATCTTATTTTATTTGATTTTGCATGAGAATTTGCCCATTTGAGAATATCACTATCGGTTAATTGAGATCCACCCTTACCTAACTCTGAAAGTGTATTAATTATATTTCTTCTCATCAATTGCCAAACCAATCCTAAAGTTAATAATTTATTACCATCAACTATATCTGATCCTTCAATACCTACCAATGAGAACCCATTAGATTTACCAATTTCAACTCCATAATTCGTATTCTCCAAAGCCTTGAATCTGGTTACTTCACCTCCATTTGCTGGTTTTTTGTTCACATGTTTGAAGGATACACTTCCTGGTAATACTTTATCATATGCTTGTAACAATACCAAACCATCTTTTAAATCCTCAAAAAGTGATACAACAGGAGGATCAACATCTAATGAATTTAACCATAATGTAAAAACACGAGCTTCTCTTTCACCCTCCGCATCGAATTCTTCAATTTCAATCTTTTCATGTTCTTCAATTGGATCTAATCCTGGATAATTATTAAATAAATTTGCAACGAAAGCTAAGTTCAATTTAGGATTACCTGAAACTAATGAATTTGGAGTTAAATATTTACGGCAGCCTATCTTATCTGCATTATTTAAGATTTGTTCAGCTCTTTGTGTTAAATTTGTTGTTTTCAAAGGCGATAAGTCACAAACGTCAGGTTTTAATTGGTTTAATAAAACTGTGTAATTTTCACCATCACTAATATCTTTACTAAAATTTGAAACTCTTCTATTAGAATTTGCGTTTTTTAAATGATAGTTGAACCAACGTAATAAAATTTGTTCTGGTGGTAATCTCAAGAATTGTTCTAATGTTTCATCGTCTTCTAAAAGTCTATATAATTCAGGATGATATTTTATATCAACTTTACTCAACAAACCCCTTCTAATAATTTGCCAGATCAATCCCAATATTAAATGTTCTTTACCGTCAATAATATCTTCTGAATGAACATTCACAACAACACATCCAATTGCTTTAGCTGAGTTGATTACAATATTTGCATTTTCAGACATTTGAAAATTGTTTAATTGTTTTTTATTTTTAGGTAAATTTAACACTCTTGTATCTATTGTATCAGGAACTGAATCATTGATTAATTTACTCAATACTAAACCATCCCTACATTCATCAAAAATTTGAAAAGTTTCTGTGTCAAATGGTAATCTATCGCCTATCTCAGAATCTCCAGATAACACGGAATTGATATGTCTTGTGAATTCAGTTCTCTCTTCATCATTTATAGTATGTGTTGTACCTGAGGTCTTACCTTCAATATAAGTTTTATTTTTCGTATTTGCAGTTGGAATTGGTGGAGCAGCTTTCTTATTTAATTTCCCAGGTGAAAACACCTCTGGCTGTTGTGAAACATTATTATCTATTGTTTCTTCTCCTCCATTATTTTGTTCTTTCAATTTCGCAATCAATTCGACATAATCATCTAGTTCAACATGACCAGAAGCATCAACATCAACATGTTTCAAAGTTTCTCTTGTTTGATCGTAAGAATACTGTCCTTTTTTACTTATGTTATTTATGACATCCTTCTTTTCAACCCAACCTTTATCATCCAAGTCAATTGCTCTAAAGTCTTCAATTATATTGAATAAATCAGATTGTTGTAAGATTGGGAATTTTTTTTGTAATTTCAACACATTCATTTTCGAAATTCAAGTTGTTTTTGAGTCAATTGGCTTGAATACGATATGTTTTAATAGTTGTTGTTAATTGTTAATTGCTGTTGACTGCTATTGGGTGTGACTCAGTGTAGTTTGGGGAGTTATTGAAAGAGTGGTTTTTTGAACTGGAATTATTAATAGCAATTGTTTTGTGTGAGCAAATTGCAAGTAAATCAAAAAAAGGAGTTCTAGAGAACTTTAGTTATTAAATATTAAAACTTCAAACGTATTTTATTGCGGATGATATAGATACTAGTGATAGCTATACTCTGAGTCTGACTTTTAAATAGAGTAGCATATGAAAGGAACTATACTCAACAGTTTCTCCTATTCATTACTATTCAATCATCGGTCAAATATGGTCATTCAAATATAGCTTTTGCAGTAAAAATGTATTGAGGCACAGTAAATTAAAAGTAGAAGTCAATAGATAAACGTGAATTGTCTAATACTCATTAGCTTGAAATTAAATAGTTGTTGCAATAGCTGAATTTTGAATATCTTGGGTGAAACCAATGATAATTGTCTTTTAGTTTCCACTTGTGGTAAATCGAAGCTGTAAATACACACAAATGCATTGACATTGATTTGATTTTTTGATCACGAAATCTTTACAATCTCTTAAGTGAGTCCTAGACAAAGCATACAATGTAAAATTGAGGAGTTATTAAGTACATGTATGATTTATTTAATCGTTTAGACATAAGCATGAAAATGGTGTATCGGTATAAAATCCCGCGAGAAAGTATACTAAAACTCTGGAAATTCAAAACAGATAAGTCGAACAACTAAAGCGAGAAACTGGATTATCAGATATCAAATCCTCAATTACAAACTATGTAATTTATTATCACAACCACAAACTTAATTCAACCTTGTCATAGAAGCATTTCTTTACCAAATTATATCGTATGAATGCTTTATCTAAGCAGAGAAAATCATCACCATCACTTAATGGTTCTTTAAACTCATCCCACTATACAACACATTCATTAGATCAACATCAAATTTCAATATATAATAATTTACAACAACCAACATTCGAAATAAAATTAGTTCAATTACAATTTCAATTAAGCAATGATTTACAAAAACTATTAGTATCAAATAGTTTGATGTATTTGTTCACACTGAACTTATTATATAAAATTGATTTAAACAATCCTTCACAAGTTTTAAAATACAATCTACCTTCGAATGATGTAATCACAAACTCTTGGATAAATTCGACTGGGGAACACTTAATTATTAAGACCAAATTCATACAATATTACTATTTAAACACTAAATATAAGAATTTCAAAGCATTGAACAAACTAAAGAATTTTGATATTGATCATATCACGTTTATACCAAGTACCACATTACTATTATCAACTTCGTCAGGAGTAGTTTATTTATGTACTTTGAAACCTCATATAGATGATCATAACAATAAGAAAAGTGATATTCTACATTTGAAACAGATTCATAAATTCGAACCTCAAATTCAAGGTGTTTTAGTATCTAACACTCAAATTAATGTAATTGCACAATTTAAAGTATATACTTGGGCAACTTTCGATTTACAATATGAAGAACTACTAAAAGTATTCAAAACTCAACCAACTGTAAAAGATATTTTACATCATAGTAATACTTATTTGTTCACCACAAGGAATGATAAATTTTTATTTTTATCCAATGAAATAACTACAAACGATGACGAAATTTTCATCCACAAGTTAAACGATTCACTTCAGGATATAATCATGACCCCTCATCATTTAATTGGGTATACTGCTGAGAACCAAATCCACATTCACAATAAGCTAAATCAAGATTTGAAGACGTTACCATTTGAGAATGAATCAATCAAGGGTATTGTTTGTGACGATAATACATACTGGATATACACAAATAATAATATTTATGAATTACTAATTTATAACGAAAATTCTTCCGTATGGTACGATTATTATTTAATGAATAAATTTGATGAAGCCTTAAACTATTTGGATGATAATGAAGAAAACTTTTTCAAAAGAGATTTAGTGTTAATAAAACAAGGTTATGATTATTTAACAAAAGGGGGATTTGGTATAGAAACTACGAATAAAGATTTGATACTTTTACAAGAAAAAGGAATAAAATTATTGGCTAAACTGACAGAACCATTTGAAAAAGTTTGTCTAATGTTAATTAGATCAAATTCAACAAGGTTACTAATTGATTACCTTTTGACCAAGTATATGCTAAATAAGAAGAATAGAGTAAGAGCTGTCATACTATCAACATGGATTATTGAATTAATGAATAGAATAAATGATGAAAGATTTTACGAATATACTAAGAAGAACTTCAAACATTTTGACAAGAAGTCAATTTTCGGCGTGTTAAATAAAGATGAGAAAGCTTTATTTTACGCTGAATTAATTGAAGATTATAAATTCATATTAGACTATCATATGGAAAATAAGAATTGGGAGCTCGCAACAAAGACTTTAATCAAATTATATACAAATGATGAACTTGAAGAAGTATATCGAACTTCAAGTCAATTTCTACTAAACTATCCTAAAATAATTGAGACTTGGCTTAAATTCGATGAGTTAGATTTTGATAAATTTTTACCAGCGTTATTGATCTATATTGATAAAAACAAGAATTTATCAATCAGTAAAAATTATGCTGTACGGTTTTTACAAAAGGTTCATGACAAAGGTTTTAAGCTGAAGAATCTTAACAATTACTATTTATCAGTATTAATCACTTATCAAACAACAGAACAGGACACTATTAATCATTTAATTATCAAATTTATAACTAATGAAAAATCTTACGATCAAAATTTTATATTAAGATTATGTATACTCAACAAGAAATTACATCCAGCGATTTTGATATTTATAGATATGGGTTTATTCGAACAAGCCTTAGATCATGCTTTAAAAAATAACTCGGTTGAAATGGGAGAAATTGTGTTGAACAAGTACGAAGAGATAATAGATGAGGCCAAGGAGAATCACGAAGAAGAAGTAGAAAATGATCATTTCATAAAGTTGGAGAAGGATAGCTACAACATACGTAGGAAGTTATGGTTAAATTTCTCAAAATATATGATAAATAATATATGCCTGGGTGAAAAAATTGGGATTGAAAATTTGGATAATTCAAAGAATAAACTAAATTCACTGTTAAATTATATCTTGAGTAACTCACCATTGAGTTTGAAAGATTTGTTACCTTTATTCCCAGAAACTGTAATGATAAACGAATTTAAAGATGAAATCATTAACTCCTTGAACGACTATAAAAGAAATTTACAGGAGATTAATTTAAGAATTCAAGATAATTATGGATTGTTGACCAATTTGAAGAGGGAAGTTTCGAAAGAAAACACTAAAGATTATGAATCTTCAATAACAATTTCACCAGGATCATCTTGTCAATTATGTAAAAATTTATTGATCACCAAGAACCTAATCTTTTTCAAAAATTGTGGTCATGGATTTCACAAAGAATGTTTAATCCGTTACTATTTTAAGTCAAAAGGTAATTATAATTTCAAAAAAGTGTATCAACAATTTTTAAAATTGAATAAAAAATCTCCTACTGAAGAAACAACCAATAATAACGAGCATCAACAACAGGTTGATCTTAAAAATCAGATTGACGAAATGCTTTGCAAGGAATGTGTGTTATGTAACGAGTCGAACATTAACAATGTTGATGTTGGATTCCTAGATGATTATAATTTCAATGTTGAAGAAATGAAATCTTGGAGTCTATGATATCATTAGGTAAATAAAAATTCAATGTAATGTCTGTTTTAGTCATATGAGACATTAGCATTAAACTGCGACAAATAAATTAAAACAAGCCGCATCTCAAACAAAATAATTTATTTACTCTACTCCATCTCTTAAATTGACAACCTCTTCTCATTATATCATTCCTTACGGCTACAAACAAATAAAGAATGGGTAAGACTCAGAAAAAAAACTCGAAAGGGCGTTTAGATAGGTATTATTATCTTGCAAAAGAAAAAGGATATAGAGCCCGTTCATCATTTAAAATCATTCAAATAAATGAAAAATTTGGTCATTTTTTAGAAAAATCAAAAGTAGTAATAGATCTTTGTGCAGCTCCAGGTTCTTGGTGTCAAGTTGCTTCTCAGTTATGTCCTATAAACTCATTAATTATAGGAGTTGATATTGTACCAATAAAACCTTTACCTAATTGTATAACTTTTCAAAGTGATATCACCACTGAGGATTGTAGGAGTAAGCTTAGGGGTCACATGAAAACATGGAAAGCAGATACTGTATTACACGATGGTGCACCGAACGTTGGTTTGGGATGGGTACAAGATGCTTTCACTCAATCACAATTAACTTTGCAAGCTTTAAAATTAGCTGTTGAAAACTTAGTGGTGGGTGGAACTTTCGTTACAAAAATATTTAGATCTAGAGATTATAACAATTTAATGTGGGTTTTTCAACAGTTATTTGATAAAGTTGAAGCCACTAAACCTCCAAGTTCTAGAAATGTATCAGCAGAAATTTTTGTTGTTTGTAAAGGATTCAAAGCTCCAAAAAAATTAGATCCAAGGCTATTGGATCCGAAAGAAGTATTTGAAGAATTAAACGATGTCAAAGGTAATGTAAATAATGAAGAAAAAGTGTTCAATCCAGAAAGGAAAAGAAGACAAAGACAAGGTTATGAGGAAGGTGACTACACGTTATTTCACACCATGCCAATAATGCAATTTATAAAAGAAGAAGACCCAATAAATCAACTTGGCCAATTAAATAAATTTGACATAGACGAAACAGATCATGAATGGAAAATAATTAAAAAGTTGAAAACATATAATGAAGAACTTCTGGAATGTTTGAAAGATTTGAAAGTTTTAGGTAAAAAGGAATTCAAACAAATTTTAAGATTTAGGAAACAAGCAAGAGATCTATTAGGTATTGATAAAGAAGAAGAAAAACCGGAAATTGAAGTTGAGGAACTAACAGAAGAACAAAAAATCGATAAAGAATTGAATTCAATGTTGGATAAACAAAAACAAAAACAGAAAAGACTTAAAAAGACAGCTAATGAACTAAAGCAAAAGGAAATTATTAGAAATCAAATGCAAATGGTTACCGATATGAATATTGGTATAGATGCAGCACAAATTGGTGCTGATTCTTTATTTAATTTAAAAACGGCGGAAAAATCAGGAAAATTGAATAAATTGGCTGCTGGTAAAAAAGCATTGGTTTTCAATGATGAAGATATTGCAAAGGATACGGAAATTCATATTGACGAAGATGTTGTAAGTGGAAGCGATGACGATGAACTAGATGGATTAGAAGCACAATTAGATGACATGTATGAACAATATCAGAATAGACGAGCTGAGAAAGATGCAAAATATAAAGCAAAATTAAACAGAGGTGATGATCAAGAAGCATGGGACGGAATAGAAGATGTAGAAAATTCAAATAGTGATGGTGATGATGACATGGTTGATGGAGATGATGAGAGTTCTTCAGATGAAGATGACGATGAGCATATCAAATTGATCGCTCAAGGTAATCAAAATGGGACCTTGACCAAATCAGCTAGATCTTTCTTTAATTCGGATTCTATTTTCAAAGAACTTGGTGATGAAGAATTAATCGAAGAGTCTAAACCTAAAGAATTAAGACTTCAACAACAACAACAGCAACAACAAAAACAATACTTACAACAACCAACATCAAAATCTGAAGAGGTCGAAATGGAGTCAGACGAATCTGATTTCGAGATTGTTAAAAACGACAACTCTCGAGATTATGATGAGGATGAAGATTTGGAGAGCGAAGATGAAAGCTCCCGCGTAAAATCAAATCAAGACAATGTTGATCTTACAACTGTTGAAGCTATGACGCTAGCACATCAAGTTGCATTAGGTCAAATGTCTAAAAAGGATTTAATTGAAGAAGGAATAAATAGATACTCGTTTCGAGATAAAGAAAATTTGCCAGAATGGTTTTTAGATGATGAAAAAAGACACAGTAAATTAATTAAACCAATAACTAAAGAGGCAAGTTTAGCTATAAAAGAGAAAATGAAGCAATTAAATGCTAGACCAATCAAAAAAGTCTTAGAAGCAAAAGGTCGTAAAAAGATGAGAGCTTTAAAGAGATTAGAAAAATTAAAGAAGAAATCAGATATAATAAATGAAGATTCATCTAAATCTGAATATGATAAAGCATCTGAAATTTCCAAATTGATGGCAAAGGCTAAGAATTCAGGTAAGGACAAACAAAGGAAGAAAATGACAGTTGTGGTTGCTAGAGGTTCTAATAGAGGATTAAGTGGAAGACCAAAAGGTATAAAAGGTAAATATAAAATGGTGGATGGTGTTATGAAGAATGAACAAAGAGCATTGAGAAGAATTGCCAAAAAGCATAAAAAATGATATGTATAGAAAGTACAGGAAATGAAATGAAAATTGCATGTCTATTTGTATTGATCTCATAGTTGATCTCGATAATTGATGATTTCACCCTCTTGTAGATAATTATGATCACCAATCTTTCTAGGTTTAATCAAAAATTGTAACAAGAATCCTAAGCCCAAAACTAAAGATATGACAGCAACGATCATATAAATGACACCCAAACTCACATTTCTACCTCCAAAAACATTATTGTTTGTGATAACTATACTTTTTGTACCTCCGAATATTTCAACTGGGTAATTTAGATCTATACTAATTTCGTAAGTTCCAGAAGATAAGGTTTGAGTTGTGTTCTGACCATACAATTTATAGAAATTAGGTAATGCAGCGGTTCTCATCCAATTTTGTAAATGTTCCCATTTTTGCACATTAGGCATATTTGATTCATTGTAACCTTGAGGAAACATTCTATCCCAGTTTGGCGGAGGTACAACATCTTCTGGATTATATGTCGTCATTTTAAATTTATGATTTCTATCAGAAGACCACGAAATGTCCTTATCCGTAAATTCATAAGTTTCATTATCATTACCGTTCCTTGCGTTCAACAAAACAGGGGAGCTTATTGTATCGTTAAAATATGAATTTGCAATCAATCCACAAGGATAAATTAATCTTTGTTCTCCATTATATTCTCTATGTTTCAAAGGTTTACAATTATCAGTAACTGAATCACTTGATAAATCCTTACCGCCTAATTGATCCAAATCATAACTTTCCACAAATTTTCTATGATTTTGATAAAAATTTGTTAATTTGTAATATAAGTATAGTGGTGCCTTTAAATCAGGCATATTAAATTGAATTATGCACTTTTGATAATCATAATCTGTTGCAGTTAAGTTTTCAACTCTCCATTTAAAATCAGGTTTAGTATTGCTCTTGAAATGGAATCCAGTATATTTGTCAGGTATTGATTCGAATTTATCTGATTGTAGGTGACATTTGGAATAATCTATATTTAGTTCTTGAACATTATATGTAGTGTATATTATAGCTATCCCCAAAGGTGCAAATATTACAGCTAGTAAAAATAGAAATGGAATCACTGATCTTGGAGTTAATATGGGTTGCCAAGCTTGTAATCTTTGTTGACGAAATGCTGTGTTTGGTGGTTTTCTTGATTTCTTAATTTGGGATAGGTTCGATTGATCCTCGTCATCATCAGAAGAATTGGAAGGTCTTCGTTTTCTTAGGAAGTTCATGAGTTATGTATCTGTTATGTGAATGAGTCAAAAATAGTGTGGTTTGAACTGAGTTCCAACGTGGAGACTATTAAAATGTAAGTAATTATTTGTAAAAGATCTATGGTGGGCTATAGTCTCGATATGTGAAACTTGGTTCGTAAAAAAAAAAACCTGAAAAGTTTCATACAAGCTCAACTTCAATTTATGGAATATCTCGAATTATTCAACAACTAAGTACTTAATTGGTATAAGTCAAGATGAATGTGAATCCTCATTTGCAGTTCTTGCAACAGCACCAACAGCAACTGCAAAACCAACAACAACAAAGCCTGTCACCTCAAATCACGCAATTACAATTACAACAACAACTTCAAAGACAACAATTACTAAGTCAGCAGTTGCAACAGCAACAGCAGCAACAACAACAACAAGCTCAGCAAATTGGAACTCCTTTATCACAACATCAACATATAACAAATCCGTTATTGGCTGCTTTGAATAACGGAAATAACTCTCAATCTAATAATAATACCCAAAGTTTAAGTTCCAACCCTGTATTACAACAATTACAACTTCAGCAATTACAGCAACAACAACAACAGCAACAACAGCAACAGCAACAACAACAACAAGTGTCACAACAGTCGCAAACATTAAGATCATCTCCTGTGATTAAAGAAGTCTGGGCATCAAATTTAGAATACGAATTCAATAACATACGAAAATTTATTGATGATAAGAATTCTATAATATATGCGTCCATCCATCAAGAAACTCCTGGAATAGTAGCTCGTGCTATTGGATCATTCAAAACAAATACTGATTACCACTTTCAAACTATAAGATGTAATTCTGATTTATTAAATTTAATTCAGTTTAGCATATGTTTTATAAAAGTATCGAATAATAATCAAGTCAGTAATTCCATCATTTGGCAATTTAATTTTAGTTATGATTTAATGAAAGAGATGTATAATGAAGAACATTTAGCCATGTTATCACAACAATCCATAAATTTTTCACTACATATGTCACAAGGTATAAAGCATTTTGAGTTTGCAGAGTTATTTATAGACAGTGGGTTACTATTAACAGATTCGATCAATTGGATTTCGTTCCATTCAGGTTATGATTTGGGTTACTTACTAAGCTTGTTATTGAATGATAGTTTACCCGTTGATGAATATGATTTCTATACATGGTGTAATTTGTATTTTCCCAATTTTTTCGACTTAAAATATGTTAGCAATCAAATATTAAGTGATGATCAACAAAATCGATCAAATAAACCATCAATTGAGTATTTAGCTGAAGAATTACAATTGTTGCCCATATCTCCAAACATCCGTCAATTATTTAATGGAGCTTCTACAAATTCGAGTAACAGCAGTCAATCTCAACAACAGCAACTGTTGACATCCACATTACACGCATACTTGTCAATGGAATGTTTTAAAGAGTTATTGAAACGATCAAATTATGATTCGAATGAATTGTTGAAATACAAGGGGTACATATGGGGTTTAGGTTCATTCAATGAGACATCAGAAGATTCATCAAATTCAAACGTCAATATTCATAATTTGAGTCATCCTATAAATAATGGTATCGCTGCTCCATCTACTCCAAGCACTGCAAAATCTGGTTTGGTACATTTTGGAAGAATATAGACAATAGTCCGTACTGTAATGCAATATTATATTAAAATATGTAATTTCTACGTTTGTATTTTGTCTAGAAGAAATGTATTATTACTCATCTACTTTGGCTCTTTTTGATGCTTGAATGCCTTTATCTTCCACTTGCTCTTCCGCTTCATCTACAGGGTCATCTTTCGACGTAGATTCTCTTTTCCTTTTATATCGAGCTTTTTTATCCTCGCCAGTTCTTACTTCTTCATCAATAGGTGGTGGGACAAACCACGGTATTTTCCCTCTATTAAAATCATTCAAAATTTGTTTAGCGACTCCACTTTCATCTGGTTCTCCTCCTTTCAATAATCTTCCTTGTTTTCTTGCAATCAATTCGATAAATTCAATACTTGCTTGCTCTAATAACTCTGGTTCTTCTTCAAATTTACTCCATCCTTTAACTTCATATGTTCTTTCTAAATGCTTTCGTTCACATTTTTGAAGCATAGCAGGTATATATTGTTCTGGGTTTGACACATGCTCGACCCTCACTACTCCTCTGAACAAAATGTCCGATTCTGAATCTTTCGATGATGGAGGCACAATACCAGGACAGTCTATTAAAAATATGCGTTTCATTAACGTAATGTATTGCCAAACTTTCGTTTCTCCTGGAATAGGTGCAACAGTACAAACTTTTTTCTTCCTCAAGGTATTTATTATCGAAGATTTTCCTGTATTCGGATACCCTATAAAACCTACCGAGATTTGTTTCCTATCCGAATGTAATGTAGAAAATTGTCGAAGAAGTTGAATTAGTGAACCTTTACCAAATGAATTCGTTATTGATGCATGAAATGCTAAGGTTGGATATGATTTTGATAAATGTTTTACCCATGCAGCCTATTTTTTTTACAGTTAGTACAAGATATCTTCAAAAACAATTTATTTTCAGGAATGTTGTGTAAATTGTAATCATGAATAAGAATGTTGGACTCTATACTACGAAGTTAATGGCAAATTTAATATTTCAAAAGAAACACAACTAACTTCAACTCAAAAAGATTCCATATACATGACTCCAAATAGTTGGTAAAGACTACCAACGAAATTGAATTGTTATAGTTTCAAAACGAGACTAAATATATCCAATAATTGAATGAGTCATGTAATTGATCTTCCAAAGACGTAACAGGCAATAATGTAAGTAAAAATAGATATGAAATCTGCAATAATCACCCTGACTAAATGCTTTGGAATACTTTTATACCCTCATCCTGAATTATAATCAAATAAATGTTCAGTATACATACCGCTACCCATGTTGGGACTAGATCACATTTATTCAAAACATAAATTAAATGTTTATGTGAACATTCTTCTTTAATATATTTCTCCACACTCTCACATCTTGTTCCTAAGGGATCTCTTGCATCTAGCACATGTATCACAACATCACTGGAGTCAATGACTTTATATAATTCGTTCCATATTCTTTTACTTTGTCCCTTATGGAAGATGGCTTCTTTTGCTTCTTGTGTAAAATCATCTTTATCCAAAATTGATCCACCCATCAAACCCAATGTGGCATCTAATTCTTGTTTTTCAGTATATGACGTGGAATCTTGTTCAGCATTAGACATCAAGTCTTCCAATGACGATGCTGCGACTCTTGGTTTTTTACGTTGTTGTTTTGGTCCAAACGTTGATTGGTATGATTCTGTTTCCACGATTTTTGCAGTAGGGCTTTCCGTTTGATCTTTTTCATTCAACAAGGACATTGGTAATTTATTTCTCTTCAATAAAACTTGATATGAATTATCCTTTTTATCACCCATAGCTTCTCGGAAATGACTCAAAGCATCTTGAGCAATAACTCTTGTATTTCCAAACCATCTTCTGTTGGGGTCCACTCTTGCTATCGGAGCATCAGTACTCTGTAGATCTGCTGCTTTTATTATATCACCTTTAGCATTTCTGATTGCTCTTCCTTGTTTATACATATTTAAATGTTTAATCTTTTTAGCATCACGATAGAAATTTTCACCCTTCACTCGCAAATTTCCATCTCTTGTATCATTTTGTTTGACTCTCCTTTGCTTTTCCTTCTTTTGAGTTCCCATTGTTATATATGTCTTTTCAGATGTCTTACGTGAATGTTTTCGGTCGAAAGTTTTGGGAATTTGTTGGTGTAGAAATAAATTTTCTTTATTGATAAAAATGAATGAGATGCAATCTGGAAACTTCATAACACAAAAATAAAAATCAGTCAGGTGATCATACACATAATTCGTTAGGATTATTAAGAACTTACCAAAGCACTCAATGTCTCATTTTATCTCAGTTAAAGATACAATCATATACATTCGTAAGGCTCAACATGTATCTGATTAAGTCTTGATTGATTTAACTAGAAGTTGTCAATAAAAGTGAAATTAATTTCGTCTGTATTCTTTAATAAACACGTATTTGAACGTAAAGAATTAAGATTATTTGCAGCAATTTTAGAATCCTTCAGACTACCAACTTTTCTCCACATCTTAACACAAATCATATAAGCAAATGATATCCTCAAACGATGATGGTAGTGGTGAGAACGATGACTATGGTGATATAGATTTACTACAATTCACCCCAACTCAATCTCATTTTTTAAAAAAATACTTAATAGAAAATCAATTAACAAAAGAATTACATAGACTAAATGATCCAGAATGTTGTCAATATCTTGGACCACCTTTTAAACTGAGTGATAATCAAAGAGAATTACCGTTACTATCATTTTTTTTTCAAGAATTTATAGCTACATTTCCATTCGTCACAAATAATTCATCAAAAGAACAACAACATTTTTGGCAAGATGTTTTACAACCATTTGTTGAAACATTCAATTCAAAAGACATAAGTGATTCTGAAGAAAGGAAAACAAACTCCAAAAGAAAGAAAAGTAACAAAAAATTGTTGTCTGGTTTATTGGTGTTTTATAATACTGTACTAATTACTAGTAATGAAATGATGTATTTAAATGAATCCCATTTAAAGGCTTCTGATACAGCTAAATTGGACAAATTTGATGTTCACAAAAAAGAAAGACCTACAATAATTGGAATGAATGAGTTTGACAAAATGAAATTTGAAAATGGCTTTTATATTAATATTGTGGCAGTTAGAAAATTGAGCTATGAAGAAAAATCATGGTTTTTTAAACAGAGAAATCATCATTATGAATTCATCATACAAATAGTTAGAAAATTGGAAGCCGGACATGAAAATTATTTTATTTTAAAATATTATGATCAGTTCAAAAAATTGGAAAACGATTTGAACGTTGAATTACCTGGGGTTATGTCCACAAAATTACCTTCATTACCTCATAAGGATAAAAATGATATAGGATATGATGAAGATCTGGATCTAGATATGGACGCAAGATCTGGCTTGTTGAGTCGAGAAAAACTAAGATTAGCTTTAAGAGGTTATTTAAGATTATTGATTAAGCATAAAGAAATTGTAAATACTCAAAAGTTTCTAAATTTCATACTGAGTAATAAGACTGAGTTGACGGAATCAGACATTGTGGATTACGAAGAACGCATAAATCATGAGCGAATCATATTACAAACTCAAATCGAATTCCAAGATCAAACAGCTAAACTCATGGTAAAACTAAGTGATAATTTTGAAAATTTTAAATTGCAATTGATTAAAAACCCAAACACTATCACTAAAATATTCGAAGAAATAGGTAGCATAGAAAGTATAAAAGATGCTTCACCTTTACTACAAACTTTCAATGATTGGTGTAAGTTAGAGATTGCAGCAACAGTATACCAAATTTTTTTAGGTCAAGATAACTCAAATGAAATTTTTCAAAAATGTAAGAGGTTTCACAGATTGTTTCCCTACAGTTTGATTTATGGAATTTTGCGATTTACAAACCCAATGAAAATGGTTTCAAGAATAGTAGATTTGCTATTCGTAAATATTCCAAGGTTGCCAAGTTGGAATAGAGACTTATCGGAGGAATCTAAAAAGACAGGTGCAAGGAATTTATGCTCATTGATTTTTATCATGCTTCTCAATGAAGACTTGAATGAATTTCTGAAAGAAGTTGAGTTGTTAAAAGGGAAGCTAAATGGCTATGAGTTATACATGGAGAGGATTGAAAATTATACAGAGTTAACAGCTGATGAAATCATTGATTTAAAAGAAGAGGCAATCGAAAAGCATCAGGACCTAGTAATTACAATATTATCCACTTCTAAGATCCTGCCGTTGCCTGACTCAAATTTATCCAATATCATAAAATCCTTCAATGACAATGAAAAATCAAATACTTCTTTATATCTGAACCTAAAGCAATATTGGTTGATTCAGGTTCGTAGAAAAGACAAACAAATTTTCAAAGAACTATGGCAAGAACCTCAATTAACGAGATTGTTAAAATCCATTCTACAAATTTTTTACAATCCGTTAATGAGAATTTTTGCAAAAAGTAATATTCATTTAGCCTTTTCGGCTTTCCAAGATTTAATAGATGATTTGTTAAAGACGTTGTCAACCATAAGAGAAGACCAATATTTTATGAATCCTTTAGAAATCTATGATTCTATCAAGTCAGTACTAGATCAACACGAGGAAATTTTGTGGAATTTTTTGCACGATGTTTATGTCAATGATGATCAACACATTTTTTTAAAACTTATCTTATGGCTTGAGAAATTTTTGACATTTATGAGATTAAAGTTCACCAATGAAGATTTAGTCAAATTGAACATCAACATCAAGAATGTCAACCGAACACTATTCATGCAACAATTGAATTCACAAATTGACGCAACAATAAGCAAAAGAAAAATTTTCAAACAATACTTACAATTGAAGGATATGAAGCAAGATCAATTAGATCAAGATTGGGATGAAATAAATAATGGAATATTCGGAAACACTACCAGTGATGAATTTGGTATCAAAACAGAAGATATAGAAGATATCAATAATTTAACTTTAGAAGATAAATTATTGGAGAACAATCATGAACATGCTTCGAATTTAGAACAACTGTTATTGCATAATTTAAAATTTATTGATCAAAATAAAGAGAAAATTGGAACTTGGGAATTGGACAAGATAGATATTACTTTACAAATCGAAGCTGTGATTAATAACATCAAACAGATGAATCCGGCTAGCAAAGAAATAGAAACATGACTTTTTGCATCATTAGGTATTTAAAAAATTTTGATCTATATGTTTAAGTAGAGATTTAGAAGTGAACACTATTAATTATACAATAACTCCAGCGGATACCTTGACTCTGACGTGACGTTAGCTCGACTTCTTTTGCAAGTCCCCAGTCAACTGGCGAGATGCTAAATTAATTGATCCAGCCGACTGTAATACAATTTGTACTACTTCGCCGACCCCTTAATTGATTAAATTTATTGGAGGCATTCCATGCGTTCAATCTTCACCAAACAATATATAATTCAATATATCACTCAAGGTAATGACATTAATTAATTTTCCTTCATCATCAACGACAAATAAACGATGCAATCTGGATTTTCTAATTGTATCCATGATAGTACTTAATCTATCATTCAAAGTACAGGTGTGGACACCTTCAAAATCTTCTGATCTTCTTAGTAAAGCATCACCAACAGATAAATCTAGGTCTGTATACATTCCATTTTTAACTAAGGTCAAAACATCAAATGCCTCATAAACATTTATTAATTTCCCTTCTTCATCTACAATGGGGATTGATGATATGGAGTTCAATGTTAATTGATGAATCACTTCTATCACTGGTGTATTCATCGTACAGGTTGATAAATTTTTTTGTTTATTCAAATCTGTATCTTTAATATATTTTAATAACATTTTGGTTTCTTTACAATTTAATGCAACGAATTTTAATATACGATATTGAGTTAAAACACTTACTACAATATCACGAGCTTCATTTTCATTTGTATCAACTAATGGTATTCTTCTAGCTTTAGACTGTAACATCTTTACACAAGCTTCGTATAATGATTTAAAAGGATGAATTGATGCTGTTTCAATTTGATCTACTCCAATTGATTTTTCAATGTCTCTTAATCCGTCCAAAGTTAATTGATCAACAAATTCAAATTTTTCAGGAAATTGAAAATAATATTGAATCACATTAATGAAATCACTGGAAGTTAATAATCCAGCAAACCTTGAAGTCTTATTATTCCATAAGGGAGCTGAAACTATATTGTTCTGAAGTAAAATGTTTAACGATTTTTTGACTAACAATGATGTATCCAAAACTATCAATCTATAACTAACTGGTAATACGTCATATGAAGTTTTACTTTGTAGGAACAATCTAATGGCTTTTATACCTATTTTTTGATCATGATCTATCTGCGATTGGGATAAGCTTAGTATATAATCATTTGGAGTGGTGCTAGATGAAGGTTGTACTATATCCGTCATAGTGAGTTATATCTGTCAGCTAGATTGGATGTTTGAGTTTGGTCGATTGATTGAGCTCTAGCTTTATTATTGTCTATCTTGTTGTAATTTTGTTGATAAAAAAAAAATACAAATTTACTCAGTAAACAAATCTTGATAACCATAGTTTAAGATGCTGTAAGAATCATTTTACAACAATCAGTACTCCATTCGCAACATCCTACGACTGTACTGACCCATACTCATTAGTTTCATCATATGTGTGCTTTTCAAGGTTACCTACACGTAATGTGTGTAAAGTGGTAACAGTTCAGTCATGACTAATGTCTCCATGAGGTGTTTAAACAGACTTGTGAATTGAGACTAAGAGAAATAAAGCTATTAAAGTACTTATAGAATGGACCCCTTAAATGAGGACGCTTTGATATTAAAATACTTCTACATATTTATTCGTGGTTCGGTCGTCGTGTTTTACAGCAAACTACCGACCAAATTCTTTTGGCAACTGATCGTAAGCAGGTGAATTTTAATTCGGTTTTACCAATTTGAACAATTCAATAGATTTTGACCTTATCCATCAATTCATGAATTTCAGAATCTTGATGATTTAACCAATTTTTTAATTTTTTAACTTTTTGATAAGTTCGTAAATCATTCAATGTGGAGGCTTCTTCACCTTCAATGTCAGCAGCTTCTTTTTTCTTTTTTTCATGTTTCTCCTTTTTTAATTCATCAAGTTGACTCCTATAATCATCTAATTTTTTGACAAGTTCAAAACTTAATGTATTACATTTATTAATTTCATCAAAATATTTCTTTTCATCATTTGAGAATGGAATATCTTTTATCTTAAAAAATTCATCATTTATCTTATTTTGAATGTTTTTTAATTTAACTTGTAACTTATCTTGTTTTAGCTTTATATCGGAAATCCTCTTACTGGTTTTTTCATTGTATGGTTTTTCTGCGGTAGACAAACTTTTTAAAGTTTCGGCTTGTAAAGTAAGTGACCTTAATTGTAAAATCATTCTCGATTGCAATTTTATTGCATAAACTGAACAATTTGTAATAACTTTATTGGTTTTAATCGAAATTTCATTGATTTTTGCCAAATTTTCAACTGATGGAGACAAATCTCCTTGAGGTCTTTTAAGAATTGAGTTTTTCAAATTTTTCAAATTAGTTTCAATTTCAGCAAATGGTTGTCCCTCTGTCAAATTTAATGATGGTGCGTGTGGTTTATCTTCAATTAATAACTCACCTTTGTTTGTTGATTCATGATGCACCTCTTCGTCCTTATTTATGTCGACTATTTCTAAGCTGTCTCTGACGACTATTGCAACTTCTTTATCAAATTGAGAAATAAATGCAAATCCTTGTAAGTCTTTACCTTTCGATATCAAGTCGTAGATTGGATTTATGGTGGACAAACAGTCCTTGTTGTTATTAATTAAGTCGACAACTAAATCATTTACCCACTCACAATTTATAGTTAATAAATTTGAATCAATCACAGCTACAAATTTATCATCTCGATGATTTACAGCTTTCAAGTATCCTGATCCTTCAACTGGTAATATTTCCGATTGAATAAAATCTAAGTCGGATAAATTTTTTTTATAAAAGTCAAATTCCACATTTATATCATCTTGTACTTCAACAAATCCAAATCCTCTTTTCGGTTTCTGGTAATGATCAGGTACTTTCTTAATTTTGATGAAATTTGTATCCAAAACTTTTGTGAAGTAAGAAATAGTATTATTTTGTATAGTTGCAATTAAAGAAATTTGTTCATTATCTCCAAATGAAATTATATCATCAGCACCAATACTGGCAACGATTTCTGGTTCATGCTTGGGTACTAAGTTCTTCATTCTTATAGTAAATAATTCGATGGGATTTTGGGAATATACAGATCTTACTTCTCTAAAATTTTTCAGCAATTCATTCAATTGTAGGAGTTTATAATAAGATAATTGATCTTGTGCTTGTCGAAGTAATGATGAATTTGGTTGGTCTTCAAATTCTTCCTCAATCAATTCAATGATTAATTTGGAATCCTCTATAGCAACATCCAATGCATTTTCCGAGACGGCAATCGTCGTAGTTTCAGTAAAAAAATCATATCTTAAAATTGTCTCATCAGTTGCAGCATATAATTTCAACCCTTCACTAATTTTACTCCTTGATCCAAATGTAATTGAATTTAAATTTTCTTTAGCTTGAATTTTAATCGTTGGTATAGTGGTTGACTTCTTAAGATCATAACCAAAAATTTCATTCTGATCAGTTAATATTACCAACATAGAATCACTAGCTATAATGGGTTGCCAAATCATTTTCTTAATTTTACCCTTTTGCAACACAATTTTATAATTCCTTGTGTTTTCGACATGTATTGATTTTTGTTTTGTATTTAATCTTGGAGGTAAAACAATAATCTCAACTTTTGATTCACCAATTAAAGCTAAATAATTACCCAGTTCATTTAATTCCAAGCTTAGAATTTCAAAATTAGGTTGTAAAGTTTTTAGTAATTTATAATTTGTAGTAATCGGATTTATTATACAACATCTTACCAAATTATCAATGGCAAAGAATATTTCTGAGTCGTTTCTCAATATTAATTTATTTGGTTCAACTATTTGTGAAGTTGGTACAAATAAATTTGGACTGAAAAAGTGGGATGATTCAATTGATGAACGATGTTGAAAAATCGATTGTATTGATATCAGTGAGATTAGCACATCTGACATTTTGAAGTTTAAAGTGACTTATCAAATTAAACTTTGGATTGATTATTGAATTTGAAGTGGTCAATAATTCTTGATCTATTAAGTTGTAACTTCCTAATAATTTTTTTTTCCTTGAAACAATTTTGGTTTCTACTTAATACTAACATTAAGATAATTGCAAGTAATATAAAATAATGGGTAAACAATATATATCAACAGTATCAACAACCCAAGCTCATAAATCAGATATAACTGGGGTAGAGATCACAAATAAACACACAATAACAGTATCAAGTGATGGTTATATAAATTTTTGGGATAATAAACAAGATGAAATACATGTACCAAAAGATCATGTAACTTCAATATTTATAAATAAAAGTGGGATTCATCACTTTAGTATATATGAAAACAAATTACCTAGCTCATCTATAAAGATAACTTTGATAGCTATATCTTGTTTCAATGGGGAATTGGTATTTAAATATTTCTTAAATGATGATGTATCTGCTATAAAGGATTATGAAGGATTAAAAGTGAGTAAGACTTGGGTACCTGGCTTTTACAAAGATCCAGCTTCAAAACAAGATTATTTTTTAGTAAACAAAATGAATTCTATAACAGAAGTTTACAAATTAAAAATTGAACCGCTTGCAGAAAATGAGATATCTATATCATTTGAAAAACATGGTGATTTAAATTCATCTACTTCAAAATCATCTACAATCACCTCAACACAATCACAATCACAATCATTTGCAATTTCCCTAGCTATAAATCAGACAGACAATAAAAAATGTGCCATAGGTTATGTAAATGGAGATGTTTACTTATATGATTTTGAAAATCTAAAATTAATATATTCTTTCAAATCAACGGATTTGGTCATAAGTAGATCCACGTCCGGCTCATCAACATCAATTCCACGTGTTTTGAAGTTTTCACCAGGTGGAACTCTTTTAGCTGTTGGAAGAGACAATCAATCTTCAGGTTCAATAACATTGTATGATGTGCAACATGGTGAAAATGTTGGTAGTTTAACGACACCTTCACATTCTGCCGCTACGAATGTAATAGGTGGTTTTGCTCATCAAGGTTGGGTATTAGGAATTGATTTTGATTCAGAAGGTAAAAATTTAGTAAGTTGTGGATTTGATAAATGTGTTAGAGTATGGAATTTAGATACCTTTGAAAGAGAAGCAACTTTGAATATATCTATAACTGATTTAGATCATGGGAAAGAAGATGTTGTTGAAGAACAAGATGAAAGCATACCTAGTGGTGTAAAATTTATTGGTAAGGGTGTAAGAGGAGGTTTGGGTGGTGATTCAAATGAGGGAATATGTGTAATAAGCTTTGATAGAGGTATAAGATGGTATAGAGAAGCAGGCGGTGTGTAATATAGATTAGATTTGCATCAAAATTGAAAAGTTTTCTCTCATTTTATTACTTTTAACGACCCAACCAACCACCATCCACAACTAATGTTTCTCCAGTAACATAGCTAGAAGCATCACTACATAAAAACACTATTGGTCCTCTAAAATCTCCCGGTTGTGCCCATCTTCCCATAGGAATTCTTTTATCAACTAGATCTTTATTTTGTTGCTCCATAGTTGAAGTCAATTTAGTTTCTACATAACCAGGAGCAATACAGTTCACTCTTATACCTCGACTAGACCATTCATTACTTACTGCTTGTGTAAATTGTTTTAAACCTCCTTTTGCTACTGCGTATGGTGTAGATTTCATACCACCTTGAAATGATAATAATGAAGCTGTGAAAACAATTTTACCTTTAGTTTTAAGCTCCAACATCCTAGTTCCAAACTTTTGAGTTAATTTTATTGGAATATCTAAATCAATTCTCAATACATCATCAAATTTTTGTTGTGGGAAACTTTCAAAATTATATCTTTCTGTTATACCTGCATTATTAATTAATATATCTATAACTCCAGTTGTACTAAGTTTGTAGCCTTGTTCATAAATCTTTTCGACTAATTCATCTTCATTTTCATTCAAAAAATCAACTTTGATCCCATCAATTTTTACGTTCTCATTGAGTTTCAAAATAGCTGTTTTAGCATCTTCAAAATTTTGTTCTGATCTATACGTCAATATCAATTGTTTTATATTTGCAGAAGCTAATCCTTCCGCATAGCCTAGTCCAATTCCAGAAGTTGCACCGGTTATTAATGCAACTTGACCATCTAATGAGAATAACGATGACATTTGTTCGTGTTGGATGTTGATCTTGAGAACATGATTGATTTCGTGGGGGAAAGTTCAAGATATTTATAGGTAATTACGAGATCTTTAATTTAATTTAATTTTTGTGTGATTTTATTATATCTGAATCTACAGTTTTGTGTTACATCTTTTTATCACCATCAAAAATTAGGCAGTTCCTGTTATCCTTCACTAGAACTCATGTGGTATTAAACCTAATAGATAAATGTTTATTGCATTAATTTAACACAAGCCATTATTTCGAGCTGCTTGATTGTTGTTGTACGAAGTCGGGGATCGCCGCACGCATTTTGAACTTTTAAAATCTCCCCCAATTTAAATGGTTGGGGGCAATTGATGTTGAAAGTTTCCTAGAATAGTTAGGTAGATCTAAGTAAAAAGAAGAGAGATAAATTTGCAAAGAGAATATTTGGTTTATGCAAACCTAAGGTTCTTGCTTTCTTCGATTGTGAATCAATGATTCGTTGCAACTAAACAGACAAAAACAGGGCATAAACAAGAAACTTAGAACAATTACTATTTATGTTTATGGTTAGAAAGAAAGATAATGGAATCAATGAAAATCAATAGCCTCATTGATGAACCTAATTTATTCAAAAACTACTTTAAATTAATGGTAATATATTTTCCTTTCCACTTCCAATCAAATTTCCTTTATCATACGAACAAATCCAAAAATCCATACCATTTATACATGGTGACCTCTTAGCACAACCTAATTTTGTTGCCGACTTCCAAATTATTTGACTCATATGATTGAAAACATTAGCTTTATTAAAATCATATCCTTTAATCTCAGAATACCAAGCTTCAACTACACTTGTAGCATCTTTGTAACCTAATGCAATATTCTCCCCATATGGTCCTCCAGAATGGATTAAAGTTCCAGAACATGTATATTTGTTAGCATAATTTTGTGCATAATTATAAAGTGTCTCATCCCATTGTAAATTTGGAACTCCATGTAACGACCTTTTTTGGTTATGAATATTTAAAATTTCTTGTAAAAATGTTGGACCTGATTGTTGAGTTTGCTCTGGTTCCACCTCTACATTCTGTGCTGACTCAACTTGTTTCTGTTGTGATTGACTTTGTGTTTCAGACTTTTGTTGAATTTCACGTTGAGGTTGAGGTTGAGGTTGAGGTTGTGATTGAACTTGTGATTGTGGTTTTTCCTCTTGTTGAATTTGCACTTCTTGTTTAATATCCGCAACTAATGATTGGCTGCTTTCGGGCTGGTTTTGAGGTTGAGGCTGAGAATCAGACTGTTCATTTACTTCTTGCACTGGAATAGGAACTTCATACACTTGAGTTATAATAGAAACTTGAATAGCTTGATTTGATCCTTGTCCCTCTTCTTTTTCTTCTTCAATCGGCACGGAAATTGGCTGAGTTATTATTGCAGTTGGGATTATATTTTCTTCTACTGTTGTGGGTGATACCACTTCAGTTGTAGGATCTTCCAATAGTATCTCAGTATAAAAAGTACCATATTCATTAGTTATTGCACTTCTAGTAACAGTTACATATTTTGTTTCAGTGACTATGACTAAAGCAGCTTGAACTACCGTTATTAATAAGCATATTGAAAAAAGTTGATTTTTTAACTTCATCTCGACTTATTGATGATCACCGTAAACGTATCAAAAGTATCAAAAGTCATAGAATGGAAAAACCTATCATCATATACTAATTTCAAAAAATGGACCAATTTAATATGGTTTAAGTAAACAAATAATAATTTATGACAAGAAAATCTAAAAATTTATTATATTTTTAACTTTTTGTTTATAACTCGTTGAAAAAAAGTAATCAACGTAAAAATGATGAACTAAATGATCGGTAATTCCAAAGCTTTGATTACATGTATGAGTACCAGTAAAAATTCTTCCAATCATATTCTGACGAAACACTTTTTAAGATTTCATTTTAGTAATTGGTTGCAAATTGAATGAAAATTGGTTGCATTTATATTTAACCGTGACTTTGTGTAACAAAAATTGATGAAACAAATCGCGAGATTCAAAGTTTCACAAAAAAAAGCTTGAGAATTGAAAATAGATCAATTCAATATCACCGACTTAAAGTTAAGCAAACTACTTATTTAAATTTAATTCAATTCAATTTTCTAAATAATCATCAATGTTTGGATAAACAATTTCATAAGGTTCAACTTCATTATCTTCATAACCATCTTCAACATATTTACTCCAATTTTTTAAAAACTTAAAACCTGAATCATTCATTAATTGTAAATCTCCTATCACACATAATTGTCTTTTAGCTCTTGTTATTGCAACATTTAATCTTCTTTCTTCATTCAAAAATCCAATTTCTTTTGCATCATTTGATCTAACTAATGTTAATATTATTATTTCTTTTTCTCTACCTTGAAAACCATCAACTGTACTTATTTCAATATTATTTGAATTTATTTGTTTTTTTAAAATTTGTACTTGTGCTGAATAAGGTGCAATAATTCCTATATCTTTTGGTTCAACACCTAGTTCTAATAATTTATTTACATGAGCTTTTACTATTAATATTTCCATTTCATTATATTTTGAATCACCTATTGAATCTAATTTTTGTTCTGGAAAATCACCACCTTGAGTATCATACCATATACATTTTAAATTAGTTTCATCACTTGATTCAACATTTGGTAAATCAGATATTGTTATATTTTTTACTGATTCATCACTAATTAATTTATTTTCATATAATTGCATACTTGGAAATTTCATTATACTATTGTTCATTCTATATTGTATATTTAATAAATTTTTGATTTTTTCACCATTTGGAAATTTAATAATTCTATCGAATAAAGTTTGTCCTAATATCGAATCTTTATTCATTAGTGTTGGTGGTAGTTGCATGTTATCACCTGCAATTACTAATCTTTTAAAATTATTGTTAATCAACAAAGGAATCCAACATTGAGGTTCCATGGATTGTGAGACTTCATCAATTATAATAGTATCAAATTGGACTTGACTTTGTTTTAAGATTAATGAGCCAGCTCCATGTAATGTTGAACATACAACTTTCGCACCATTTAATAATTCATATATGATTTTCCTTTCTCTTTGTATCAATTCTTTCTTTAACATTTTTAATTCTTGATATAAAGCTTTTCTTTCTGCATACCTTTTTGTTTTTTTAATCTTACTAAGGGTAGATTGTATATCCTTTTCAAGATCTTGGATCACTTCTTTACCATATGACTTCGATAATACATCAAGTGAATGTTGTAAATTCACAGGTAACAATCTAGCGGGATGACCTATTCTGATTAATTCATTTGATTTATAATTCTTACCTAATCTTTCCAATATTGTATCAACCGAAATATTTGACGGACCACAAACTAAAATTTTTTCTCCTTTCTTTGTTAATTGCTGAATCAATTCGATTATAGTCATTGTTTTGCCAGTCCCTGGAGGTCCGAATATAATTGAGAAATTTGATTGATTAATTGAGAAATTAATAGCATCTTTTTGAGATTGATTTAAACCGGAGTTAAAGAAATCAACAATTGGATCAGTATTTTCTCTTATGTTGAATTTCGACCCACCTAGTAGAATTCTATGTATATCATTTTGATCAGATTCTTGTAAATTTATTACTTTATTCATTGTTTTAATCATTCTATCATAAGTGATTGAATTTGCTAATTTTACAATCCACAACTTTGAATTATCATTTGTGTTGTTATAAAGTACTAAAGTTTTGTCATCATTGATTGATCCATCCACTGATAATGTAACTTGTTGATTTGTAACTTTTACAACAACTGCTTCAATCGCCAATTCATCTTCATCTTTATCCCCATCCGTGTTTTTCTTTTTATTCTCCTTCTTACTTTCCTTAATCATCTTTGCAATCTTGACAATATCTCCAGTCTTCATTGTACTTGTATCAATCTCTCCATTGGCAATAGATTTATCTAATTGCAATTCTAAAATTGTTTTACCACTGATACCAGTTCTAACATTGGTTATATTTAAATTTAAAATTGCATAACCCAATTGGGCTAATTTCTTTGGTGGATAAGAATTCAAATATATGGAAGTTTGATTTACATCTTCTTCTTGTTCTTTTAAAATCTCATCTTTAAATTTATTGAAAAGTTTCATGAAGTTAAGTGAAAAAAGAGTAATATCTGATAATTTTTACAAATGTTTGAATCAATTTTCTTTGAAATATTTTCAAATTTATCAATACAAAAATATATAATTAAAATTTCAGGCATCTTTGATTCTTAGGTTGTACAATTATTTGATTTTCGATCATACTGATTCGATACCATTCATTGTTTTTCATGGATCTAATGATAATGATCTGTTTTACATTCGTTGCAAAATAAGTAAGAGGTTTATAATTCACAATTTTTATGCAGGACCCTGATAATCTAGACAATGACTGAACAGTTGAACTCTAATTCTCTACTCTTACTACCCTCTAAAGGTCCAAACCAAATAAGTTAAGAACTTTAATTACGTACATTACCTTTGTCCTTGTGATTTGGCGATATATCACCTATTTAAATTCCAACTTATTACAAAACCTACTCAAATAAATACAAATTCCTCCCTTATTCACCAAATTTACCAATACTATTTATGTAAATAATCATCAATATCTCTACCAGTTTGATCTTTTAAAATTTTATTACTTGTTGTTCTTAAATTATCTAATATTAAATTTTTTTGTTTAAAATATCCTGAAAATTTTAAAATTGAAACTAATTTATCATAACATAATTCACCAAATGATAAATAATTACCAAACCAACGTCTTATATCTATTGAATTAAAATTCAGTATATCAAATTGTAATCCTGTATTTCTATGAATTCCTGCTAATATTATTGATATTAAAACTAAATCTATTCCATAATGTGTTAGTCTTCCTAACTTTAAAACTTTTTGTTAGTATATCAAATTCAATAATCTCAGATATTCATTAGGCTTTAAACATACACTCATCTTTGTAGTAATTTGTTGTGTTGAATGGTGGTTTGGACTTGTTATTTAAATATGAAACGAAAGATTAAAATTAAGATTAAAAAAATAATGTTTATCTATTATCTCCTGCATATTATTAAAACCTATACCAATTGAGATAAAGTTCTGTATGAGGTAAATCATCAGTAAATTTACAATGTAAATGTATAACTTTAAGACGTATTTCTAAGATGATGCTACAACTAATAAATGAGATATTCAATTTTCTTAACAAATTTTTAATGCAAATTATTCAATTACTTATATAACTATGTAATCTTTTTAAATTATCTTTAAAATCACCATTTGACCAATTTTCAATTCTTTTACTATTACTTACTCCAAATCTTGAAATAATTTCATTAAAATTTAATTTTAATTGATTATTAAAAATAGTGTCCTCCTTATCTTTATCTTTTGCATCATCTTTCACTACAAATTCATTACTTAATAATGATAAATCACATAATATACCAAATCTAGTAATTAATAAATCAGATCCATGATCAATAGATTGTAATTTATATATAAATTTTAAAATTGAAGATTTTAATTTTATATTAATAAATTTTGAATTTAATAAATTTAAAATTGATTCAATAAAATAAGAATTTAATAAATTTAAATTTTCCTTGGAATTTATTCCCTCAGTTATATTTTCAATTAACCAAATTAATTCTCTATAATAAAATTCAGTATCAATAGCTTTAAAAATTGAATTATATAATGGTATTTCAATTTTATTTAATTTTGGATGTGATAATATATAACGACATGTTTTTTCATATAAGAAATGACCAGGATTTGATAATATTGGTATAAATTGAGAATATATAAACCAAATTAAATTTGAAATTTTATAATCTTGTTGTAGTGTAAAACATATAGTTGATAAATAAATTTTAAAAATATTTTTATCTTTAAAAAATTGATTTAATTCATCGTCTAATGATACCAAGATTTTATTTAATATAATATTTGTTATTTGTTGATATTGATTATTTGATATATTTGAAATTATAAATTGTAAAATTCCTGTATCTATTAAATTTTTGATATTGAATACACTAGCAATACTTCCATCTTCTAATTTTTTAAATTTTAAAATTTCTTCATTATTTAATATAATCATTATTAAAAATTCATAATTATAAGTTAATTCAAATGACTCTTGGTGGTACTCTAAAGATTCAATTTGTTCCCATAATTCTAAACCTTGATTTAATTTAGGTAATGAAAATTCTTTAATATTAAAACTATTTTCAATAATATATTTATTTAAAGTAACAATAAATTCATTATTCTTTTTTAAAATTAATTTATCCATTTCAAATAATTCATTATTTGGTTTTAATTCACTAAATTCCCAATTTGAAACTTTTTTAATCCATGAGATTGAAATTTTTGATTCCATTATTTTTAAAATTTGAGAAATCAATTGATCATCAATATTATTTAAACCTTGATATTTTTCTAATAAAATTTCCATATTATTTAAATTTGATAATTTTGAATGATCAAAATTAAATAATATATATAAAATAAATGATTCAAAATATCTTTTTTGAATTTGATTTTTTGATGTTGGTATATCATTTAAACTTTTCAATGAAATTAATGAAATTTGAAATAATTTTTGAAATTCAATTTTCCGTTTTGGTGCAATAACTAAAATTTTAATCAAATATTTTAAATAAATTGAATCATCATTATTTATAAAATTGGAATTTAATATAACTTCAATTTGAGTATTTAAAACATTTGAAGGAATTAAATCCCAAATTTTAGAATTTAATAAATAATCTCCAAAATTTTTTAAAAATTCATCAAAATTTGTTGAAAAGACCTTTAATTCAGCAAATGATTTAGTAATATATAAAATAGATTTATGTAACCATATAATTAATTCTTTTTCTTGAGGAATTTTAGATATATAATCAATAAAAATTGGATTTAATGTTTGTTTAAATTCAATTAATTTTAATACTTGTTCAATATGTTTATTTTCTTGTAATGATAAAATTACCAAAATTTGATTCCAATTTGAAACGATATTTTCGTGTAATTGTTTTTCAATTATTGAAATAACGGAATTGAGAAAATTTGTTGGTAATTCTAAATTTTGTTGAATAATAGATGATGCAAGTAGAATATTAAGTTCATCATCTTCAATGTTTTTATCCAACAACTTATTAGCAATATTAAAATATTTATTAATTAAATTTGGTAAAATTCTAAAATCTTTGTTTGACACGATCTCATTTAATATTTGATTTAATTGATCTTCAGATAAGGATATCAAATTTGAATCAATAATTTGAGAAGCTAGTTTATCATTTGACAAAGCACAATAAAATTGATCAAAATTAACGGACAATTTACGTTTAACAAATTCTGACAAAATAGCATCATCTTCAACATTACTCAAAGATTGTACTTGTTCATCTTTTAATGTCCAAAGAAATTCATGATACTCTGCTGAACCATTTTTTAAATTTTCACAAACAAATTCAGCTAATGAATCAGTATCAACGTTTGATAAGTTTTGAAGTATTTCATTATAATATTCTCTTTTAGAAACATCAAAAATTATATTTTCCCATACCAATTTTGAAGCAAAATAATTTTGTACTCTTGCATCACTATTTATTAAATAATTATAAATTATTGGGAAAATTATATCATTTAATGAATTTGTTTGATTAAGTAAGTATAAAATTGATAAAAATTCAGTATTTGAAGTTATGATTTTATCTTTTAATAATTTTGATAAATTTAGTTCCTTATTTTCATAATTGAAAGCAATTTCCAAGATTGAATTATCATCTAAATTCGATGAAATATTAGTAGAATCAAGATTGATATTTTGAAATAAATTCCTCAAGTCTTTTTCATTATTACCAAAAATTATTAAAAATTTAAAAAATCTTCCCAACCACTCTAAATTTTCATCATTTTGTTCAATAAATTTAAATTGTTCAAGTAATGTAATAATAAAAATACTTAAATCATTATATTTTAAATGTGAAATATCAAGATATTTATAAGGAGTTCTAATACATCTTGAAATAGTTTCATCAATCATATTCCAAAACTTGGTGGACATTGATGATGAATTTATTGAATAAATTAATGATAATATTGGAGTTATTAATAAATTTTCATTAAATAACATTTTATCTTGACTTAATTTATTAATTAAATTATAAATTTTTATAATATAATTTTTTGATAAATTTGAATTTGATGATAATTTAATTAATGTTGTAAAAAATGAATTTGAATTATTTAATTTATTCCACCATTTAAAATCTTGATTTTGTAAATTCATATAAATATCTAATATTGATAAATCATATTGATTTATTTCTGTTTTTGAAACTATATTTGATACTCCATTTGAAATTAATTTTTGTAATGATATTTGATTTGTTGAATTTGGTTTTAATGATTCATATTTATTTATAATGGTTAATGCAGTTAATTTAATTAATTTTGATGAATTATGCTTTGAAAGTAATTGAACATAGGAACTTAATTCTGGAAGTAAATTGAAAACTGTATATAGTAGTTCTTGTCTAATATTAACAATTTGTAAAATATTTTCTAATTTTATTAATATGTACATTATTAATTGTAAAGTCAATTGAACAATTAACCCTTTATCTGAATTTAATCCAGCCACCAAAACATTTTTCAGTAATGGTGCAAAAACAATACTTTCAGTAATCAATTTCGGATCAAATTTTGTAAATTCTAAATTAATATCAAATTTTGGTAATTGTAATTGTAAAATATTTGAATATAATAAAACATGAGATATCCACCAAGAAGTTAAAGAAGGATCATTATATCCTCCACCATGTTGTACTAAATAATTCATATAAGGTGGAATTAATTCTTGACAACTACCTATTATTTTTGTAATAAATTGAATTTCTTTATTTGAATTTGTTGGTTTTAAACTTGTTAATAAAGTATAAATTAATTTATTTGCTATTTTAAAAGTCTTGTTGTTTATATCAATTTCAACACCAATATTTGAATTTTCAAACCATATTTCATCATTTGGGAAAACAATACCATTTTTATAATCTGTTGTTAATTTAATCATAAATTCCATAAAAAATGGTTCTTTTATTTTTGTCAATAATGTTTGAACTTTAAACATAAAATTATCATTTAAAATCTTACATTTTTGAGCCTTTTTAAAATTTATTTCATCTAATACTCTATTATTTAAAAATTGTATTAAATTTTCTAAAGTTGATAAAGTATCATATTCAATATATTTCCAAATATTTCTAGTAATTTTAAAATTTAATAATAAATCTAATCTATTAATATAATTTAAATTTGAACAAAGATTTATCCAAAATTTTAAAAAATTACTTCTTATTGAATAATTATCATTTATTTCATTTTCAATTTCAATCTTTGTTGGAATTAATAATTTTGGTAATACAGGTAATGATAAATCAAATTGATTCATGAATTCCATACATATCACGTAATCATAACTTACTAAATGATTTAATAATCTAATTGTTGGATTTGTTGATGATGGTTTTAAACTTGATAATGCTCTATATATGATTTTTAAATAATTAATTAAAATATCTTTTGATGTATCAATAATGATTTGTCGTTGTGATAAGAATAAATCTTTTGATTCATTAATCATGAAAAGTATATTATTCAATTTATTAGTAATTTCAACAAATTCTTTATGATTATTTGAAGAGGAATAATAAGACCATATTGGTAAAATTTTACCAAGATTTCCATATTCTATAAATTGAATTAAATTTTGAGTATCATTTGTTTCTAACACTTTATTCAATTGATCTATTAGTTTATAATCAACATTAACTGATGAATATGTTTTCCTTTTCTTTATATCTGACATGACATGATTTTTGATTGGTTTTTTGGCTGCTAAATTTTATTTGGAGCGTGTTGTAAAAAAAAATAAAAGTTTTGAAATGTAAGAGAGATGCACTATCAACAGATTGGTAGCGGTCTGATGCAGATTAAGCTAAGATAGAGCCCACTTTAAATGAAAGCCAGAGTAGTCAATAATTGAGTGACTTGACTTGCTCCAATCTAGCTATAGCTCTGATACTAGTTTGGAGAGAGTTCAAGAATTAAAATGAGCACCAGTGAGTCAAAAGTTATACGACAAAATAATTTGATTTTGCAACAATTTTGGTACAAATTTTACAACTGTTTAAAAAATTCAATGAAGTTCGATACAACTTCTTTAATTTTCAAGGTAATAGAACTTTACAACTTTATTAAAGGCCAGCAGCTTTAACAAGAATCAGGATTCATTACGAGCTAACCTCAAAGACCCTATTAGCTATCAAGACTGGTGTGGCAAAAAAGTTGTTGAAGAATCACCATAATTACAACCGAGATTTCGAGTAACATCCGTACCTACATACAAACACAAGAAATCTACACAAATTCTCAAATCTGCAATTTTGGTGAAAAGAGATCAGCGAAATTCTTCAAACGTTTTAAAAGAGATCAAATTGAATCAAAATCAATTTGAGTTAATTATGTACCTTCACTAATCAAAGAAGAATTTCGATATACTAACATTGTGATGTTTTGTTTTGATCTTGATTTGATTTTTTTTTATTCTAAATTGAAGATAAAGCAATAAGAAAAACTAATTCGAAGGGCAAATTTTGTCTCAAAACTTTAAATCAAAAAATTAAGGAGTACTAAATAGTGAATACAAAGATCTCATTCTTTTTGAAATTGATCTACATATATTGCCTAATTTACATTAATAGCTGACGAATTATTTTCCCGCTACTTCGCAATAATTTGAATAATGTGGAAATGAATTAGGCTGAGTTTTACCTTTGATTAGTGTTTTTCCTTCAATAAACAAAGATCAAATTCTAAAAGATTTAAACTTTTTTAGTACTTCATGATTTTGTTTATCAATTTTACTCCTGATATCGCTTTATTGTTCTTGAATTTTTCCTAATTATCAAATTTCATATCTCTTTGAAATTTTTCCACAATTTCATCTATTATGTTTATTTTGGCATTGTAGCAACAAGGAATGAATTGAAAATCAAAAAATGAATCCCGAAAGTATTGGAAACAATATTTAAGAATAGTTACTTATACTAAATTTCTACTAAAATTTCATAATAAATCTCCGTGGGGAAAATCAAAATTGGGTAGAGAAAGTGTGTGAGTTTACTTAATTACTTAATTTAGTCTATTCTATGATTATTCTATTGTTTCTATTTCTAATAATATCGTGTTCTTCTTCTTATCTATTCCCTAACTTATATCTAATACTAAATTTTACCTAATTAGAAATATCGATAATCTATCGAACTCCGACCGAAATCAATAATACTTACAAAAGTACATACATACATAAATGAAAACTCAAAATACCAACCGAATGATCCTTCTCGGTCTATAACTTTGCTCATGTTGTTCTTCCTCTTTTTTGTGTTGTAGATTTTTGATATCAATTCGGACTTAGATTATTCGGGTATAAAATTTTGGTAACAAAACAATAACTTATTTTTACGAACAACTCAAGAGTTATCATGTCTTTCATATTTTACCCGAGACATACATAAGCCTACAAGTTAGAATAATACAAACCTACTTTACAAAATGATTTCGGTAGTTTCAAATTAGCGAAAGGTGGGGGAAGAACATGGTGGGTTGAAGTTAAATTAAGTGAAATACGGATATAAATGAAATATTATAAACGATTCAATAGCAACTACATATGAAGTAAATATATTTCTTTTTGTTTGACAACTAAATTTATGGGTCATGATTCGAGAGATTTCTTTTTATTCTTGCGATTTACTGTCAGTTGATTTAAGTCATTAGTTCGGAAGTGAAAAACGAATAGAATAGAGGGAATTGGATGAATGGTGTTGAAAAGAATTGATTTACATCTGTTATGCAAATGTATTAGAAAGATCATTCATTATTTTGATTTGCATTGATATACATGTCTGAAAAGTTTCTTCTCGAAGATAATCTCATTTGATGTTTAAATCTATTATCTAATTCTTTCAATTAATTCAGAAACAACAAGTAATAGGTACATTAATCTTAGTAATTTCATTGTACGCTTTATTGATAAATAAATATTGTTTCAAAAAATTTATTAAATTGAAATAAAAAACCTCTTAAGATATTATTAGGTTATACATGTAATATAAGAGAAATAATAATATGAAAGAACCCTTTTCAATCAAAAGAAAGGTGAATAATTATGATTACAATGTTACAATTTAAATGTAAAAATATCCCTATTTTATAAAGAAAACATACGATACAAACCAACTCCCCACCGAACATTCAATTTAATATAACCAATTAAGAATCGGAAAAAAATTGTGTATACTTAAAGCCAAAGTAACAACAATAATTGATAACAACAATCTTGGCTTAAGCAATTAAATAATTAAAAAATTTGGTATCAATCTATTGTCCTCTTTAATGCTTTTGTCTAAAGTAATATATCAATTCGTAACTTAACTGGAACTAACAATAACAACAACTCATCAACTAATTGTTTAAATTTCTAGGACAATAAAATTTTCTAATTAGTATGATGTAATTATACATTTTAAGTATTGCATGACAGATCAAATCAGTACATACTTAATAGAAACGAAAATGTCTTACATTACTGAATTATCACTTGTCTACTAATATTAGAAGAACGCCTAATAAATCTGTGCTATAGAATACTACAAAAGTACGTACGTCTCTTTCAAAACAATAAACAAATTGGGACAAACAAAACTTGGGTTTCAACTTCAATATTATTGCATAAATTTAAATAAACAATATGATAAGTATTATATCTAAATTTAGATCAAATTATCTATCTATCATATTGTTTATGTTTTTTCTTACTTAAAATAAACATAAAATTTCTCGAGGATTGATTGAAATTGAAAACTTTTTGTTGATAAAATTTAAACTTTAATTTATTTTCCAAATACGTACGTATTGATTTATATTTAATTACATCATAGAGATTTATTAAAGATCGGAGTAGTATCAGATTGACAAAGCCTACGTTTTATCTCCACTTACAACTTTAGTAGTGTTTAGCTTACGTTCCCAATTTCAAAAAAGCTAAGAAATCATACCATTATTTCAACTTGAAACTTTGAAACTTTCATACTCTTTTAAAACATTGGTTTGTATTTGTTATCATATATATTAATATGCAAATTGTTAACAACAACATAATTTTCACTTTACTACCAAACGTATATTATCGTGTACTATGAAACAAAAAAAATCAAAGTAGTGCATATACATAAAGTACAACACAATATAAAAATTCCAGCTGGTTAGTACACTACTATTTACTTACATAATAAGTTAAGTAAGCGTAACATTATATACAGGTATTTATATGCACACTATACTATTTTTTATTTTTTATTTTTTCCCCTCAAAATTTTAAAGATTAAAAAACAAAAAAAAAAATAAAATAGAAAAAAAAGGAAATTCTGCATATAATAATCTTAACTATGGAGCATCATACTTAACATAATACATAGTAATAAATAATTAAAGTAAATAAATATAAGTACAAAACCAAATCATTAATATCAATTAATTTTTTTGAATATTTTTACAACCAAATTTATCATTCAAATCAAAAAAGACAACCAACCAAGTTCATATTCAACTACTTATTCATTCAATTCCATCTTAAATCAGACAAGAAAACAAGTGTATTAATACAATAGATTATTTATTTCAAATTTTGTATTCTATAGTTAAAATCACTATTTGTATTAGTAGTATAAAGTTTAATCAAATAACTTAAAAAATAACAACAACAACAACAATTTCAATTTCAATTCAAAAAACTTAGAATTATCTGGACTTATCTAGACTCATCATACAGTTTTATATACAATTATCATATTCAAATCCAAAGTGAGATCATCATAGGTTGTTAAAAACTACTTTGAATCTCATAATCACCAAACATATAGTTCTAAAATTATGCCAATAGTAGAGGTACGTATTTTTTTTTTAATTCTTACATTGGTTTAATTCAATATCAATAATATCAATTCATTCCATATTCAAAGTCAAAAAGTAGATTCACTAATTCACTCATTCATTCATTTGTAGTTTACTTTTCAAACAAAGTTCGTATTTAGATAGTTTATTAATCACATACAAAATTTAATATATGGAGATCCGCACTACCAATTTATTTCATTTCAAATTTACTCAAAATAAACTTATCAATATTCATCCATACTAATGAAAACAAATAAGCAATTCTTTATACGATCATGGCTCATCAATTCATATACGAATATACCACAATTATATAAATTAGGTGGTACAAGCAAGTTCAAAACAATCATGATATTCATATGACAATGCCTTCCATATATCAATAGGGTCATTTAAATAATAAAAGTATTCATTAGCAGATTGAATGTATGATTGATTAAGTTCATAGTATTAAAAGCTTACTTACTATTAATACTTAGTAATAGCAATATACTTTTGAATTTGATCTTTGTGTACATTTCTTCCTGATGATAATTCCCGAGACCATTACACGACCAATTTTTTATTAAACTTACACAAACACATACAAAATGGAATTTTAATATGGTGAAAAATTTTATATTGTTTCTTTTATCGTGTGTGTTAATTTTTTAGTCAAATCCAAATAATCAGATCAAAATTTTTCATGCAAATAATGGTAACTTAAAATTTGTTTTTTATTACCGAATATTTACTTTACTATTATTATTAATTATTACTATAAACAGATTTATATAATAATTCACAAAACATTTGCATTCATAGAAAAGAAATATAGAATAGAAAGAAAAGAAAAATTTGTTTCATATTGAAATCCGAAATTTTCCAAATTTATTATATAAAGAATTGTTTAATAATCCAAGATAAATTATTATAATTATTATAATATTTATTATTAATCCAATTCTTTATATTTATTCAAATTTTCAACTGATAATTTTATTTATTATTCATGTTGTAATAATTCACTATACAAAGAAATTGATATTATTGATATATTCAAAAACCAATTTTTCATATTCAAATTCAAATTTACTAACTAATATTCCTTCTTTTTAATAGAATTTTAAAAAATTATTTAATAATAATAATACAAATAATACTAAACCAACTACTGCAATAACAAAAGCTAATATTACATCACATTCAAATTTAAACATAACAAGAAATTCATCACATCATCATTCTTCACCTGATTTTTTTGATTTAAATCAATCAAGTAGTATTGAAGAAAGTATAATATCTTCAATTATTTCCAATGATAATAATAATAACAACATTAAAAGTAAAAGTAATAATATGATAGAACATAATACAATTTCAAATCCAACTGAATCTTCAAATTCAACTTCCAATAATTCAACAACAACAACAAACCATTTCATTCCAAAAAATACATCTAATGCATCTTTTACATTTGATTCATCATTAAATGAATTATATCCAGATTTACCAAATCAATATAAATTAATAAATATATTAGGAGAAGGAGCTTTTTCAATAGTATATAAAGCAATTGATTTAAATTCAAATAAAATAGTTGCAATAAAAATTATAAGTAAGTCACATTTAACTTTAAAACAATTTCAAAATATTAAAAATGAAATTAAAATTATGAAAAAAATTCATCATCCAAATATTTTAAATTTAGAAAATTCTTTTGATACTCAAGATAATTGTTTTTTAATATTAGAGTATTGTAATGGTGGAGAAATTTTTAATAAAATTATTGAATATACTTATTTTTCAGAAATTTTATCAAAACATATTTTTAAACAATTATTATCAGCAATTGATAATTTACATAGATTAAATATTGTTCATCGTGATATAAAACCTGAAAATTTATTATTTAAAAAAATTCCATTTTTTCCTAGATCTTCAACACAGGATTTTAAATCAAATTTAAGAAAATCTGATGATGATAATAAACAAGATGAAGGAGAATTTAAAACTCATATTGGTGGAGGTACAATTGGTACTATTAAATTAGCTGATTTTGGTTTAGCTAAACAATTAATTGATGATGATCAATTTAAAGTTGCTTTAAAAACTCCTTGTGGTACTGCTGGTTATACTGCTCCTGAAGTTATAACATGTAATTCAAACACCACTAATTCAAAACATTTTACAAATAATAATAAAAAAAATCAATATTCAAAAGCTGTTGATATTTGGTCATTAGGTTGTTTTTTATATACTATATTATGTGGTTTCCCACCATTTTATGATGATGATTCAAATGATGTAACTATGAAAATTATAAAGGGAGATTTTGTATTTTTAGAACCATGGTGGGATGAAATAAGTATTGAAGCCAAAGATTTAATAACAAAAATGTTAAATATAAATCCTGAAAAAAGAATTACAATTGAAGAAATTTGGAATCATTCATGGTTAAAAAATGAACAAGAAATTGAATCAAGTGATTATTTTCAACAAAGTTATGAAGTTGATCATATTGAAGATATTGAAGATAATAATAGTAATAACAAAAGTGAATTAACTATACCAATGTCAAATCAACCTATTCTTTCACCAAGAGCTCGTGCTATTAAAACTGTATTTGATAATCCTGCAATGTTAGGAGGTGAAAATTTTAAAGAAGCTTCATCACAATTCATTGAACAAATTGAAGAAGATGAAGAAGAAGAAGATGCTGAAGGTTCAAAAGAAGTAGATTCAGATTCAGATGAAGATTCAGATGATGGAATAAATGTTGGAGGAGATCATTCAACTTTTATTCGTACACCATTCCCCAAAGAATTTAATTTACAAAATATTTTTAATAATAAAGAATTAAAACCAATAAATTCATCATCAAATAATTTTGAAGAAGATGATATTTATGATGATGAAGTTAGTGAATTAGATGATGAAATTGCAAGTTTACAATTAACTCCAAAATTAATAACAAGATCAAGAAATAATAGTTTAGCAAATTCAATTATAAATTCAAATTCTTCAAATACATCCAAAAATATTATAAGTCAACATCCACCACAAAACACTCATCAATTTCCATCAACTAAATTAATTCAAGATGAAATAGATGAAGAAGAATATTCAACAACAAATTCAAATTCAGATAATGAAATTTTAGAATATCAAACAAGATCTTCATCAATAATTTCTGGAATAAATGGTGATTATAAATTTACAATGAATTTAAATGATTCAAATTTATTATCAAGAAGAAAATCTTCTATAAAAAGATCAAGAAGTTGTTCAAATAGTAATGCTACAACAACAACAGCAACAGCAACAGTCAACAATACTACCACAATACCTGTTTCTTCAACTGGTTCAAGTTCAGGTCAAATTCATACAGTCAATGAAATAGAAGGTCAATAAACAACAACCCAACCAAAATCAAGCTATAGCATTTATTAATTAATTAACCCATCATTATATATATTTAGTTTCACATTTTTTTTTTTTCAGTTTTTATTTTTAAACTTGGGGTCATTTATTTATTATTATTATTATATATTAATATATCATTTATAAAAAAAAGATAAACTTTTATCTTAGTCTTTATTGGAAATATTAGTTAGTTAGGTTTTATATAGGTTTTATTTTAAATTTGAAATTCAATTCTTAATAAAAAATTCATCATATATGAAATTTGATCTCTGAAGTATTACATCAATTTGATGAGTTTTTAATTCAATGCTTTATTTAAGGAGTATTATCAATCATTAAAAGAATTCATCAATGTTTGATTGGTATACATACACTGCTCTATAAAATGAATTTGATAACTAATTAGTAATCATACTTAAACAGAAAAGAATCATGATTCAAATTTAAGAAGGATTTTACTTGTTTGCAAAAACATTATAAAGACTAATTTCAACTTTGTTCCCTCTCAAGTAGGCTCATTGTTTGTTGCAGAGTATCTGTCGTGTAGAAAAGAATGAATTACTGACATGAAATCGATTCATTTATTTTTTAAATCAAACTTTAAATGTATTCTATATACAACAACCAACAACCAGCTTTCTCATGTTCTTTTCTAATCTTCCCCCCAATATTTTAATCTCTATTTGGTTTTATATCAGCTTGTTTAACATCAACATTAACACTATCATCTTCAGGTATTAAAACTTTTTCTTTTTCTAAAAATTCATTTAATTCACCATTTTGAGCCATATTTAAAATAATATCACAACCTCCAACAAATTCTCCATTAACATATAATTGTGGTATTGTAGGCCATGAACTAAATTCTTTTATACCATCTCTTAATTCATTATCTTCTAAAACATTATAAGCAGCAAATTTTTGAGGATCAACTCCTTGTTGTCCTAAAGTTTGTATTGTTGCTTTTGAAAATCCACATTGTGGAAATTCTGGTGTTCCTTTCATAAATAATACTACTGGAGTTGAATTTATTGCTAAATTTATTGCTTCTTTTATTTCTGAACTTATAAATCTTGTTTGTTGGAAATTCTACTGGAAGTTAGTACCTTTGAATATATTTGGAATGATTTGAAAGAAAACATACTAGTCTAGGAATAAACCTCGTGTTAATTAAACCTCTCCTAAACATATTTCTAGTTGTATTTGTAGTATAGCTGTTTTACTTTTAGTATGATTGATATAATCTGTTGATATAAGCTCTAGATTATTGATTATTAAATTTGTGTCGTGCGAAATAATATGATGATGATTAATTATGTAATCAAGATTTATATTTATTTTATTTGATGTTTGGATACTCACAACCAATACTTTGACTGATTTAATTAGGTGAAAACAAATGCTTCAAGAATAAGAATTAGGTAGGACCCGTGAAGCTGTTTTGATTTGCAAGAATGTGTTAAATTAATTTATTTGTTGCTTGACAATGGGTCAACCATCATTAAAGATTCATACGGTGAAATCCAGATCTACTCCCCAGATCTCACTAAATATGGCGTATCAGAAAATTGCCATTGACTTTTCATATCAGATAGGCGTTACAAATAATCTCATATAAATTCACTTACTCAATTTTTGAATTTTTTACACCAATACCCACACCAAATTCTTTCAAGAAAAGAGGATCAAAAAAATAAAAACAATTGATAATGTCAAGTATAAAACTAATAATTACTACATTAACTACATTTTCAATTTTAGAAACTGCATTAGCATATTATGTTCCAGCAAATGGTGATGATTGGACAAAATTTAAACCAACTTGTGATTATTTACCTGGTTCATTTACAAGTTTACCATTTAAATTTGGAATTGTTGTAAATCCATATATTGTAAATAATGATGGTGAATTATTAGAACCTGAAATTACTTCAATTACAAGAAGTTTAACAACAAGTTTTGTTACAAGTATTATAACTGCTGCTCCAAAACCAACAAAAACTAGAGATATTATTGTTCAAATTCATGATGGTCAAGTTCAAAAAGTTAATGAAGAATTATGTGATGATAAAGATTTAAAAGAAATTGAAAATTCAAAAAATAATAATAAAAAAGTTGATGATAATGATTATTATTATTCTGATGGTGATGATAACGACAAGCATTATAAAGAAAAACCAATTGATTCTGAATATAGTGGCAAGAAAGATAAATCTTTTGAAAAATTATTAGAAAAAGGATTTGATAAAAGAAATGTTCATGATCTTGGTGGAGAATATAAAGATAAACCATATGAAGAATCTTCAAAACATTATCATGATAAACATTCAAAACATACTGAAGAATTTGAAGAAGCTCCAATTCAAGAAAATCAAGAACAATCAGAAACAAAACAAGAATTAAAACATCATAAAAAATCATCAAAAAAAAGTCATTCATCTTATCATCGTGGTAAATATGATTATTATACAGATGATGAATTTCAATCACCAGTTTATTCAGTAGCTTGTTATACAAGTGCAACATTAAGAATGTCATTACATGATTCAATTTTAAGAGATTCAGATGATAGAATTGGTTGTATTGTTTCAGGTCATCAATTTCAATTTGATGGTCCAACTCCTCAACATGGTGCAGTATTTGCTGCTGGTTGGTCAGTTACAAAAGATGGTCAATTAGCTTTAGGTAATTCAACTAAATTTTGGCAATGTGCTTCTGGTCATTTTTATAATCTTTATGATCAATCAATTGGATTTCAATGTCATCCTGTTACTTTGGATGTTGTTGAATTGATTGAATGTTGATGAATTTTAGGTGGATGTTGCTATTATGTTCTCTTATAAATAGGTCTTCTTTAGTATAAAATAAAAGAAAATTACTCTAAAAAGTTTAAAGAATGTAGAAATTAATCTTATTGTCATTATAATTATTATTATTAGTTTCATTATTATTATTTATATTATTAGTATATTTTATTATTACATATTCATTAAGCTAAAGGGTCAAAAAAATTTTGTAATTTTGTATTTCGAAATAATCTCATACCCATAGTACTTCCATTTATAAAATCTCCATTATTTCTTGCTTTATTAAATTTATAATCAATTTCCCCCAAAGTATTTTGCCAATTATTTAATAAAGTCCAAGTTAAAATAGCATAAATTAAACCAGCTAAACTATCTATTCTCCAATGATGATCAAAATATAAATCTGCCCACCATTGACCAAATACATTAATAACGGATAAAATTTTAAACCATGACCATTTTGAATAATAACATACAAAAAAGCAAATTAAACAAGCAAAAGCAGAATGTAATGATGGGAAAGAAGCAAATTTATGAGGTGTTGCATAATATATAGCTTTATGTAAAAAAATTGAAAATTTTTTATCTTCCAGTGCTTGACCATCACTATAAATCATATCAAAAGTTGGAATTTTATTATCACCATAAATTTTTATAAACATTGGTGGAGCATTTGGAAAAAACAAATAAGTTAAAATTAATGCAAAATTTTGAAAACCTAAACAAAATGTAAAAATTTTAAAAGTTCCTGGTTCATGCCATATATATAACCAAATTCCAATCATTGGAGGAACAATAAAATGAACAGGAACATGAAATATCCAAGCTATTATATTTTTAGTTTTATAAATTGGTAATTTAAAATTATATAAGATATTTAATATAATCCATGCACAACATAATAATATTATTGGAATTTTATTCCATTTATTTGGTTTTTGAATATTATCATTTAATTTAAAATCAGAATAATATGTTGGTATTGGTGTTGATGTAGTTGATTCAAATATTTCATCTTCTTCTGTACAATTTAAATCACTTGATGGTGATAAAGTAGTTGAACCAGATGTTGAAGTAGATGGTCTTGAACTTTGAGTTTGTAATATTGTTGATATTTGTATAGGTTTTAAAGGTATATAATTATGATTATGATTCGGTAGACTATATATATCTTCATGTGTATAATAATATTGATTAATAAGATATGCTCCCATACAAGTTAATAAAAATCCAGTAATTGAACCAATTGGTTGTTGCCAAATATCAAAGAAATATGGATCAAATCTATATAAAAATTTATAAAAAATTTGATTAGTTGGTCGAGGAATATAATTGACTGATGCTGTAAATAATATACAAATTAATACAAATCCAAAATTTATACCAAATTCTTTACTAAATTCTGTTATTGATCTTTCATTTAATACAGCTTGAGTTAGTTTATTTATGAAAAAATTTAAAAATTTAAAAAATTTTAAAGTATATTGGATTAGTCGAATAATTATTCGTTTGACTATTGGATGAGTTATGATTAAACTACGTCTTAGTAGTTGTTTTATTGACATTCCATGTGGTTGTTAAAAAATTTATTGATTATAGCTGGTTCATGATATTTCTACTAAGATCTTTAACATTTTTTTTTTTTGTTTTATCTTTAGGTACTTCCGAGATATGAGATTGTATGAAAATTACAAATTTAATTGAACATATTGAAACAAATGATGATGATGATGATGATGATATTGAACTAAAGTTTGAATCAGGGACACTTAAAGCTATTTCAAAACTGTCATGGTTGATTTTATTTGAAACTAGAGCGTTGTTGTTAACTTTTCTACAGAGAAATAAAGAATACTTCAAAAACAATACATTACAAATTACAACTCAACGAAGAAATTCCTCATCAACTATAGTATCAATTGATTCAATTGGAGATTTAATAACTCAATTGCGTGATATTTCAAATGGTATTCATAAAATTTTAAATTTTCCAAATAAATTAAAATTAATCATTATTAGTAACTTATCTGATTATTATTGGGATTTACAAAATTTAAACCAAAGAAACTATCTGGATTTTAATCTTAACCGATACTTGTCCAATGAAGAAATATATAAAGAATTAATCTTACTTGTGAATAAAATTAAAGTTAAATATAATTGTGTTGTTATTATTTTAAGTTTTGATGCAATGTTTGAAGGTGGTTTAAATTCAGATAATAAAACATATTATTATAAATCTGAAATTCAAAAATATAGTAGACTACCAAAATTATTTTTAGAGAATTTGAATCATATATGTCATGTTGCTGAATTCACGGAAAAGTTGAATAAAATTGAAAATGAATGGGAAGTAGTATCACAATTTTAGAACAACTGATTCAGATTATAGCTTTCAGCAAATGCGAAATTGATTAATGCCATTTTTCTCATCATTTAAACTTGCTTGATGGAATGAAAGATTAATAAAAATAATAGTAACGTAGTTTATTTTAACCCATAACTTGGACCTCTAAACTGACGATTTTAGCGCTTCGAGTTTTCTTCTAATAATCTATATTTCAAATTCTGAAATCAAAGCAAAGTCATTAAATAAGTGGAATTTGTTCAACATTAGTGCTTCCCAAGAAAGAGCAAATCCGTCATATAAAGAAGAGTTGTTGTATTTTCAACATAAAACGTCTATTACATCTACATAACCAGGAGATCTCCAAATGTTTCTTGGTAACTCTTCAAATTCCATTTACCACGTTTAACCATATAAGTAACTTTATCATCTAAATCTGGTCTTGCAGCAGCAACATCATCAACAGTTAATTGATCAAATGGTCTTGAACTTTCAATATCTTTTAAAGTAGCTTTTAATGCTTCAATTTCTTTACCAACTGATTTTTCAGTTAATTGAGCATTTTCAATTGCTTTTTGTTCAAAAATATCAATATTTTTTAAATTTTTTGATAAATCAATTGAAACTGGTTTAAAACTTTGTACTGCTTTTTCAACTTCATCAACTATTTTTGAATTTTTTAATACTGATCTATAATGATTAAAATCAACTTCAGTTGGTTGAGCTAATAAATCTATATTTGTCTTTTTAGCTTCATCATATCTTTTTTTAAAAGCATTTAATGAAGCTGCTGTTTCTCCTGTTAAACCTAAACTTTTAATAAGTCCAGCAAAATTAATCTTTTTGGTTGCTGATTGTGCTACTGACATGTTTATTGAATATGTAAATTGGGATGTTTAATGAGGTGTAGTTGGTTCAATGGTATGTAGTAGATGATTTAAGTTAGTTTAATCATACTTAACTCTTTTGAAGAAATTTTCCAATCAATTGAATTGAGCGCTTTGTGATGTACGCTACCAAGTTTTCACTAGTAAACCGAGTTTTTGATCGTTTCATCCAATGATATTTGTTGTCATCAATTACACGACTATGTATGAATCTTTTGCAACCAAATTCAGATAAAGAAGATTAAAAATCATATAAGAATAATCGCTCATGAGCAATTGGTCTTACAAATCAAATATTTCTAACACTTTGAGAATTCACTTGTATTCATCTTGATATTTCATAGTTTTAAGAAGTCCAATTTTTTGTCGTAAATTACTTTCATGTAAATTGGACCATACTTAAATTGAACCAATTCCAAACCTCAGATAGAAAGAAGCCCTAGAGGCATTTAATTCAGTTTTAGCTTCTAGAGCCATACAAAAGCATTAGTATTATAGTTGGAAATTTACGTCTATTTAATAGAATAATTCATACTTCTTTATAATAATATTAATACTTATAATAATAATTACACTGGAAAATTGTTGCAAAATATTTTATTTTTTTATCGCGCGAGGAATAAAGTTTCCATACAGGTTCAAACAAAAGATTTAAGTCCGAGAGATCTAACCGATCAAGCAAACAAATCAATTCAAATGATAACATGCTGAAACTACAACAACAAAAGAACCAAATGAAAGGGTTACAACAATTCATAGTAGAGCTACGGAACTCAAAAGATCAAGAAGAAGAATATAAAAAAATTACTCAAGAAATTAATAATATACATCAAAAATTTCAATCAGGAACATCATTAAATGGGTATCAAAGAAAAAAATATATTTGTAAATTATTATATATATATATTGTTGGAAATTCGGAATTAATTGATTTTGGATTAAAAGAATCATTTGAGTTATTGAATTCATCTGTATTTAGTGAAAAGAAATTAGGATATTTAGCAGTATCAATCTTATTAAATAATCATAAAAATAGTAAACAATCATTATTCACAGTTAAAGATCATTTGAATTATATACTAGATGAAGCTCATGAATATTTGATACGAGATTTACAATCAAGAGATGAAGAAGTGAATTGTTTAGCTATTCAAATGATTGCGAATTGTTTTACAGCTTCAAATGTAATAATTTATGATTCAGATCCAAACGCGTCAAATTGGATAGAATTAATTGATCTTGTTTATGCATCAGTAACATCCCCAATGAATAAACCAATTGTTAAGCAAAAGGCATTATTGGCTTTGAATTCATTATTACAATTATATCCAGAAGTCATATTAAAAAATGTAAATTGGATACCGAGATTATTAAAAGTAATTGAGGAATCAAAAGATTTTGGAGTTCTTATATCAACTGTACCTTTATTAAATTTTTTACTATCATTGAAAGCAGAAGTTGTGAAATCGATAATTCCTTCAGTTTCTCGAAGATTATATTCAATTGTTGTGGAGAATGAATGTCCACAAGATTATTATTACTATGACACACCAGCTCCTTGGTTAGTTGTGAAACTATTACGATTTGTTGAAAACTGCTTTTTAGTAGTGGACGGAAATAACGTACCAAAAATTACACTTGAAAAATTGGATCAAAATTCAATTAATGAATTACGTCAAGTAGTATTTAAAGCATTTCAAAATGCTTCAAAACATGTTAAGGGTTTACCAAACAGGAATTCACAAAGTGCTATATTATTTCAAGCTGTATCATTGGCTGTATTCTTGGATGCGTCTTCAGAAGTTATTATGAGAGCATCAAATGCATTATTAATGTTAATTAATTCAAATGAAACAAATACTAGATATTTAGCATTAGATGCTTTAATCAAACTAACATCTAGACTGAATTCAACTTACTTATCTACGAAGGAAAAATTCACTGAAACTTTACCCATATATGTTAAATTATTAAATGATAGAGATATCTCAGTGAAAAGAAAAGCATTGGATTTATTATACACAATATGTAACAGCGAAAGTTATACCATTATTGTCAATGAACTACTCAATTATTTCCCACATGCAGATATGCAAATGAAACAAGAATTAGCTATCAAAATTGCTGTTTTAGCAGAACAATTTGCAACAGATTCAATATGGTATGTTACAACCATGTTAAAATTGTTATCAACAGGTGGTGAATCATCAAATGGAGTAGGATTTATAGGTAGTGAAGTTTGGGAAAGAATTGTTCAAATTGTAGTTAATAATGATACAATGCAAAAGCAAACTTGTAAAATTATTATAAATTTAATGAAAAGACCATTTAATAATCATCAATCGACTCAACTTTCTGAAAACTTAGTTAAAGTGGCTGCTTTTATATTAGGAGAATATGGAGATCAAGTAAATGACATTGCAGAAACAAATATTCAAGTACAATATAAATTATTATATGGAGCATATTTCACAGTATCTTTATCTACAAGAGCAATGTTATTGACATCATTTTTAAAATTTTTAGTGAAATTTCCTGAATCTGAGTTTGTTCCTGAAATTGTTGATTTATTTGAAATTGAAACACAATCTATGGATTTGGAAATTCAAACAAGAGCTTTTGAATATTTGAAATTATCAACCAACAATTCTGATTTTGCACTAGCAAAAGCTGTTATCAGAAGTTTACCTGCTTTTAATCAACAAGAAAGTCCTTTATTAAGTCGACTTGGAATACCGACTCCTCCAAATTTAACTAGATCGAAATCTTTAGTAATGGCCCAAAATATTAAACGACCTGAAAAAAGTGATATGACATTAACAAGTAATTGGTATTCAGGGTATCATAGAATGTTGAATTTTGACGCAGGTATATTTTTTGAAAATCAATTAATAAAAATAACTTATAGAATTGTTAAATCTAATTTTAATCTAGCTATCAAATTCATAATTCTCAATAATGCTAGTAAAACAGTCGGAGAAACAATAACAGGATTGACTTTATTAAATCTTGAATCATTAGCTTCCGATACAGAGCCAAATTACACACTACATACAAAACAACTACCAGAATCCAATGTTGTAGATAAAACTCAATTAGAAATTGATGTTAAAATAAGAGGTATAACAGAATTGAAAGAGAATCCTATTTTATCCCTTACTTTTAAATGTGGTGGATCATTTAATCACCTAAATCTCAAGTTTCCAGTTTCAGTATTAAAAACATTAACACCAACTGCATTAGTAGGATATGAAGAATTTGAAAGAAGATGGTCACAAATTGGAAATCATTTAAAAGCTGATGGTGAATATATTACAACTATACATTTAAATCATAGACAAGATGAATCTCAAATCAGTAGATTATTAACAAGAGTAGGATTTGCAGTCGTACAACCTCCAGTTTTATCAAATGCAATAGATATTAGTGGAGTTGGTATATTACATACTCAAAAATCAAATTATGGATTATTAGTTAAATTCATAAATCTAGATGAAATTGGAAAGGATTTAAGACTTGTTGCACGTTGTACTGGTGGTGGGGTCGCTGAAATTGTTGCATTAACGTTGAAAGAAATCTTTGTAGGTTAATAAATTAGAAATCACCGCCTGTTAATTCTCCACTCAAATAAATTCTTAACCGGTTGTATAACTCTCAATAATTTTTACCTATTCTGTAAACTGATGTTTTAACTTTTTTTGTGTCAGAAAAAATTTGCTACCAAATTGACACTTGGATTTCCTAAAAAGGCAATTAATTGAAATTTTGCAACAATCACCAATTCAAGGTTTAAATATTGATCAAAATCTAAGGTTAACTTTTATTATTTTTCATGATTTGAGTTTCCAATCATCTACAACCTTAATCTTAAAATGTTAGCGATTAGCCATTTTATAATATTGGTACTATGCTTCATGAACTTCATTGATGCTGCTCCAGCTCCAGCTATTGTTACAGTTTGGCAAACAATAACTTCAAATATAGTCACACCAACTGCACCAACCACAACACCAGTAGCATTAGCAGCTCAACAACCAAGTACACCAACAACTGCTGCTTCAACTCCATCTTCAACAGGAAGTTTCTGGGATACCTTAATTGATAGTCTTGGTTCAGCTTCCACATCACCAAGTTCTGGATCAAACTCATTCTCAAGTTGGCTTAATGGACTTTTGAATGGCAATTCTGGATCATCTACATCAAATACTCCTGCAACTACATCATCTTCATCTTCAACTGGTTCATCATTTTGGGATCAATTACAAAACTTGTTTGCAGGTACTTCTCAATCTCAACCAGCTGCATCTACTCCATCTGCATCTAATGTAGGTACAACTGCAGCTGACTTGGTTCCAGTTGTATCCAACACACCAATTGCATCACAAGTAGTTCCAACTACAACTTCTTCATCAACATTATTGACGCTACCAACAACTTCCTCATCATCATCATCATCTCCTGTAAGTCAACCAAGTTCACTGACTTCTTCATCAAATGATCTTTATGCCGCCATTGCTTCAAGTCCAGATGTCGATTCATCATTTGCTTCCGATATGATTGATCTTCATAAAAAATATAGAGCTATACATCAAGCAGGTCCATTAAAATGGGATGTTAACTTATATGAATATGCAAAAAATAATGCAGACAATTATGATTGTTCAGGAGTATTGACACATACTCATGGGCCATATGGTGAAAATCTAGCTGCTGGATTTAAAGGAGCTCAAGACACTTTTATGGGTATGTATTTATAAAACTCTCATTTTCCAAAAATAATAATAACCAATACTAACATCAACAAGCATGGTACGACGAACCAAATAATGAATTCAATCATTTCAGTCAAATAGTTTGGAAATCCGCATCACTGATTGGTTGTGCGTGGAAAAACTGCCAGAGTACAGGTTGGGGCAAATACGTAATTTGTTCTTACGACAAGGGTAATATCATAGGGCAATTTGATCAGAATGTATTGCCAGCAATTTCATGAGTAAAGCTCAGAACTCAAAATTCCAAAATCATTCACTTCTTCGTTAAAAATTTTGATTAGTTTGTTTATAGTAAATATATCTTTTAATTAAATTCATTAATTTAAAAACATTTGCAACAATAAAATTCAAATAATGAACGCTACCAACGATCGTTTTAGAATCTTTAATTAAGATTTCTCACTATATAAATAGAGGGAAAGTCGAGTCCAATTATTGGTACGAATAATCATTTAAACTCAAGGTAAACGGTATTGTTTTTGTCTTGATGTTAAACTAAAACTCAATTGTCTGCGGTATCGATGAATTTACGTCAGCTTTTGACGTTAGCTGTCACTCTGTAATATTGAGGAATTTTTGTTTGTCCCAAGCATGAAAAAGTATCTGATAATCAAGTATTTGATCTCGTGAAATAAGTTTACCCTAAAAAACCAAAATCTTGCAGAATATAATAGTCTTGAGCAACAGCTTCTTTGAAAAAAATTCGACTGGCTCCTTAAAACGTTTTGAATGAAGTATTTAATTATTATAACTAGCAAAAAATATTGTTTCGCATAAACTTTTTTACTTAGTTAACATATGCCAAAGATTATAGTTGAAAATGGGTTTAGAAAAATAATACCATACTATACCACCTATCAAACTCATGCCAAAGAACGTTGGGTTGGTAAAACTTTGACTCAAATCTATTCAAGTGAATTTGGAGAATCAGAAGAAAATATACTACAAGATATTCTGGAAAACAGACTATATGTTATTAATAATGTTGGTCTAACCAAATCTAGCTCAACTATTAAAGGCTTGGATTTGTTGAAATTCAGAGAAACTCATATTAAAGATGTTATCCATCATTTGAAACATAATCATGAACCTTTGATTCCGTGGGTTGGACCTATTCCAATAATTTTTGAAAATGATGAGATATTAGTTGTAGATAAACCAAGTGGAGTCCCGACTCATCCGTCTGGAAGTTATTTGTACAATAGTTTATCAGAAACAATAAAAAAAGAACTCAACATGAAAACAATCAAAACATGTCACAGATTGGATATAGGTACTAGTGGTATCTTAATACTTTGTAAGACTGCGGAATCTGCTGTTAAATATCTGAACATATTATTGGACAAAAGAGGTAGGGTAACAAAGACATACTTAGCAAGAGTCAAAGGTAAATTTTCAGAAGGAATAAACAAATACACATGTCCCATTTTCGTGGTTAATATGAATGGATATTTAGCACCTGGAGATATTGCAAGATTGCCTACCAATTCTACTACAATTTTCGAAAGAATACGATATAACCAAAACTTGGATGAGAGCATTGTAAAATGTATACCCGTAACAGGTAAGTTTCATCAAATCAGGATTCATTTGAGGAATTTGGGGTATGGTATATCCAATGACTATTATTATAATCCAGAAAAAGCTTTAGGAGACACGTATATTGAAAAATCCGATATTGAAAGAGCATTATATGATTGTATCTTTAAGAAATTTCCCCAGTTTTCGAACTTTACTGAGTCATCTGATTTAAGCCCTAGCACAATTAATTTGCGTGATATACTCACCTGGAAGGTAAATACAAATCTTATTGATCGTTTACAATCACTAAAACAAAACCATTCAAAAGTTTTGTTGGAAAAACGACTGTCGAAATGCCCTACTTGCCTTAGACCAATATTTCATGAAGATCTGATTCGAGATTCCAAATTGTATTTACATGCATTAAGTTTTGAATGTGATGATGATAAATATCAAACCGATTTACCGGTTTGGGCAGATATATAGACCATTTATTTACATTGCGTTAATTCTGACATTTTAATATAGGGGAATCTAGTTCTGTTGTCTTTAAGATTCCCAATTTTATAAGAATATTGAACTTGGCCGAGGGTAGGACCAAGTTTGATCGGTTTTTGTGAGATCATTTTTTTTGACTTTTTATTGACATTAGTGGACTTTTGTTTCGAACATATATTGTTTATTAATTTTTTAAATTCATTTTTAACAAAATTTTCTTGATCTCCGTTTACTGGGACTTTCAAAACAGATATTACGTAAACCCCTGCAAGTTTCTCAACCTTAGACTTACTTTCTCCCAATGCATCAATAAAAAGTTGTCTAAAATGAGATTTCAACTTTGATCTTCCACAAGCTGATTGATTCGGTCGACTTTTGCTTTTGAAAAATTGCATGTCATTATACTTTCCTCCATATTGTTTAAAACTTCTCTCAGTATCAAGATCGTTCAAAATTGGTAGTCGAAATAATTGGAAAATAAATGAAATATTTGATTTTCGAAAGTTACTAATGATGTGGTCTTGCGGGAAAAATTGAATCATCATGTACTTATTAGAAATAAGTGGCAGATAGACGTTTGGAGAACATGTTTTAGTGATGAATGTGTGAACTGCTCCATCTATACCTCGAAGTTCATGTCCATGTTTGGGTACTTGATTCTGGCTTTTCTTTTTCTTAAACGGACTCACTTTTGTTATATCATATTTTGATCTTATTGTATCCTTTGGTTTTGACTTGAATGTATCAGAAGGGCATTGAAACCTGCATTTTTTTGGTTTTGACTTGATGTTGGATAGTAGAGTTTGGATCGAGTTCATTCGGTGATGTAAATAAAGAGGTTAAAAAAATATGGTAGCCAAAGTCATTAAAATATCCATTACAATTTCTATAAATCTACTCATCCAATGTTTGCCATAAATTAACAGTGGTGTCGGCTGTTGCAAACATGAAAAGCCTTGGGTTGAATAAGACAATTTTAGGTAGACCCACACTTGATTTAACCACGTCATTCGATCTCGTTAATATGGTAGGCTTAATCAGATCGGTTTTTAAATCCGTCAAATCAAATATATGTATTATGGCCTTTGGGCTTCCAATGAGTAAAAATCTTCCACAAGGTGTGAAAGTGCAACTTCCGCTGTATGGATAAGCAGTTGACATCCAGGTGGAATCTTTTCGAAATGATAGTTTAGCAATTGCTAATAATTTCAACAGAAAAGCATCTAATATGTAATGCTCCCTTGAATCAGTTGATATTAGTAGGAGTTTACCATTATTTGAAAATTCCAACTTATTCCAAATTTGATTCTGTAAACAAGGTATTTCTACTTCAACAAATGGTCCTTTGTCAAATGATTTTAAATTATACAATCCAATCTTTCCAGTTTGCAGACTCCCGATTGGATATTTACCAATCGCTGCAACTACTCCATGAGGATCGAAAGATATAACTGAATTTTGACCTACGGCGATATTCCCAATAGCTGAAGGAGACTTTAAGTCCCAAAATTTGACTGTTCCATCAAAACTAGAACTTCCAAATGTGTTTTGAACCGGATTAACCTCTATATTTGATACTTGAGCTTTATGACCTTTAAAATATCGTATGTATTGATTATTAGACAATGAAAGATACCTAATAGTGTCTTCATTCCCTTCACTTACAGAAGGATCTAAAGTTGACGCATATAAACAATTCAAACCTTCATGAGTGAATCTTGCAGAATGAGCACCATATTTTTGAGACTGTATATCCTTGTAGTGAGTTCCTTTATGGCAATCATATAGTTGAATTGATTTATCAATCCCTGAAGAAATTAAAAATTGACCGGAATCATCAAAATTTAATGAAGTAATTGATGTCCCCTGATGGTAGTTGAAAGATTTAGTAGGATGGCAAGTGGTTAATACATCTTTAGTAATTTGAACTGTAGATGACGAGGCCGAAGGTTTGTTTGTAGATACTTTGACTCCATTTGTTGACATTTAATTTTATGGAAATTCTTACATCATAAGACTCCTATTTTTTTATTTATTATCTAGAAAAATTAGATAAACATAATATTTGATCACTACTTATAACTCTATTTTCATTTTTAAAGCATCAATCAAATCGATACAGTACAACTATCTTGATCCATTAACTCATATCAAATATTTAAATCAATCAATAGAAGAAGAATTAATCAATTAACATATTAACCATAGCAATGGTAGAGCCAAATTTACCTTTCAAAGTTAAAGCAATCTTTGACTATAAATCCGACTATGAGGATGATTTACCTTTCACAAGTGGCCAAATCCTTACCATAACGGCAATTGAGAATGATGAATGGTACACCGGTGAGTATGATGGTAAATCTGGAATGTTTCCTAAAAACTTTGTAGAAATTTTGACTACCCCAACAATTCCGGTTCTGAATAGACCAATTAAAAAAGCTGAACCTCAAAGTGAAACTCAAGAATCAAAGACAGATTCATCACCAACAAACATTTCGAAATCACCACCAACAGCACCTATAGCAGAAGAAAAAAGTCAATCATCACCCAAAAGCAATCAAAGCTCTTCGTCTAGGGTCCCAATGCCACAATCGTTCCATTCCAAACCATCCGACCCATATAGTATTAAAAAACAATTTGTTGCTGCAGCACCATCTTCATATGTTCCGAAAATTACACCAAGAGACGAATCTAATTTAGTTGCACACCCAACTCATGATACAAAACAATCCGATAACGTTGTTAAAGGAACACTGGTAAATGAAAACGAATCAACGGAAGAGTCTGGACCCAAGGTTTCTTTGAAAGAAAGAATTGCCTTACTTCAAAGAAAACAACAAGAAGAAGCCGAAAGAGAAGAAGCAGCTTTAAAACGTAAAGAAGAAAGAGCCAAAAAGCAAGCTGAAGAAAAGGAAAGAGTTAAACATTTGAGAGAGCAAAAAAGTGGTGAAGCCCAATACACGCACAAATTAGAAGATCATCATCCAGAGTTGGAGGGTGCTGTTGGAACGAAAGATGATCATGATGTTTCAAGTGTAGCTGATTCCTCAAAATCAATTCATGATGATGCTAATCATTTGCATGAACCAACTGCAAGATCGCCTAGTGTGGGAGAGCCAGAAGAAGCAGATGAAGTAAATTTTGAAAAACTGGGGGAACAAGACATAGATGAAGATGAGGAAGAACAAGAAGAGGAAGATGATGAGGAATTGAAACGTAAAAAATTGGTTGAAAGAATGGCTAAAATTTCTGGAGGTAGAAATATGTTTGGAATGATGGGAATGCCTTCTCCATTCGGTAATACTCCTTCAGCTGATACACAACCTAAGAAAACTAAAGCCACTCCAGCTGCTCCAACTCCCGAATCACCAGTTCGTGAACCAAATGCAACATCAGAAGCAGCCCCTAGTTCTGCTCCTGAAGTACCTCCACATGCTTCGGCTCCTAAATTTAGTCATGAAAGCTCTTCCATGGCAGAAGATGATGAACCTTCCGATTCTGATCAAGCTGAAATCATAACTCTGAATGATATAAAGCAACAATTAAATCACGATGATATTCACGTATCAGATAGTGCTGACGATCAACATCATCCAATTAGATTGAAAAAGTACAGTACTTTAGAGGGAGAAGGAACTGGTTATGAAGCAGATGAAGATTTATCAGATATTACTAAACCCCACGATAATCATAACCAACATCCATTGAAATCTCAAGAGAAGGATTCGAATGAAACAATAACGTTAAAGGAAGAACAATTTGGTAAAGATCCAACTATACCACATCCACCTATTCATCCTACTCCTACTTCCAGAGATGCACCACCTATTCCACCAGTACCAGCAGTTCCTCCAGTTCCATCAAGGGATGCAAATTCAGTTCCTCCAGTTCCATCCCGAGCCGCTCAATCAAATTTTGCCCCACCAGTACCTCCTAATCCTCCATCATCTCATTCAACTGAAAACCAACCACATCCACCTAAACTACCATCAACACATGATCGTCCTCCTCCTCCACCTCCACCAACTCATCAGCTTCAAGAAGAAGAAGAAACCAGTTCAAGTGAGGACGATAATTTTGAAATTGTTGAAAGACAACCACCAACATCTGCACCTCCAACTCGTGCTGAAACTTTTGAATCTCATCACCACAATACCAAAGCAGCTCCACCACCACCAATTCCTGGAGCCGTACCTCCTCCACCAATTCCAATTGGTGAGCCTCCCAAAAGAGCAACTACTGATATTTCACCTTTAGTTCATACTTCAACAGGTGCTTCAATCAACTCACTTTCACAAAGACAACAAGGAAGTAGAAAATCAACAGATTCAACCTTATCACGATCAAGATCGTTAAAGGGAAGTGATCAAAGTCAAGCAGAGATTGCATTAGAACAATTGGAATTTGAAATTTCAAATATAAAATCAACATCTGACTGGTGGTTGAAGAATGGGTTACCAGACCCATTAGTTAAAAAAATCGGAGTTGATTTGATATATGAAGTCGATTCTAATAAATTATCAAAAAGAGGTCTGAGATCAATAATATGTCGTGATTTCTATATTTTGTTTTATGATTTATCTCAATTAATTCTTGATTTGGAATATGAAGAAAGTGATCCAAGAAATACAATCCATTTAGTAAATCAATTTATAAAATCTAATCCTGTAATAAGAACGGATTTGTTAGAAAGTAATCATCGTCAATTTAGTTCGGTTATTGTAAACACTGCTGCTCAATTAATTGGTCAAAATTTAAATGAAAATTTTATAAATTACGTTTTCAATAATCCGGAAATCAAATCAAAGATTTTACATCCAATTGGTAATAAATCATTTGGTGTAACTATTTATAAAAATTTCAATAATACTAATATTTCAAAAATAGATGATATTAAACCAGGTGATATTTTATGGATAAAAAATGGTAAATTTGATACTCATAAAGGTTTAATAGGTAATAAATCTATTAGTGTTGGAGATGATGGAAATAATTCATTTACTGCTATCATATATGAATTTGATCCAAAGAAAGAAAAATTTAAAGTCATTGAACAAGATAATCATGGTCATATAAGCAAAGAATCTTATAAATTGAATGAGTTCAAAGGTGGAAGAATAAGAGTATTTAGACCAGTATCGAGACAGTATGTAGATTGGTAAGTAAGATTTTAATACAATTTTTAACATTCAAACGCTTTTTTCAAAGTCAACCTAAGTAAGAAATGTTAAGTAAAATCTATTTTACAATGTGTTTTATTTGGATAGATATGACGTTCAAAATTTATATATTTAGATCTTGTATTAACAATCAACTATACATCCTACATTTTATCCTAGAATAGTCGTTAGTATTGAATTATGGTATTTTTCATTGTCTTCACTAGTCCAGAGCTAAATGATTATAAACTTTTTTGAGACCTTCCACAATAAATCCTATGAGTAAAGCTCTATTATTCTACTTTTTAGTTTTTCTTTTTATTTCTTTTTTGATCAATGAAATGATATCAAAATGGGCTGAAAGAAAAAAAGTTTAAAGAAAAAAGCACCTTTAAAAAAACACACACATCTAGATTATTAATGACTAATTGATTAAATTGATTAATGAGGTTGAACTTTAGTATAAAAAGGTGGAAAAATAAAAACCAATAAAAAACGCAATTATGTTTGAATTTGATCAATGAATATAATGAAAATAATGATATCATACGGCACCTTAAAGTTTCAGCATACGGGTAGGAGTAATAATAATAATAAATTAATTGCTGTAAAAAAACTTGCAAATATGATCTAGAAAATATTTGGTTAAAAATGTATAAATATATACAAAAAGATAAAACTTACCTAAATATTTGATTTTCAATTGGAATATAATATAATGATTAATTGATTCAAAGAGTGAAGTAATGGACGACACAACATAAACGGAACATGGAATTATAATAAATACTATGACAGTGAGACTTCGTGAATTTTTGCTTAATGAACACGTGAAATTATATAAAATTGAATACCCTGAGATAAAATGACCAGTAATAGTGGTGGGGTACAATACTCTGACAATGGAGATAATCGTGATAAAATGAAAATTCTGATATGGAATTATAACGTAAAATCGACTGTATAAAATACTACTAATTTGAAATGGACAATATTGAAAAGAATCCCAATTTCTGAGTAGTTTATAATCACTTATGGCACTTACTCTGGACTAGATTTGGATGAAGACAATGAAAATAATACCTTTTGATGAGTTATATTGATGGGTTGATCATCATTGTTGGAAAGAATGATGTTGTTAGAAAAATTAGGGAAGGCGAGAAATCAATTTGTATTTATACTTTAGGCAGAATCACAAAAAAGAAAAGGAAAAACATGATCACGTCCATTTTACACGACACATCCGTAACTCAATACATAGAACAATAAACTTAGCATACCTTAGAAATTGACAAAAAGAAGTAGTATCAATCAAAGCAACAGTTCGGAAAGTTTGTAAAATTCTGATCAAGGTTTGTATTTGTCTTAAAGATTACATTTGGTTTAAATTTTATTTCGAAATCACAGTTATACCAATTTGTTCATTAGGTTCAGCTACATGTAAAACAGTCAGTAAATTAGTAACAAACTTTGTTTATATCGTTACTTCTGTATTGAGATAATTGAATATACAATGTCTACAAATAGTCCCTTATCTCTCTTACTTTTCAAAAGTATCCATCGGTATTGTATTTTGATCATTTGCAATTTTCAATTTATTATAATCAGCATCTAATTTTATAAAACACCAAACCCATCTTCTGAAAATTTCTAAAGTTTCAATTAATACATAACCAAATGAATAAACATCATAACCAAATAAAAAAGTTGAAAAAACATGAATAAAATGAATTTTCCCCAGTTTTAATTCTTCATTTATAATAAATATTTTAAGAATCCATAAATATCTAAGTAAAAAATCAATACTTATTGCTATGATATATATAAAATCTGGGAATTGTTTTTGATTTCTTAATATTATGAATCTATTACTTTTATCTCTTGTAAAAATTTGAAAAATGTTATTAAATAAATCTAAGTTCCAATCCATTTTAATGTCCCATATAAACGAATATGTTGAATTTATCAATGTCAAAATTAACCACCAATTATTCAATTTAGTTAATTTATTGATCAATTCACCGTTTTCCCTCTCAAGATCGGAAGAATTCAACAAAGTATATTTGATTAAGGCATTAACACCTAATGGACCAATACCAGTGGCATATTTCAATAAGTTCAAAAGATGCTGTTTATTTGATGTGATTCGATACTCATGAAAACATTGTTTAATTCTTATTAGTATTGGTAGACATAATATACCGAATTCCAATTTATAATTATAGGCTTTTGTTTCATTTATGTAATAACTCCATATAAATAATCCGAAATCATTTAATACTTTAGCGAAAGATACTAATGAATCACTTATTAAAATATCATTCGTTCTCATTGTTTTGGAATTTATATTACCAATCAAAACTCTTTTTATTGTTGTCCAAATTCTAATTTGCCCAGCATTACTATTTAGGTTTGAATTTTTACTCTGATTTGTAAAATTGTGTTTGTAAAATAATATATAAAAATTATAATTGAATGTAATGATAGGGATAATGTAATAAATGATCTTATAACTGGGTTTATAATATTGAAGAAATTTGAATAAAACCCAACTCACCACATTTATCACAGTCAATTTCTTGAAATTTCTCCATATTCCTTGCATTAATCTCAAATTCTCTTGCTTTTCGGCTGGTAGATTAGTTTCAAATTCACCATTACTGTTAGTATTATTGAAATCTTCAAGTTGTAAATAATTATGTGAATTATATGATAAATTTAGTAGTTGTAAAACATTTATACTTGATAAATTGTATAATATGACATTTAGTGAAAACCATAAAAATAAACCAAACTGGATCAAGATCAATATTCTGAATGGTAAGGGAAATAAATCATTAAATAATATTTCATCAGTTTCTCCAGGATGTTCATCGTTTACCATGATTTTGATTTCTTCTCTTCAATTCTTAAACTTGTGATTCTGATTGGTAGATTTGTTACAGATGTTTAGTTTTAATTGTATACGATTATACTGCTATTTTACTCATGGATTCAGTCTTTTATCCCCTTCTGTCTTTAGACTTATAGCTATAGTGAGGAATTTAGTTGTTATTTTAAATATTGGGAAAAATACTAACAACTTATTTTATTTATTCACCTGTTCTCAAATTGAATTCCAATTTTCAAACGATCGATTTTGTACTCTTCAAAAAGGTATAAAATACAGAAAGTGAGTGAATTAAGAGATTTTACCTATTACAAATTTACAATAGAAGATGAGAATCGCATTTAGTGCTTAGTGTTTAGTGTTTAGAACTTTTATTTATTGATCAATATTCGATGGACTATAGGCTAATGTAGATTAATAACAAAAATGTAATTATAAAAGCTTCAGACGTGTCTCTTAAAATAAAAGTACACGATTTAGGTATGTTGATAATCATTAATTTTGATTCATGATTAGCATGGAAAACATCATTAGCTAATTATTTGACATTTTATTATTAAATAGACCTTCGCCCAATAGTTCAAATAAACAATAAAACTTCCTAGAACTACAAATCTCGTGAAACATTCCGCTTGATTTTGAATCCATAGGATCAAAAACTCTACATATTCAAGGAAGATATGATTATACTGTAATAACATCATCGTATATTGAAAAATTATATTGAACAAGATATTAATTCATTTTGTTCTATCATAAAAAATTAGTATACTAACTCCAATTTTTGATCTCCAATCTTAATTGAATTGAATATAAATTATATATAATCAGAATTTTCAGTGTTTGGCTAATGAATCGAATCGGTCAGCGTCCTGAAAAGGATCCTCCGTTTGGGGCGACATCGTTGTCATCATTATAATAATTTTATTTATTCATTCATAGATTGAAAACTTTCGTTTTATTAATTTAAACATACTAATTTGAAATTATCAAATGAAACAAATTAAACCAATTAGTTCATTGTTTGTTTAGTTGATGATAAAAGAAGACTTGGATGGTGAATTTTAAATTTTTTCAAAAATTCTTATTTACTTTTTACTATATTTGTGAGATGAATTTAAAAACAATAATTTACCCGGATAAGAATGAAGTACATCAGTTTTTCAAATTAAATACCATTTGAGAGTTTGAATTCTTCTATTACTACGTCTACTTCAGTCACTAGAGTTGGATCAAACATTCTGTTTGTCACTCAAAAGATAACAATCCATGAATTTCAATTTCCAGCCCAGACTCAGTTATATCTGATTATTGATACTACGGAAGTGGAACAAAATCATGTACTTTATACATCAAATGAAAATTATTGCATGCAATCACTCTTTAATCTGACAAGTGCGACGGCTCTTAAGTTTGACTACCCTTACTATTCAAATCATTTTTTACCTTTAAATTTACTCTTTGACTTTTCTTTTCTAGTATTTTCCCTTCTTTCAGCCTTACTCAAATATCTAAATTTCTTCTTTGGCTTTTTGTCTTTTGATGGTTTAGAAACTCCACATAAAACAGCATAATTTTTAGCTCTTTCTATTGATTTTTCCAAGATTTCATTTGATTTATTTAAGTTAACATTATTTGATTTAGCTTTTGCTTCTAAAATTTCATTATTATCTATTATTGGATGATTTATTGATTCTATTGTTACTGTTGTTTCATCTCCAAATTCATTCGGTAGTTCTTCATTTTGTTCATATACTTCTTTATGATGTAATATTCCTTTTAGTGGAATTGGTTCTTCTTCAATTTGTACATTTGTATCTCGTCCTTCCTCATTTTCATCATCCTCATCAAATCCCGTCCATTCATCTTCGTCTTCTTTTCCATTCAATACCTCATCGTCATCGTCACTTTTCAAATCACCATTAATCATTGCAATTTCTTTTGCTTTTTCATTAAATTCCTTTAGCTGAGTCTCAAGATTTTGTTTTCTTTCATCTCTCATTTGTTTTCTTTCTTCAATTTTCGCCAACCTTTCTTGTTCTTTATTATATTCTTGAGCTTTTTTCTGTCTCTGTAGTTTTCTTTTATGAAACCCCGTTAAATATTCTTGTCTTGATTCTTTATCAAATACAACTTCATTGACTGCATGTTTTTTACTCTGCTTTTGAGCATAGTTTTTACCGCCTGTCAATATCTCTCTATTATGCCTTACCATTATGTGAATACCTGTTTGAGATGAGTTTGAGATGTTTTCTAAATAAGTTTAATTTTAATATGGTGATGACTTCACAGTATTTATTTTAGAGATAGCACAAAAATCAAAAGTTATCAGATGGACTAGGTCCATCACTTCTATAGAGAGTATACATACATATTTCAACTTACTCTACATTATACAGTCAAACAAACATGGAGAATTTGAATAATATAAAAATATTTTTAAAATCACTAGATAATGCAACATCTCAATACGAATCATCATTAACTCCCATACTATCAAAATCAATAGATGAACAATTAGCCACTATAACAAATCCAAAAGATAAAATAAATTTCTTAAATCATTATCAATATATTTTAGTTTCAACAATATATTCATATTTGAAAGTACTAGGAGTTGATGCTGATCAACATCCAATCAAAAAAGAATTAAATAGAGTTCAAAGTTATATGGCAAGATATAATCAATTAAATAATCAAACAAAAATTGAAGAGAAATCGAATAGTAGTCCTTCAGAAAGCACAAAGGAATATTTACAAAAGACTTTAGGTATTAAGAATGGTAATGAAAATACTGTGGTTAATAATGGAACTGCTATAAGTACACAAAATTTTAGTGGTAAACATACTAAATTTGAAGATGATAAAATTGAAAGTGATGATGAGAAAGATATAAATCGAGAAGTAAATAATAATACAACTAAACTTAAGACCAAAAAACCTAGTCTGTTGCCTAATAAACCATCAAAAGGTAAAGTCACTAAACCTGTTACGAATAAGAAAAACAAAACTAACAAATTTCAAAAAAAGAACAAATGATAAATAGAGGCATATACATAGAACTGAATGAATGACGATATTATGTATTTTAAATTTCCTTTATAAATTTCTATTCAATTTTTTAAAAATATTCATTAAAAATATATTCATGTTTTAAATTTTCTTCAACACAATAATAAATTTCCATTAATAAATTTGGAAATTTATCATTAAAATATTTATAAAATCCTGAAGGTAATGGTGACATTTTCAATTGTAAACTTTGAGGCATATCATTATAATGATGATATTTATTTCTTATGGCTCTTAATAAATCCATTAATTTTGAAGGTTGATATTTTCTATACTTACCCAAGTTTTCTAAAAATTCTTCATCTGCTAGTTGTGAATGCCAATCATTTTTTTGAAATACTTTTGATGAATGTTCTTCTAATTTTAATAATAAATCCAGTGGTGGGTCCCTTCTTTCAATTTCAAATCTATCACTAACTTTTAATAAAAATTCTAATCTTTTATAATTTGACCAAAATAATGGATGTTTTAAAATTAAAGTTGTATTTGGTCTCATTATTGGATTTGAATTAATCAATTTTTTAATTAAATCAATACTTTCTGATTTATCATTTGGACAAAATTTAATTAATGGAGATAAATCATATTCTCCCTTTATAATATTACCTTCTCTTAAATATCTATCTCCAAATGGATGCAATCCATTAGTTAAAATATAGAAATAAACACAACCTAATGAAAATATATCAATTGCTTTTGTAAGTCTTTTACCTGTAGATGTTGTTGATGATGAATTACTTGTAGTAGTTCCAGCACCACCATTAGAATGAATTGATGAAATTGAATCAGCAGAAATTTCAAGTAAATCATGATTTAATAATAATTCAGGAGCTCTCCAACCAGATGTTCCAGAAGCTGCATGTTGAGTTGTAGCTCTAAATGATGATTGATCATTATCTAATTTTTTACATAATCCAAAATCTGATATTAATAATCGAACATTATTTTCATTGATAATGATTTCTTCATCTTGTTGATTTGTTAAGTTCTTTTTAATAGTTTGACGATTTTTTTTAATATTTGCAACCAAAATATTTTGAGGCTTAATATCTCTATGTACAATTTTTAAAGAATGCAAATAATGTAATCCACTAGCTAATTGAAACAAAATTTCATTTCTTATAGGAATACATAAATCAGAAACTTTTTGAGGTTTTTCAATAATATCTTCCAATGTACATAAACATAATTCCAAAGCAATATATAAAAATCTTTCACTTTCTGAAGTTTGAGAACAAAAATATCTAATAACATTAGGATGATCATCTGATTCTTGTAAAAGTCTAACTTCATGATTAGCAACATCATAAAAATCAAGTAACATTCTTTTCACTGCAACTGGTCTATTTTCAAAAGTTCCTTCAAATACAACTGTACCATGTGAACCATAACCTAAAATTTTATCTGAAATAACTAAATTGTTTTCTATTTGTAACTTTGTTTTAGATTTGGCAGGAAGTGGTAGACTTTGGATAAGACTTTTTGTAGTTATTATTTCTTCATCATCATCTGTATTAATTTTAACAATTTCTTCAATTGCTTCCGTTTCATCATCTGTGCTTTTGTTCTTATTGATATGTTTACCACCGCGTTTACCACCACGAGAGCCTCTTTTTCTTCTCTTTTTGGTTGCTGGCTCATCTTCTTTGGGATCTTCTTGAGTTTCAGTGGAATTGTTGAGTTCTTGTTTATCTTCTACTTGACTCCCTTCAACTCCAGATTCTAATTCAGGTTCAATTTCAGGTTCTGGTTCAACAATTTTGACTTTTTTTTTAATGGGTTTAACTTCTTCATGTTCTTCGTTAGCTTCATCGCTTGAAATTTTTTCTGCTATAGCATTCTTTTCTAAATCCTTATTATTTACATCTTCAGGTTTTTCAATTACAATTTTTTCATTTACTTCATTATGACTTTCATTTATCACTTCTTTCAAATTTTTACTACCTAAGTTGTAATCACCGAATAATTTCTTTACGTATTTATTCTTCTTGCCAAAAGTAATAAACAATAGTAAAATGATTAATAAAACACCAATATCTTCTAAAATTCTTTTCAATATTGCGCTAGTACCAGAACTGTTATTTGAATTACCATTATGAATTAAAGGTTGTTGATAATTGTTTGCAATATCTTTAGAGACAGGTTCTATCATAATTATATCCGAGCTAATAGTTGAAACCTTTGCAGGAAACTTAATACCATCAATAATATTAGGAATATCGTTATTATAATTCTGTTGTTTGTCCAGCAGTAACAGATTACGGTCATTAAGTTCTTCTCTTCCGTCTCCTATTCTTTTAATATCTTGTTGTGATGAAAATTTTGAGATTGGTTGGTATGATGTGTCACTAGATAAATCGTAATATTTATGTATACCAGAAAGTAATTGTTCAGTTTGTTCTTGTGAACTGGTTGATAGTTGGTAATTTTCAATATAATTGATAGAAGAAGGATCATGTACTCCCGAGTAGTAATTATTTAAAATCATTTGATATTTTGAAATTGGTGCACTCTTAATTAGTGTTGGATAATTTTTAAATGACATTGCTATCCATTGATTTAAACTTGAAGTTTTGTTGATAAAAATTAAGTCATTATTGTTAACCTCATTAGTTTGTAAATCATTCAATACCTTTAAAGGATGAGGCAATAATATGTAATCATTATTATTCAATTTATCATTATGGAAAATATCAAATATATTTACCGCTAATGCAGGTAATTTACTTATCCATAGTGGAGTTCCAACATTTTTATTTATAGCTAACAAAGATCTATCATGAAATGGAGTAAAATACAAATTATCTAATGACTCTTGATTTTGCATAATTAGGTCATTATCTATATTATTTGGAACCCATTGACTATAAGTGACGTTCCACATCACATTACTATTGGATTTGGAGTGTATCGTTAATTCGTAAGTTGTTTTACCAATCATTATTGTATCATCATCATCCTTCAGCTGTTGATTTGGAGGTAGTGTGCTTTTGGGAACAGGACATTCCTCCAGATTTCCAAAAGATGATTTTATTTCTCCAGTATGGAAATTTAAATTATATAATGATGTTTTTCGAGTTCCAGTATAAATTTTATCATCACCACTTAATGAAAAAGGTGATTCCATAACTAGATTTTTGATACTAGTCGGTAGTTTATTTAATCCAAAATTTGGTGTGAAATAATATAATGTCCCATCTTCATAAGGTTCAACGAACCATAAAATATTCGATTGTTGTGAATTAGAATTGAATGTATCGTTTGAATGTACTTGAACCAATGGTTCATCTATTGGTAATGTCCAGATTAAAGTACCTGTACTTCTCTCGACACCATGTAAATTCCCATTTATATCACTTATTAGTAGTAGATTTTGTAAATTACAATCATCGATAGATCGAAATTCTAATGGTAGTATGGAACTAGCTCTTGTTTGCTGTGCATGTGGTTGTTGTGCATAATTTTCATGATTTTGATTAGGTTGAGGGATTGTTGAAGTTGTTGCAAAAGGAGGAGGCGTATTCTCTTGATTATACTGTCGATTTACTAATTCATTCTGCCTATTTACTGATTTATTTGCTAGTCGTGGTGATGCAAAGGTGAATGTGAATAGTAGTATTGATATAATTGAGGTGACTAACGGTATAATATACATGTTTCCAATGTATAAGGTTGATTTTTAATATCAGTCCTTCCTTGATATATTTTCTATTTGGTCTATACTATGAGTTACTTATGAAAGAAAATCAAAAATTTATTGTTCACACAAATGTTGTTGCCTATGTATTTTCAATTTCTGGATAAATATATGCTAGATTGAATCTCAATATGACTTTATTACTAATGAATCGGATTGGTTGTAAATATTTAATGATGTTTGATAAAAATATTCAAGGCTTTTTATTCTATATAAAAATTTTTTTATTTTTTTTTATTTCTTCTACCTTTGAACTATTATTAAACTAATGAATTTACGAACTTTTTAATATCAAACATACAATTACGGATCTGATCTCATGGACAAATTTAGAAACTACTGCTGAGAAGTAGAGATTTCAAGAGATGAGTTGCCTCTAGGCTAAAAGAGATTTCAGTTACTTTATATGTATAAATGATATATTAAGATTTTAACTATTACTTCAATACTATAGAATTTAACTAATCTTAATTACCAGAAACCGAAAATTTCAACGCTTGAAAATGAAATGAAAAACCCACTTAAAGAATCCCATGACCTGCAAAGAGATACAAATTTTGAAATAAATACAATTGCCATTTAGTTTTTACCTTCAATTACTAACCAAAATATTTGAGGTAGTATTGTAATTATATTGACCAGTGAATTGAATTATATCATCAATTTTAGCTATTTCAGCATCATTTACAGCATCAAATAATTTATTTAATTCTTCTTCAATTTCATCCTCATCCATTTCTTCATCTTCAAATTCTAATGCCTTTTTAATTAATTTTGAAGAATTTGTTAATATTGAAGAATTATCTACTGGTTTATTATGTGTTTTGTTCAATTGGAAACTATGATTACTTGATTCATCATTTGACGATGCTGAATCTTCCTCAGCACCATCCTCTATGTCAAATGTACTTCTTGAATCATTATATGAAGAAACTGGAGATGTAGGTTCCTGATGAGGTGTTATTGTTTCCATAGATTGTATATCTCCTTGATGTATTTGAGATTGTACCGGTTGATTGAGACTCTTATCAGGTGCACTATTATTACTAGATGAAGTATCGGTATCAGAATCTGCCTTGATTTTTTGTCCTTGTAGGTCTTTTCTTTTATCAATTTTGGAAATGAAAGACCTATTTGCAATTATTGAGGATGCAAAATTTTCAGTACTTTTCAATGGTGATGTTAACTTAAAACGGTCAAATAGTCTAGCTGGTGATCTTTTGGGAATTATACTGCTACTATCATCTAAATTTTTGATATCTTTATGCACTAATATTGGAGGAGGAGGTGCTACTTTTCTTTTCAAATTTGTTGAATTTTTTGATAAATGTGCTGTATTCATATTTGTATTACTTGAATTTGATTTAGACATTGGATTAACCATCGTACCCGTGATAGTATCTTTAGCTTCAACAAATAGTATTTCGTTTGATAATGATAAAGTGTTACTTATATTTGTATGAATACTTGGTTTGTTAATTGAATTACTATCCCAATTAGAAGTATTTGAATAAATTAAATAATCTTGTTGATATTCAAATTCCAATAAATCAATTTGGGACATAGGCTAATTTATAATTTATAATTTCCTTACTTTAGATTTTGATTGTTTTAAATTTAAAAAAAAAATTAAATTATTTTGCAGTCAAATAAAAAATAAAATGTTCATAAATTTTACTTCAATATTCTATTAATTACTATATTATATTATCTGAAATCTTTCAAATTAATTGTGGGTGTTTTTGACTAAAGCTTTAACTTGTGGGTGATTGTTTGTCAAGTACGTTTCTAACTTTTTTCCTTCTAAAAAATATGCTTGTTGTTAATTGCAACTTTAGGAATTACGCAAGTACAAATTTGAAATTATAATAAAATTTAAATGCTGGTTGAAATATAATAATTTATTATATTTTAAAATTGTATGTAATTTAGTATAGCTCTACCTCTTGAAATTTCTGAAACAAGTATTTAAACAATAGAAATTGATTAATATAATTTTATTCACCCTTGAGTAGTTTAAATGGTACGATGTATGATGTCAAATCAATAAGTTTAGATTAAAAATTGAGTTTTTACTTAAATTTGAATTGTGGTTAAGTATTTAAATCTTGTGTATGAAGTATGTTTCAAATTTTAGAAAGTTTGTTATCAGAAAAAGGAAATTCTTCTCATATTATATAAAGATATTCCTTTGACCACACAGGGAATTAATCTTATCAGCTCGAGTACTAGCAGGATCTTAAATGGGAACTATCTTCATCCTCTCCCTTCATCTTGTTTTTAACAACTTCTGCAGCCTCTTTGATTTGATTTGAAATTATTTTTAATGTATGGCTGGCTAAAAACCAAACAATCGAAAATTTCAAGAGAAATTTTAAACTTTTTATTGAGGCACTACGTAATTGAATTATTAACAGGGAAATGCTCAAGCATCACTTATCAACTACATGACCTTGTACATAAACTTGTTGAGTCAATTGGTTGGCGATATCTGTAAAAATAAAATTGTACAGTAAAAACCGACTTTTATTCGTTTTGTAAAATTCTTTTTGTCGCCTTAAGACTTTCTTTTTGTCGCTTCACAACAAACATCCATTTCGCTAATGATAACATCTTTTCTTCGCACTCTTAACTATGTAAAAACGAACAAAATCCATACAAATTGTGCGAATAAAACATTCTCTTTACAACGAAAGTTAGTCGAAAGGTGAAGCGAAAATTAAAATTTTCAAAAGCGACAATTAAAATTTTTGAATGCGACAAAAAGTTGGTTTTTACTGTATCTACTCACAAGTTGAATTAATTTTATACTTTTGTTGATAATTTCCTTATCTCCTAAAACATATTATTTATTATATTTTGTGATTCGGATGTTTAAATTTTCAAGATACGAAGCTTCTTCTACTGGTTTTGTAATTTATTTTTAAATTTACGAGATTTAAAATCCAAACTACAAGCGAAAAAGAAGAAAAAGAAGATGCCTCTCATATTTGTTGGTGAAATCATCATGAGTTCCTAGTGTCGTTTCAAATTGTATTTCTGTTTCTTGAACTTTAAATTCAATATCATGGTAGATGATTTTGTTCATTGGTATCACAAAATAAAAATTAAATATGCAGAGCTAATGTAAGTTTAATAGCCTTATTACAAATTTGAGTCCACTACCATGAATTCATTTGCAGTTTGAAACATCAATTAAACTTGTTATTACCACGTATTAGTAACTAGTTACAAGGACAATTCCTCAAAAACTTATGGATACGGATGTTTCTAGCTATTAATGGGGGATTAAAAACTTTTGAAATATTAAGGACACAAATTTGAAACACTTGAAATTATGAAACGTTTCCTAAAACATCACAAAAACGAAGATATGATTTACCATTTTGCATGAAATATATTTTTTTTTTTTCAATTCAAAACTAATTGTTTCTTAAATCAGCTAAACAATAAAGGAATGAACGCAAATAATTTTCACCGAGTTTTTATGCAGAAGAATTTTTAAGGGAAGGTTGACGACGAGTGGTGAAGAGTAACCCTTGACTATACTTACTGCGGTTTAGATGTTTCGAAATTATAATAAATTGGCAGACTTTTAAAAAAAGAAGACAAAACATGAGACTTAATTTGATGATCTCACAAAAACTAACAAGCTTTTTAATTTAAATTAGCCTAATTATGGAAGTATCCTAAAACCCTAAACATTACATTTCATAAAGTCCGATTTCAGTTCTGAATTATCCCTTTCTCTCTGTATTTTTTCTCTTTTCTATATATTTTCATGTATTGAAAACGCTCAGGAATTTATTTGAAATGGAAAGAAAATCTGAAACACTCTGAAACAATGAAAAATTAAAGCAGAATAATAAACAAAAGAAATTTTTGAGTTTTAATTTTAGATCAGGGAAAAATCAATCTTAGGAACAATAAGGTGCATCATCACTTACAATTAGCTCATGATATTGTTATATGTTTGGCGGCCACATTTATCATTTTTCAAATTGATATGACATTTCCATTTAAGCTTTTAAAAACTGTACATTATATAATAAAATATTATATATCACCGTATTGAAAATCCTTTGCAGTCCAATTATGGAAATGTCAGAAATTTCGAGTAAATTTGAAAGAGAGAAATGAGATTTATTGTTATTCAATATCCCATCAAAACATAAGCGAAAACATTAAAAGCTTAGCTTTTTGAACTTTATTATAATTACATTTACTTGATTAATTTTTTGCTTTTTTAGTTGGTGGTCCATTATTATCATTTTCTCCTCCTTCATCATCTCCACTTGAATCTTGAGCATCACTATCAAATTCTTCAGCAACATCTGAATCAGAATCAGATTGAAAATCATTATCTTCATCTTCATCATCATCTCCAGCACTTCCCATATCAACATCTCCATCATCATCATCCATATCTGCTTCTTGTTCTAATGCTTTAGCTAATCTTTGTTTTGCAATTTTTTCTTCATTTTTAACTCTAATATTTTTTTCTTTACAAAATCTTTCAATATTTTCTTGTTCTTCTCTATCTATACTTCCAAAAATATGTTTTTGATTTGAATTTACAATATTAATTTCTAAATCAAATGTTCTTGAAGCTGAAACACCTCCACCTGTTCTTGACATTACTATATTACTTATTTCACTATATGGAATGTATAACGTTGGTTTTGTGACAAATAGGAAACATCTTTCTAAAGGAAATAAATAACCTTCTGAAGCTTTTACAGAACATGTTATACCTGGTTGTAAAAATCTAGATTGGAAAGATCCTGGAGTAATTAATCTTTTTTCAGTTAATCCACGTAGACAATGAGCCATCACTATATGAGTTGGAGCATCATATGATTTTTTTAATCTATTTTTATATTTTTCTTCAAATTCTTCATCACTTAAATTTAATTCTAATTCAGTTTCTTCATCTCTTACAAATTGTAATACTAAAAATGGATATCTTGTTTGACCTTGTCTTAATGGTGGATCAATTTGTATTATCATTAAATGATGAACTTCATCCGGTTTAGGTAATGAAAATATACGTTCAATCTGTTCATATTGTATTTTATAATCATATGTTTTACCTCTTAATCTTAAAGAATTAGAATACATATCAATATCATAACGTCCTCTTGGTGTTAGGAATAATGCATCACTGAAAGAAACAATTGCTTCACCAGCAATTTGTCCAATATCTGCTTTATCTTTCAATTGTTCATAAAACACTTGTGCTGCATTTTGTTCAGAATCAGGGTTGGTTTCAACAATTTCTTCTTCTTCACCATCTTCATTTTTAATGATTTTTGTTTCTAGATCCATTGTTGTTCCAGGAACATAAAATCTCATCTCAACTACTTCATCTCCAAGTTTATCTTTACCTCCATCAAGATTGAATTCAACGGCTACTTCGTTTTTACCAGTTAAATTTGAATTTGAAATAGAATCATAAGGAATTTCAAAAGATGGTTTGTTATTTACATTAAATATTAACTCATTTCTTGCTAAATCAGTCTTACCCCAATTCCAACCTCTTAATGAATGTTCTTTATGTTCTAAATTTATATGAAAATTTCTAGTTAATTCTTGTTTTAATTGTGCAAAATCATCAACATGAAATCCATCTAAAATTACAACTCCTTTATTTTTAGTTTGAATTCTTAGTTCATATCCTTTTGAACCTCGAGACCAAGTTGCCACTATTATTTCTTCTCTTGGTAATAAAAATGGTTGTTGATTTGATGTTGAACCATTACTTGTTGGGTTATTAGTAGCTTTCCAACCAAGACCCGAGTCTGCTATACGCAAACGACCGCTTGCTCTTGATTGGTTTAGAAAAATTCTTTCAAAATCAGTATTAACCATGACTGATGTGTGGTAGGATGATCTAAGTGTTAATTGAAAGATATATTAATTTCAAAATCATCATTTCTCAATTTGAATAACGCGCCCCAAAAAAAACACCGACAAAATCAAAATCGTACGCTACCAACCAACTCTTTGTAAGTGTTATATTGGGATCGAGCAATCCATTTATGATGAAGTAGATCTAAAGTCTTGATGTGATTGACAAAAGCAGACTACAAATCTCCCGATAGAATAAACGGCAAGATTTTGAAAACTACTCAATTACTATGGACAGAAGAGAAGTTTGTTAAAAAAAAAATTATGTGCAAAACTCAGCAGATCAAAAATTTTTCAAATTCAAGCATTGATCTCAAGCTATTACGTGCTATTCATTGCCTAACATAGTTTGATCTCACGGGTCTAATTCGATTTATCTTGAAATCACTTGAATTGTATTTGATTGTTTCAGATCTTATTTTAAAATTATGATTCATTTTTGCAATATTACGTAAGACTAAAAAAAGAAACAAAGTCATACTGAAAAATAAATTTTCAAAATACAATCATACTCTTTACACTTAACAACTCAAATAATTCAATTAACTCAATATGGTCAAAAAAGCTGGTGTGTTAGGAGCTACAGGTTCTGTGGGCCAAAGATTTATACTATTATTATCACAACATCCTGATTTTGAAATTCATGCTTTAGGAGCTTCATCAAGATCAGCTGGTAAATCGTACAAAGATGCAGTAAATTGGAAACAAACTGATATTTTACCTCAATCAGTTCATAATATTCAAGTTCAAGAGTGTAAACCAGAAGGGAATTTCAAAGATTGTGATGTGGTGTTTTCAGGTTTAGATTCTGACGTAGCTGGTGAAGTTGAAAAAGCTTTTGTAGAAGCAGGATTAGCTGTTATATCGAATGCTAAAAATTATAGAAGAGAAAAAGATGTTCCATTAGTAGTGCCAATTGTAAATCCTGAACATTTGGATATTGTTGAATCAAAAGTTAAAAAAGCAAAGGCAGAAGGTAAAAACACGGGGTACCTTATTTGTATATCCAATTGTTCAACTGCTGGTCTAGTTGCACCATTGAAGCCTTTGGTTGATAAATTTGGTCCAATAGATGCCTTGACAGCTACAACTTTACAAGCTATATCTGGTGCTGGATTCTCACCAGGTGTTTCAGGTATGGATATTTTGGACAACATTGTACCATACATTAGTGGAGAGGAAGACAAACTAGAATGGGAAACTAAAAAAATTTTAGGATCAATAAACAAGGAACGTAGTGAAATAGTGAATATCCCAGAAGATGATATGAAAGTAAGTGCTCAATGTAATAGAGTACCAGTCATTGATGGTCATACAGAATGTATATCGTTGAGATTCAAGAACAGACCAGCACCATCGGTTGATGAAGTAAAAAAAGTCTTATCAGATTACGTTTGTGAAGCATCAAAATTAGGTTGTCATTCAGCACCAAAACAAACTATACATGTCTTGGAACAACAAGACAGACCACAACCAAGATTAGATAGGGAAAGAGACAATGGATATGGAGTATCTGTTGGAAGAATAAGAGAAGATTCTTTGTTAGATTTCAAAATGGTTGTATTATCACATAATACCATTATTGGAGCTGCTGGATCGGGGATATTAATTGCCGAAATATTGAATGCAAAGGGATTAATTTAATTAACATTTAACATGAAGTATAACGCTTTAATAGATTCATAACATATTAGCTTAATAAAAATTGCATCAAAATTTGTATCGAGTAAGCTTTTCTTTTAGAACATTCATAACTTCTATAGTGTAATTTGATCGCACAAAATTTTAGTCTTTTTTTTGAGTTTTTGAGTCTAAACTTTTGTTTTACAATAATTGCTATGAACTATCAGAATCATGTTACCATTATAGCAAATTAATCAAATTTACTATATATACTAGGATGATTTTCACAACATGTGTCTTAAGTTGAAGCATAAGCAGCAACAAACAATTGCAAAGTGATTAATTCTCAAATGTCTTTACCAACAGAAGCTACTCAAGTAATTTTTGAAAGATTACCAGAAGGTGATGGTGAAATCATCACAGATACATCAAAACCCGATTCTACATTCAGTGTAAAAACCGTCAAATTAAATGAGAATTTGAAAAATGGTGAGTTATTAATCAAGACTTTGCTATTATCTAATGATCCAACACAAAGAACTTGGTTAAGAAAACAAGGAAATAATGCAAGAAGCTACATTCCGCCAGTTTATGAAGGAAATGTTATGGAATCTTTTGGATTGGGTGAAGTTTTAAAGTCAACATCTGAAAAATATTCAAAAGGAGATATTGTTAGTGGTCGTATTGATTGGGCTGATTTCGCAATAATACCAGAGGCTAAAATACTTAATAAAATTGATACGAAATCAGGTTTACCATTATCTTATTACTTGTCTGTATTGGGAATGACTTCATTAACTGCATTTTTTGGCCTTACTGAAGCAGGCCAATTGGGTAAATATTTAAAGGAGAAACCAGAAAAGGGGAAAGGTCCAATTGTATGTGTTTCAGCTGCTTCAGGAGCAGTTGGATCAACTGTTGTTCAAATTTCTAAACATTTATTAGGGGCATCAAAAGTTATTGGTTTAGCTGGATCAGAAGAAAAATGTAAATGGGTAGAAAGACTAGGTGCTGACTTATGTGTTAATTATAAAGATTCTGATTATCAAGATAAAATTAACAACTTTTTGGGTGACTCGTATGTGGATGTCTATTATGATAACGTAGGGGGTCAAATTTTGTCCTTTCTCTTAACCAAGATGAAAGAATTTGGTAGAGTGGCAGCATGTGGAGCAATTTCAGGATATAATGATCCAAAAGAATCATATGTTACCACATGGTTTGACATTGTTGCCCAATGTATTACTGTTGAAGGATTTTTGGTTTTTAAATATAAAGAGAAATTCCCAGAAGCTATAAAAATTTTAAGTGATGCAATTAAAGAAAAGAAGATAGATGTTGATGATTCAATTCATATCGAGAAATTGAAGGGTGATTCACCTGAGCAAAAGTTATCAGAAATTCCAAAAATTTGGAATTTGTTGTTTAATGGTAACAAACCAAACGGTAAGTTGTTAATCGAAGTAGCTTAGATGACTTATATAAAATTGTTTAATTTACACGAGATAAATGTTGTATATTGTTTCTACTTTTACTACTTTTATTAGATCTAAAGTCTATTTGTTGTAGTATAATTCAGTACTCTATGTCTTCGTCGTGAAATTCATTTCATGATATGACACAAAATCTGACTATAAACAAAACTAAAAGTAAACATAAACTTCAATTTTTTTACAACCAATTACATTGGTAAAGAATCTGCAAACAACTACGAAGTGTTGTATTATTCAAGACTCAGATCCGAAGCTGATACCATGATCATATAACAATATGCTGATATCTGGTCATCATTTTTCAAATTTGGACGAGGCTGGCAATATTCCAATACCCTTACTGACTAAAACCGCGTCATCATATCAACAACATGGAAGCCCCTCTAGAAGTGTTAAATCTGAGAGTAAGAAGTCATTGCTTTTAAAGTATCAAGAAAATGTTGAAATTGATGCGGATTTTGATGAATTGTCATTTTCTAAATTTTCAAATTCAGGTTCTGCTATAGTGTTTAAAGATGTTGAAGATGTTGAATCTCCATCTCCTTATGTTCAAAGACTACAATTTCATTCGGTCACTGAAACAAAAGCTAAAGAACTGCATGAGGGGGACAGCGACAAAGAGAATCATATCACTACACCATTGGTACGAGAAGATCATAAAAGAAATCACATGGGCATTTTACAACCAGTAAAATTATTTGAAGAACCTTTCAAATCGACACCAAGATCAAAAAAGAATAGTTCGGTTCAGATTTCATTAACGCCAGCTCAAAAAAGTAAATCAAAATTTGTTGAGTTCAATCGACTGGGAATAAATAATTTTGAATTTACATCATTAATTGGTAATGGTGCATTTGCAAGTGTGTATAAGGCTAAAAATTTGGTGAATGGTCAAATAGTAGCAATAAAGCAAATAAGGCTAGAAAAAGATCAGGATGTAGCTGTATTAATGGGTGAAATTGATCTTTTGAAAATTTTGAAGCACCCTAACATAGTAAAATATCACGGCTTTGTTAAAGATAATTATTCGTTGAATGTAATATTGGAATATTGTTCAAAAGGTTCATTGAGACAATTGTATAAGAAACAAAAAGTGGGATTTCCAGAACCGCAAGTTATTGGTTATGTCAGAGAAATTTTAAGGGGATTATCTTACTTGCATGAACAAGGTGTGGTTCACAGAGATGTTAAAGCTGCAAATGTTTTATTGACTGAGGACAACCAAGTGAAGTTAGCTGATTTTGGAGTTGCATCGAAAGTGAACTCACAACATCATACGGTGGTTGGTACACCCAATTGGATGGCTCCTGAAACAATTCTAGGTGGAGATGGTTTATGTACAGCATCAGATATTTGGTCATTAGGTGCTACAATTATCGAATTATTTACAATGAATCCACCATATCATGAATTGAATGCAATGGCTACTTTACACGCGATAGGAACTGATGAACGACCCCCATTGCCTAAGAATATTTCATCGTTAGCAAGGGATTTTTTGATGGAGTGTTTTCAAAAACAACCAAATTTACGAATTAGTGCAAATTTATTACTCAAGCATCAATGGCTAAATCAAAATTCAAATCGTAAGAAAATCATACAAAAATCATCTATCCCCAGTTTGATAAATATCGATGCAATTGATTTGGAAAACATCAGCACAAGTTCTAAACCACCTATTAAAACTCATTTATCAAAAAACGATCTTTTGAATAAATTTCAAGAGCAAGATGAAAAGGAATCTATAATACTCACAACCACAAATTTTGAACAACTTTTAGTGAAGAAGGAAGATCAACAAACTGATGATACCGAAGAAAAAGATCCATTTTTAGAACTTGAAATAGATAATTTTGATACAAATGAATTGGAAATTCAAGTCAAAATGGAGTACCTAGTGGTCAAATTAACTCGAAAATTGGAGCGAATTCACTTTGAAGATATTGAAAATGCTGATTCACTTATAAAAGTCACTGGTAGAATGCTTCATTTAATAAAAAAATATCCATTTCTGCATGACACATTTATTCGTGATCATGGTACACTTTGTTTAGTTGAACTTTTAGAGTCTCAAAATGAATTACCAAAACAAAATCAATTGTGGTATCATACTTTAGCTGTACTTAACTATATTTTTGAAAATAATGTTGGTCAATTGGAAAATTTTTGCTTCTTAGGTGGGATCCCCATCGTGGCCCAATTTAGAAGTTCAGCTTATGATTTAAGAGTCAGACTTGAAGTCGCTAGATTTATTAACTGTTTAAGTACATCAAATAATGCTTTATCAATGTTTGTTTCATGTGGTGGTATGAGGGTTGTTGCTAAACTTTTGGAAGAAGATTTTGATCATAATGCTACTTTTCCTTTAGTTGCAGTGGATACAATTTACAACATTTTGAGTAGAGATGTAAGTAGATCAAAATCTGATTTGTGCAGAATTTTATCTAAGCATGGAGTTTTATTTTGGTTTGCAGTTTTATTGAAAAGGTTGCTGAAAAATGGTAAGAATGACATTGTGTCAGCAAAAATCATGGATACTTCAATAGCTAAAATTGTTGATGTCATCAAATATTTTGGCCAAGCAGAAGCTAAGGTAAGAATATCAATTTCAAGTGTCGATCTTTTCAAATTGTTAACAAAAACATTTGATAATTTGATTTTTTCTCAGCAATTACAGCTTTTGAAGTTTATTAAGTCAATGTCTTGCATTACAGAAGTATTAAAATATTTGTATAAGGCCGATATTTTGGAGTTTTTGATGAAATTATTAGAGCAATATATTCCAACTAATCCTCGATATAAAGAAGTGATAAATATTTTGGCTCCTGTTATTTATAACTGTCTTTCATTAAATTATGCAAAAGAAGCTGAATTTGTTGATATGGGAGCTGTTCCTTATTTAAAAAATCTTTCAATCCTAAATTTACCATTTCGTCAATTTATATTACCAATCATGTGTGAACTAGCGTATTGTGACAGATCAGTAAGAGCTAAAATCCGAAAATATGATATCATCAGTTTGTATTATAATTTATTATTTGATCCATACTGGCAATCAAATGCTTTAGAATCATTACTTCATTTATACCAATTAAATCCAAAATCTGTCAAATTAGGTACACCTTTCGCTGATAGTTGTCTTGCTTCTGGTTTTCTTCTACCAAAAGTTTCAAATTTTGAATCAGTTCTTGATGCATATTTACAATTAATTACAATCAATGAAGGATTAGTAAAAACAATGCTGCAGGTCACAATTGTTCAAAATTTACTAAACAAATTTAAAAGTTATAATCAAAATTCTGTCATTCAGCTACTGCTTTTAAAAATTTTGAAGTTTATACTTAATCATGTTGTTCACGATGATGATTTTCAAAATCTGAAACTAAAAGAAAAAATTGAAATGTTTGAGCTAATTGAAAAGGCTTTACAAACTTTGAAAGAAAGTCAAAGTTCTTCCGTCTTGATCAAAGAAGTTGCTTATGATATATTACGTATAATGAAAACCTAACGAATGCTATAATGATATAATCCTATTTAGCGATACTTTCTTTAGTTGTAAAATATGTATGCTCTTTAAAGTTTTCACTACTAGTCGGATTTAGCGCAAAAAAAATTAATAATTATGTGGAGAAGTTGTATTCATCTAATTATATCAAGACGAATCATGCATCCTATATCATACCCTTCGTCTAGGGTATCGCAACTAGATGCTAATATACTAGATTCAGAACTCTTTTCTTTACTCAAGGATCAATTATCTTCAATTTTCCAGCTTCATGACAACAATGATAATTCATTTTTCGGCAAATTTTCATTCAATAAACATCCTGAAACTTACTCATTATTGTTGAATTTGTTGATATTCAGATTAACTGTATGGAAGTCGGGATCATCTTACGGAGATGCATTACAGAACTTAAAATTGAGTGATGCAAAAACTGGTAAAATTATTGGGTTTAATAAAAAATCATTGTTATTGGCATTTTTGGTAGGGACTTATTTATATAAAAGACTAGAGACAAAACTATATCAAATCGATGAATCTGAACTGTCGGAAGAAACAGATTCATTCTTAAGCAAGCTAAAAAATAAAATAATCAACAATAGAACTGAAATATTGACAAAATGTGATAATACTTTTAAAATTATAAATTTAGTGAACTTCACAATGTTTCTTGTTAGTGGTAGATATCCCTCAGTCATACGAAGAGTGCTACGGATAACAGAAACCCCAGTAATATCAGATTTATTGAAATTTAATGGAAGTAATGTAAATTATGAGTTTCAAAACAGACAATTAGTATGGAATGTCATGACTGAATTTTTGGTATTTTTGTTACCACTTCTACAATTAAAAAAGATAAGGAAGTTTACTAGAAAAATCATTTCAAAAACAACAAACCCTAATCCTAAAGACTCAACCAATTCAATCGATGTTGACTCAAAATTAATCACTCGCTTTTCGAACTTACCAGTACTGGAGTGTGCAATATGTCATTATAATAACGAAAAAGCTTCCCAATCAGGTGGTAGAGTTTTCACAACAGCTGGCCCAGTAACTAATGCATGCATAACTAATTGTGGGCACGTGTTCTGTTATGTCTGTATTGCAACACAATTCAATGTTAAAAAAACAAGCGGAGAAGATGTTTTATGTTTGAGATGTAATAGTAAATTGGAATGGTTTCAGGAATTTGAAGCAGATGAAAAATCAATCGATGAAGACGCAATAACTATTCGACCAGAAATCGATGACCAACAGGAAGAGGAAGATGAGGATGAAACAGAAGAAATTGTAAATGAAAAAATAGAAAATTCAGACGGCGAATACGAATCCCAAAATGATGAAGATGATGTGGAAGAGGTTCATCCACTAGAGAAAGTATCTACTACGAGATTGGACAGGAAACTAAGTCACAGACTGTCCATATTTGATGAAGACGTACAAGACAATGAAGAAAGTGAAGATGAATTTAGTGATGAAGAAGAAATGGATGCTGATGAAGCAATGCTATAATCTATGGAACTAAATAAATTCTAATAAGAGTTTAGAACCTTTATCATCCTTTGATAAATTTTTCTTTTGTTTCTTTAATTGATCCTTCAAAATTTTAGCTTTCTTGGAATCTGCAAGTTGTAAAACTTCTAAAGCGTTGACTAATACAAACGCAGGCTGACCAATAATCCAATCGTTTAATTTAACATTATCTATTACCTCATCAACTAGTTTCTCAGCAAATTCTACTCCTGTGCCCGGTATAAGCTCAGCGTCTTCAATCTCTATGACCTTTTTAGAATCATTGTCAAATTTGTAGGTATTACCTTGAATCAATGACTTAATAGATCTGGAAACGAATGGTATTTTGTTTAATAAATGATAATCTTCTAGAACATCCCCCTTGATGGTTTTATCAAAAATTTTCTGTATTAATTGTGGTCTGTAAGTTTTGTTTACTTTTTCATTCGTGGTTGGTGTATTAATAAGTTCTGTGATTGACTGTATAGCCATATTTTTAGTTAAAAGACTTTCAAAATCTTCAGTTGAAAGTAATGCTTTATATATTGGTTCAATTGATTTTTCAAGTAACTCCTGTCTCCTTGTGTTCTTATCCTTCTTCGACGTTTTTTGGTAGGCAAGTTTTTCATATCTTATTAATGCTTTTTTCACATTCGGTGCAAAATATCTCCCATCTAAACCTTTTAATATATACAAAATCGGTCTTCTAGAAAATTTGTTTTCAATTAATTCAGGTAATAATTCTGGGGTGAACATTTCACTTCCAAATGATTTGTACGTTAAAACGGTATCATCAACTACCATGAACAAAGTAATTAAAACTACATTTCCATATTCATTTTTGATCAACTCATTTTTATGTACTTTTAAACTTTTAACAAGACCTTTCCTTTCTTTGGCATTAGCTAAAGCGAGTAAAGTACAAGCAACTTCAGAACCTTCTTGTGTATGAACTAATTCTGAGAATTGTTCACTTAATAAATCTATAAAATCTCTTATTGCAGAATCATTTGAATCAATATCATCTATTAAAACGGTAACGTATTCTCTCATAGCTGCGTGCAATATTTGAAAACCTGTTGAACCTTTTTCCACTGATGCTTTGATAGTTCCATATAAATTTTGCATTATCAATTGTTTCTTCTCACTTGACTCATGAATGACGTCAAGTACGGTTTTATCCTTACCTGAGTCTTTGAAAACTGCATACTCACTACCCCAAAATTCTCTAATCATTTGTTGTTTCTGTTCAGCAGATGAATATAAGACAAATAAGTCTTCCACTACATAAGCTCCTTCTTTATGTCTCATCAATTTACGTAATTTACCATGCAATTCATTAACGATAACTGCTCTAGACTCCTTCGATCCATAATGTAAAATCTTGATCAATAAATATTTCCCATAGGCTGAGGTGGCCAATTGGTAAAATGACCCTTTCAAAGAATTGACAATTTTATCTCTTCTATCTTTACTAGAATATTTAATTAAAGTTTGCACAACTCTTGATGCATCATGCTTCAAAACCAAATCGTTTATGACATCATGAGAAAGGTCCCAGATTTCATCACATAACTTGTCACGTTGTTGTTTTGATGGTGTTGGTTTAGTAACTCTTAATTTTTCCCATAATTTTTTAATATCTTGAACTTGAGCTCCTGATTTTCTTTGTAGTTTACGATCACTTAATAATTTTCTTTGCTCTGAATGTTGTTCCTTGGACGATTTTTTATTTGGATCTACAGTTTTAGGTGAATCTTCTTCCACAAACACTTCCTCATCATCATCTTCTTCTTGTGGAGCTTCCTCAGTCTCTGCTACTTCTTCATCTAAGTCATCTAAGTCATCTAATTCGTCCAATTCGTCTTCTTCTTCCTTTTCAGATACTTCATCCAAGTCGTCATCTTCTTCACTTATGGATAATTCATCGCTACTTTCTTCTGATTCTTGTAATGGCTCATCTTCCGATGGGGGTGAAGGAAGATTCTGTTTTCTGTTATTGTATTTCGCTTTTTTCAAATTCTTATCAACTGGTTTCAACAGTTCACTATTCGGGCGTTTCACACCCTTTGATTTATTTCCCATTATATGTAATCCTTCAAAAATGGATGATTTTCTGTAGAAATTAATATAATCAAACAATATCTCATCTCCTGGAAAATTAACATTCTGATCTTACCAAAATTTTTGGCTACCATCTGGTCGCTTATTTTTCTCTCCTTTTACCGATACCAACCTTTAGATCGATTATCATTAAAGAAAAGTTTAAACCGAATTAGATATGTTCAGAGGAACTGTACGTAAAGTGATACCTTTAGTAGCTTTCGGTATAGGATTTGCATCATTTCCAAAAATTTGGAGGAAAGATCACTTAGAAAATCGTAAAATATCAAATATCAATAAGTCAGTTATAGAACAAATAGAATCAACCCAAGAATACCAATCTTTATTAAATAATCCCGAATTAAGACAATATACTTCAAGTAAAGCCTTTCCACAACAACATCATAATAATTATGTTAATACGGGATTATTGTTTGGACCTGATTTAATGGAGATAGACCCCATTGTATTTATAAATGAGAAAAAGGGGGAATTAACAAGTTTTTATCATTTAGGTGATAAGTTGATAAGTCAAGATGGTCAAATACATAATGGAATCATCTCAACTATATTGGACGAAGGATTATGTTCAGCTGGATTTCCATTGCTACCATCACGAAAGGGAGTAACTGCAAAATTATCAATCGATTTTAAGAATCAAGCCCCACCACAAAGTACAGTGGTATTACATGCTAAAGTTCAAGAAGCAAAAGGTAGAAAAGTAGTAATAGGGGGATATCTAGAAACCTTACCATTTGACCTGAAAGAAAAACCTTTATTGATTGCTGAATCAAAGTGCATATTAGTGGAACCAAAATGGTTCAAATACTTCTGGTGGTTGCAAGTATAGTTATTTCGTTAATTGTTGGACTCCTGATGAATTTACAATGAATCTTGATGCAAAATAAGGAATTTTTTTCACTGGTTATTATATGAAATGATTATCAACAAGAAAGATGTCAAAAATAGAATTGGTGGAAAAGTATAACAAGACGTGGGGGCTAACCATAACCTTTTTTGTCCATACCATTCTTAGCTAACGAGCATTATTGTCATTTACGAATCATGTGTCACATTAATCTAAGATCGATTTACGCAATATCTAACCAATTTTAATTTTACTCCACATTTTTAAGACAAAATTCGAGCAAAAAGGTAAGGTACGAGTGTTTAGAATCGAAAACATTTAACACGTCATTCATTTCGAGGAATTGTTTCTATTACGTAGTCTTGTAATACAAAGTTTTGGTCTTACCAACAAAACTGTGATTTGTGGAATTTCGTCTAACATCATTTAAAATCCTTAATTGTACTGAGTCTTTTCTTTTTGTAATTAAATTAACATTGCTATTTCTATGAATTAAAGTGATAAATTTGTATTCAAAGTGTTTAGCTTTAACATTCCTTACATAAAATTTTCCTTTTAATTAAAGGAGTAGCAATCAAAAACAAAAATATTAAGTGGTATTCATACAAACTTAAATTATCCTTCATGATTCTCGATTTTTCTTCATTCCAAATGAAGTAATTATATCAATAAACAAATCCACAAAGTGTGTTTGACATGCAAATTATTGGGTCATTTAATTTATTACGTTCCACAATTGATAGTAATCTTCATATAAAATTTCGAAACAAATTAGAATGTATTGAAAAGTTTAAAGTTTTCGTGTAAATTTAACAAACTTTAATTTGCAACTATAGCAAACTAATTAAAAATTCAAATTCGAACAAGACCAAATTTTTGCAATATAAATACAGCTTCAAAGTATGCATAATCCTCGAAAAATTTAAATAATTCAATAACATAACCAAAAACAAAACAAATAATCAATTACAATTACAATGAGTGACGCCGGTAGAAAATCAGTTGGAGACAAATTAGAAAGTAAATTAACTCCAGAATCTCAAAAAAGTACTCCAGAATCATTCAAAGATCAAGCTACTGATAAATTAGATGACCTTGCTGGTAAAGGAACATCAGAAAATGACAAATCATTTGCTCAAAAAGCTTCAGATGCTGTTTTCGGTTCTAAATAAATTTAATTGAAGAATCAATGGCAAAATAATATTTTTTATAAATTTATAGCTTTTATATGATGACACTGATTTGAAGTGTCTAAATAAACATTAATTGTTTTACTTAAAAGATTTAGATTGTAGATAATTTGTTTAAGCTCCCTCGCTTGGAAATTGCGAAATACTGGTTAATTAAAGGTTTGGTCTGTATGAGACGTGAAACATTTGTTTCAGAAATTTGAGACATGGTAGCTTTTAGTTCTGAAACGGTTGATAATTTGTTAGATGAATGAAAGTTCGTTATAACGACGGTCAGGATCAACTAGTCAGTGAGACTTCTAAATTTGAGCTGAACACGGTTTCGCCTTTTTAAAGAATCAAGGCTATACTTTGTCCTTCAGGCGACCTGCATTAGAGCTGTATCGCGCTATTGATCGTGGGGGGCTTCAATAGACTTGCAAGAACATTTCAAAATCTCCTCTATTTCAAACTACCATCAAAGCTAACTGTTTTTATTTCTCCATATATGACTTCATTGAGAATCAGTTTAATTAAAGACAATTTGTTAGGGTCATTTCGGTTCCATGTAAACGGTATTTGTATTCTTAAATTGAATAAAGAAATTAATAATGAAGTGACATGAAAAGACCTTAAAATCCTTTGTTCCTATTTGAAGAATGATGATGAATGATGATTGACTCGGTTTGATAATGCTCTCAGACTTACATCAAGAATGGCAATACTCGAAATACTAACTACGCGTTAGATTTGGTTTGGTAAATAAAAATAATATTTCTCAAAATACGAGACGCGATTTTATATAAACTAATCATAATACTAAACAACATCTTTAATTCTTCAACTATACTTTCAAGCTACAAATGACTGTGTCACCAAACCCTGCAGAACAAGCTTACTTGGACTTGTGCCAGAAAATAATAGATGAGGGGGAGCATAGACCAGATAGAACAGGTACTGGAACTTTATCATTATTTGCACCACCTCAATTAAGATTTGATTTGTCAAATGAATCATTTCCTTTATTAACTACAAAAAAAGTATTTTCAAAAGGTATAATACATGAATTACTATGGTTTGTAGCTGGATCTACGGATGCCAAGTTGTTGAGTGAGAAAGGAGTGAAAATATGGGAAGGTAATGGACTGAGAGAATTCTTGGATAAATTAGGATTAACAGAGAGAAGAGAGGGTGATTTGGGACCAGTTTATGGTTTTCAATGGAGACATTTTGGTGCAGAATATATTGATTGTGATACAAATTATCAAGGTCAAGGTTATGATCAATTACAAGATGTTATTAAAAAACTAAAAACTAATCCATATGATAGAAGAATTATAATGTCTGCATGGAATCCTCCAGATTTTGCTAAAATGGCATTACCTCCATGTCATGTCTTTTGTCAATTTTACGTAAGTTTCCCCAATTCAACTCCCGAATCAAATTCCGAAAAACAATCAAAAGTTGAAGCAAAGCCAAAATTATCTTGTTTATTATATCAAAGATCGTGTGATATGGGTTTGGGTGTACCATTTAATATTGCTTCATATGCATTATTGACTAGAATGATTGCGCATGTAGTGGGATTTGAATGTGGAGAATTTGTACATACTATGGGTGATGCTCATGTTTATTTGGATCATATTGATGCATTGAAAGAGCAATTTGAAAGAATTCCTAAAAATTTTCCAAAATTAATAATTAAAGAATCAAGAAAAGATGAAATAAAAAATATAGACGATTTCAGATTCGAAGATTTCGAAATTGTTGGGTATGACCCACATCCTCCAATTAAAATGAAAATGAGTGTTTAATTAGAAAAGTTAATATAAACCAAAGTAAAACTTAATGTGTTACACAAATCATTCAAAATCAAAGATAGATAAATCACAATTTTTGAATCTATTTTCTCTTTTCCTGGTTTTTCTTTTTGATGAATTTGTATCAGAGTTGTTGGTCTTATTTGAAAGTGGCTTTCTTTTATTTGAAGTCGCTTCGTCATCAGACGGTGTCTTTCTTTTGTTGCTAATATTCTCATCTTTTTCAATCTCCGCCGTATTTGTGAAATTCGATCCTTTATTCCGTTGTGATCTAGTTTTTCTTCTTTCAGATCTTACATCTTCTTCCATTTTTTCCTTCTTTACTTGAAACAAATCCGATAAATCAGAATCTGAACTTGAGTCAATCACACGTTTGACCCTTCCTTCCTTAACCAGTGGTTTAATTGGCATTAAATCATTTTCCAGTTCTTTCTTTGAATGTTTCACGTTTTCAAGATTGATTACCATAAAATCTTCATCCATCTCAGGTTTCGAATTGTCTTCTATAATTTCACTTTTAATGTCTTTTACAAAACTAATTTCGTAATTTTGTGGCTCGTCGAAGAATTTATCATCTATAGCCATGTTTCTTTTGTCTTCTTTTGTAATCGTAGAATCATTTTTCAGTTCATTAACTGTATTTATTGAGACTGAGTTTGAAGGATTGAAGCTATTTCTAGGTTCAGCCGATCTTTGTTTTGCGAATACACCGATTTTTACTCCTGCATCTTCATCTTCATAGTCCGATTCATCATCAACATTTATAAATTTATCATTTCGGCTACTAGATAATTTTGATGATTCTAATTTTTCTTTTTTGAAGTATTGTGGAATTGTTTCTCTAGTCTTGGAGTTAGTTTCAACCTTCACTAATCTTTTATTATCTACCAGATTTCCTGGAACGTGAGGTAGTAAATTAAGTCCATTTTTTTGTCTGATACTTTGAATAAGATGGTTAAGGCTATCCAACTGATTTCGACTGAATGATTCTACTTCAATCAATGATTGATTCAAATTTTCATTTTCTTTTAACTTGACAATCTCCTTATTTAATTGCTTAATTTTATTCTCTAATTCCGTAATTCTGGATGAAAATATATGATTTCTTTTAGTCAAGACTTTATTTTGTTCTTGATATTGTAGTAGTTTTTGTAAATTTTCATTATCATTTTGATTGTATCTTTGTGGTGATGACGATGGTGACGATAATCTTGATGAGTTATGTTGATTGCTAACGGAAGCCCTCCTACCTACTTCTATCTCTGGTACCACTATATCAGCCTTTCTTGCCATTTTGTCTGTTATTGTTGTTTTGATGATGTGAAGATCAAATGTAAACAAAAAAAACTACACAAACTAAAAAAAGTTCAAATCTCAAATACCGTGTTTCTTAAGACCACTCAAACATCAATAATTTATAAACTTCAGGAGCACAAGTCATACGATCGCCATGCTGAAGAATTCAGTAATATATCAAAAAATCTCAGAGAAACGAAAAAATTTAGAACAATTAAAACAATTTAAACAATTAACAGAAGAACTTAATTTAAATTTAAATGATATATCAAATCAAATTTCAAAAATGAAAAATGGTACAGAAAGTGTAGCATTAATTTTACAAAATTGGCAAAGAGTTATTCAATCTATTTCATTAGCTTCTTTGGGATTATTAAAATATCAACAACAACAATTGAGTGATAAACAAGTTGATGATGATGAAATATATCCTGAGACGTTAGTACGAATAAATTTAAATGAGGAAGATGATATCGAGGTGGAAGGTGAAGATGCTGAAGAAATAGTTGAAGAGGAAGAGATAGAAGAATTTGGTGAAGGAGGGGAATAAATTAAAGACTGATTAATATATCTAAGTTTCATTATACACCTTATTTACTATTTGAGACATTAATTATATGGGTAAAACTTTGGCTTGTTCAATAACTGAATTAATCAAATCAACGAAACTGCTATCCTCAAGCTTGTTATGCAAAATGTGTAACAACGCATCGTCAAATTTCAGAAGACTTAATTGATTGTCAAAAGTCTTAGGTGGATTGATTAACAAATGTTTCAATCTTCTAATTATTTGAGGTTGATTATGAATTGCTTTAAAAAGTGCACTATTTCGTATCTTTGAGTTCAAATCTTTATCACTCAAGTTAGAATCAAAGTTCTCGACCGCTATGGTCAATAGCCTTACCAAAATTATATCAAACAAGCTTTCTTTTAAAATTTCGTTATGTTCAAAATTTGCTAAATTGAAAACGTAATGAAAATTGTTGTTATCTAAGATTTTGGTTTTTATTGTAGTTAATAAATTAATCAATTGAATATCAGTTAATTTGAAATTTTTTTGAAATGTTGGAAAGTAAGAACTCGTGACTTCTTTTTTGAAAGTTGAGTCAATATTTGGATTTAAAAAATGTTGAATGAAAAATGAATCTTTAATCGCTTCTATCCTTGTTTTATTTGTTATTTCGTTTCTTATATTTAATTGATAATTAATCCTTAAAATCTCGTTATTTATTTCTTTAACTGTATCATTTGCAGCAACGGATGATAATTTCGCTATGGAAAGTTGTGTCAATTGATTATCAATTGTTTGTAAATTATATGATTGAGCCAATTGTAAAATTTCAGAAACTTTTGCATATTTGTCATCTAGCAAATATCGAATCCAAGCAATTGAGGACGTTTTCTTAGGATTCTCATGGAAAAATCTTAATAAATAAGGTTTATAGTTTGTAAAATTTAATAATAATTCTTGAATATTATTATTTTGTAAATCATTTTCATAAACTGCTGACGCAAATTCATAACCAAATTCTTCGAAATATTTAACATAATTTAATTCATTTATTGGTGTTATTTCTTTCTGAGAACTTAAAATTTCAGCTAATGATTTGAAATCATGATAAGTTTCTGCAATATTTATAGCATTATTTTCCAAATTTATATTAAGCAATGAAGAAATCCAATCTTTTTTCTTTTCTACATATATTTTATGATAAATTTCTCCCTGGTTTGTTCTTATGGCTAGATTGAAAAAGTAATATAACAATTCAACAAATTTTATAGTTTCTTCTGATTCAGAACCATCTTTGATATAATCTTTTTGGAAGATTTCTTCAACTTTAATAACTAAGTTTGTGTCAAATATCCATGACTTTTCGCTCTTCTCAGAGTTGGTAAAATTGGAGCTATTGGTGTAGATACCATCATAAAGTGTTGAAATTATCAAAGACCCAGTATCAAGCCCTTGCTCATCTAGTTTATTAATGTAGGTCAGATAAACTCCACCAATCGTTTTAATATCATGCAAAAAAAAGTCTTTATAATCTGGTTTAATACTTTTGAAAATTTTAAAATATTCGCTATCTTTCTTGGAGTCAATAAACTTCCATATATTTAATGCCACATTTGATTTTTGCAATTGTTCAATGATGTTAGATAAGGTGTCTGGTTTATTAAAATTTCGTTTACAATAATTCAATAATTCTTTAAAAGTTTTGACTTTAAATTGTGTGATTTCAGTTATTGATGGTAAAGATTTGGGAATATATGCAGATTGTGAAGTTATTACTTCATTTATAATTGATTTTATTGCTTCTTCAATAGTTGATGAATCAAATCGATCACTCAAATCAAAATCAATTTCCATCGAGTCTGAATAAAAAATTCCTTGTTCAATATGGGATTTGACTATTGATAATGGACTATTAATTTCTTCAATTGTCTCAGTAGTTGTTGATTCTGGAAATTTCTCAATTCGTATAACACCAAATCCTTTTGTGATCAATATAATTGATGGATTTGAAATAGGTGATTGATTTTCATATCCATACCCAATAATTTTGGTTGACTCTTTCAATCTTACAACATCTTCCCATCTTGGTCGATAATATGAAAATGTATGTTTTGATTCAATGTATGATGTATTTATATCAGTCATGACGATGTCGTCATCAGCGACTACGAAAGCAGTTTTACCAGGTTCAGGTAAAAATAATTTCGGCTTATTTGGAATTTTTTCTATACTATTCAATTGATGAGCTCCATAAAATAATGAACCAGATTTGTCACAACCTAACGTGACTAAAACCAATTTTTCATTCACATTGCAAAGGGCCAAAAAATAATTCTCTTCTGCCAAGGACCAAATATCTAACCATTGTGTATTTTGTTGCGAGCTAGGGTAGGTATCGACATCGATATATAAGTTCTGTTTAAATGACTTTTGTTTATCAATGAATGGATAAGAACTAGCAGACAATAAACAATAATGGATCAGATATAGTGTTCCTGTTGAATCTAATACTAATATTTGTTGTGATGTCGAATTTTCGGAAGTTCTACCTGACCTTATAGCAACAATTTCATTATTTTCATGTTTAAAGAATTTCGCTAATAAACCAGAATTGGGATTAATCATTTCAATAATTGATAAATTTGGTTTACTTTTATAATCTCTCAATGATATCATTAAACATCTTTGAAATGAAGTTGAAATACATATACCAGCTGGTTCAACATTTTCAGCTAATGTAATAACTTCATCCTTTTGTAACTCAATTTGTAGCTCCAAAGATTTATCATTTATTAAACCTAATGTTGGTGCATGTTGTACACTTTCATAATATTTAACATACCCGGTAATTGAGTCAATCATTATTAAACCTGGATCTTGATCAGTTCCACTGGATGGTCTTGTTAATATGGCCATTGGTAATTTGAATATAGATTTATCTATTGGAAAATGAATTGAGAAGGGCTCCGTATCTAATGATTTGTAACTCCAAACGTATATTGAGCCATCGTTTATAACCAATGAATAATTTGATTCCGAATCAGAATATGCATTATCGAAACTTTGGGTTTTTAATATTTGTGGTAAACCTGGTAATCTTGAAACACAATAAAATTTATTTTTTGTCAATTCCTCAACTTGAGTATCATCTTTTGACGCATTTGTTGAATCATCTGCTCTATGAGAGTTACGTGGCTTGAAGATTGAAGCCATGTGATGTTTTGTTGTCTATTAGATTAAGTTGATCCTGCCTTTCTTTACACTGCATTCAATGTTTGTTATTTTTTTTCAAATAATAATGACTACCAATTGGAACCAAGTTTTACAAGAAGTCAGTAGGACCTCAATTACCTAAACAGACAACTTCTTTCGAGCTCGAAGAATTAAGAAAAAAAAGTGAAGTTGGTTTCAAGAGATCACAATGTTTAAATTAAAGCACCGATTTGTTTATTTCCAATTTTTTTTTTTACAAATCATTTACCTTCTTTGTTTTTTAGTTTGTGGTTCATCTACTTCATCAGCAAAATATTCTTCATCAGAGACATAGACATCATCTTCACCTTCAACTTCATCTTCTTCATCATCATCACTAATTTGATCATATTTTTCTTTTAAACCTTTCATTTTTCTAGTTTGTAATTTACTTAAATCTTGCTTACCAACATGAACTTGAGCAACTTTATCACCCATAAAATCAGTTGTAATATTTTTCTTTTGTTTTGGTTCTAATTGTTTTGGTTTTCTATGAGCTTCTTTTTCAATTTCTGGTGCAGGAGTTATTCTTCTACCAATTTTAAAATCTAATCTGGGCCCAATTTCATCAATTTCAACTCTTGGTAATTTTTGACCTGATTTAAAAGTTTTTAATTTATAAACTCTAAAATTTATGGGAGGTAAATTTTTATCATTATTTAAATCTTCTATTTCTCCTGTTGTTAATGATATTATATATTGTAACCCTGCTACATCTTGTAAATCTGTTTCTTCTCCTCTATAAAAATCCAAGAATAAAGATTTTATTTGTTGATAAATTGGATGATTATCAAATGCTGGACCATTAAATACAAACATAGGTTTTAATCCAATTGTGAAAGTTAATTTTTTAAAATCTTGTATTAATTTATGATTTATAATCATTAATTCAATCATATCATATACTTTGTGATTAAAAAATCTTGTAAATATTAAAGTATTTGGTCTTTTTTTATTATGTGAAGAAAATACCATTAATGAAGAATCATTTCTTTCTGCAAAAAATTCTAAATCTGAAGAGTCTTCAAATGGTCTTATTTGATTTTTCTTGGAAAACTTTTTGGCAAATGGTTTTTTGATAGCCATTAAATCACACATTATATCATGTAAAATTTTATTACCTGTTGATCCTGGTACAAATAATGCTGATTTTGTATTTTCAACTAATTTTGCTTCTTTTTTGGCTAATTCCCTTTTGGAACGGGCTGTTTTGGGTTTTATCGTTCTAATCATGATGTTTTGTTATAGGTATGTGTTATTTGTATGTCTTGTTGAAGTAATTGATGTAGAAAACCTTTGATGTCGTTTGATTAAAATATATTTGTGTATAGAGATGAGATCGATTTTGTAACTCTAAATTTAAACTGTATTATTTTTTACGTATTTTGTACATAAACTATACGAGAATTCAACTTCTGTATGAATATCAATGCTGGCGACCCTACCACACCTAACCCAGTCTTTATTAACTTTGATCGCAATTTTAATGATTTGAATATACTTGATTCAGTGTATTAGATTACTAAATTTCAGATTGAATCTGTGCAAAAATGCTCTATTATTTCGGCAATTTACCTCCACATTGTTATCCTTATTTTGTTCATCTATACTAGCATCTTGCCCCTGATTATTCATAATATCACTCAAAATTTCAGCTTTGTTCTGTAATTTTTTCAGACATTTTCGAACATGTGATTCACGATCTATTTCAATTTCGAAATCTTTATAGCAAAATTTACAGTAATATAACATGGTATTTATTTGGAATTTCTGATTCTTTTATGATTTGTATGTTAAACAATTAATTTGGTGAGTTTGACCATAACTTGAAGTGTTCTTGAATCATAACGTACTTTCATTAATTATTTATATCAGCAATGATTATGCGTTGCACCTTAATATCTTACATTTTCGTGTTACTATTTATTTATATTGTTAAAAAGTATATATTTATGTTGCGTAGTAGTTTGCAACCAAATTTAAGGAGAAAAATTCTAAATAAAGGAAAAAAGTGAAGGCTGTTAACAAATTGATAAACTTTAATCTTAATTTTTTAAAGTTCTTTGATTCAAAAGTATATCATTCAATTGTGAATGTTAGTAATTATGTCATAGCTGTGGTTTACAAATGTTTTAAAGTAAGATCAAGGCTGATTCCTTCTATTGAAAGGAACAATCCTAAAATGGGTACAAAAAAAAAGAATTGACTAAATTTGGTTTTAATTTTGTTTCAGAATGTTACAACCTCCAATAATTCAAATCAAGACTAGGAATTAATGAGTGGTAATCACAAGTCTTGTTTTAAGCAATTTGCATATATTGATTAAGACTTTGAATCCCCTGGGAGAAGATTATCATTGTTGAATTCATTAACCAATATATAAACAGTAATGGAAGTACAAGTTTTGAAATCTTGCGAACCCCATTTTGTTTGTTACGAAAATGAAATTCGATCAATGACCCTTTAAAATGGCTTGGCCAGTGCAAGAATTTCATATGATTTGCTCAGAGTTACGTGAGTTATTCAACTGAAATTTGAATTAGCTTTGCAAGTATTTCTTTCAGAGTGAGGAAACGTTTGAGTCAAATTATTATAACTTTCCAACTGAGAATAAATTTTATATTTTCGTTACATCATTTGGTTTAAAGTAACACAATCTTTATATTTCGTACAAAAGAGATGCAATTATTGAATAAAAAAATCATGATGAATCAAAAAATCATGATGAATCAAAAAATAAAAAAAGTTTGACTCACAAATTTTAAAAGGTCCTATCCAGATTCGAACTGAAGTTATCCGGATCAAAACCGAATGTGATAACCAACTACACTATAGGACCTTTTTGATGGATGTGTAAGCAAGTTCACCTAAGATCCCCTATTTACGTAGAATAATAAGATAATAATAAAATAATAATAAATTGATAATAAACTGAAACAAATAAATAATCCGAACTTAACTGAGGTTCCGAATCTTAATTGTAATTGATTATCGTAATTAATGAGATGATGATGATATAATTATTATAGGTGTTTGAATGACGTTGATTAACTATAAATAACTATTTATGATTTGAGTTGTTGAATAAACTTATGATTTAACTTGGAGATACCCTCCTCTATCGCATTCCTAATCCAGAGGATATTCAATCCTTTTTATAAACTAAATTTATCATTGACTTACACAATAGTCAATCTTCCTAATTAATGAATAACAAAAACAAAATAGTAATATGTGTTGTCCTCACAGTATGCAATTTCTAATATAATATCTTTAGTTACTTGATTTGGATTTTTCCAAAATATTCAAACTAAATTATTTCTTATTGTTCAAACAAAATATGAAACAATATCAATAACAAACATCTGAATAAAGTAATTCATAAACAAAACTTTAACTTATCATAATAATAATCTAAAATAAACATTCTTAGTTAAATCAACTTTAATAATTCTTAACAATCTAATTTCTTAACTTGCATAACTATTTTGAATTCAATTAAAAAGGGAAAAGCATAATCACTTATTCTAATCTCATTATGTAATCTATTACGAATACCAACAAGATCTGAACATCAATATCCTAACAGGATGCACGTAGTTTAGAAAGTACAGATAGAAAAGTTATACGACTCAAATAATATTTGCAGGAGCAGAAGCAAGAGCAGTATTTAAAATGAAACAATTGTAAACTTTATATCATTTGATAGATGTTTTTAGGTTCTTCCATTCAAGTTCAATTGAACCAACAAATGCAACACGGGAGAGAGTAGCAAAAAGAAGATTAGATAGATTTTTGGTATCATCAAATATCGAACATCAACTTATCACCTATAAAAAGTTAAAAGAAAGAAGAAAAATTTCAACACACGATATAATTTCCTTTTCAATTAAATCAACAAACAATTGGGAAAACCTAGATTCAGCGTACCTAAACAACTACTACAAGATGAATTTGCAAAACAACGGTTAGAAAAATTTGACATACAGGTAAATGATCCTTTAAAAGAATGGGATTTTAATGTGAAATTATTAATAAATGAAGCAGCTCACTTAAAAAACTAGATAACAGAATTTATCATCTTCATCAACGATATAACCCAGAACCACAAACACAAAAAGTCAATAAAGATGTTAAAGTATTGAAATATAGATTTAGAGGCAATAAAGAATCAAATACAATTTTCTTATGCATAATGAAAATAATCAAATGGTTTAAACAACTGAAGGTATGTTACACATGGCTACTGAATATTGGAGAAAATTATATGAAAAACCAGTTGATGCAGAAGCAGAAGAATTCTTTATTACCAATTTTGACAAATCAATAACTGACGATCAACGAAATGAATTAAAACAAAGTATCACTTTGGAAGATTTATATGAACATTTGAAAGAAATCAAAAAATCAACCACCCCAGGTTCTGATGGAACTACATATGAAACTATCTATATTTTTTGGGACAGATTAGGTCCATCATTGACCAAGGTAGCTAATGCAATAATGGAAAAAGGAAAACTACCACATTCAATGAAGCAAATTTTAATCAGTCTAATACCCAAAAAGGATAAAGTTTTGAAAACAGTAGATAATCATAGACCTATTTCAGTAATCAATTGTGGTTTAAGATTGATTTGTTCATATTTTGAATCTAAACTTCAACCAATAATACAATGACTAATTCTGAAAGACCAAACTGGTTTTATTCGGGATAGAAACATCAATGACACAATCTATACAATAAGAAAAGTATTAGATAATCAACAACAAATTTCAAATTCTCAAGAATTATTCATTAGTTTGGATTTCTTTAAAGCATTTGATTCCATAAAACACATTTTCTTACACAAATTGTTAAAGAAAATAAATCTTGGGGAAAGGGCCATAAATTTTATTATGGCTTCAACTACTCAATTTCAAGCAAGTATACTAATTAATAACATACAAGGCCCAATATTTAAATTACAAAGAGGAACACCTCAGGGAAGTTCTTTGAGTCCTATACTTTTTGTTTTGGCTCTCGAAACACTATTATACAGGTCGAAAAGTCATTACAAGGAACAAACGTACATCCTCAATACGGTTTTAGTCAAAAACATGCAAGTTTTGCAGATGATGTTATTATATTCTGCAAGGACAAAGAAGATCAATCAAAAGCCTACGAGTTGTTCTAAAACTTTGAAAAGGAATCAGGACTAAAATTAAACGAAAAAAAGACCAAGGTAATTTATTATCATCAACAACAATCCACCACACAAATTGAAGAAAATTTTAATCTACCGTATAAAGAAGAAATACTAAATAGAGAAACATTCAACCATCTCGGAATCCAAATGAAAGACCAAACAACAACTTACAATCCTTGGGAAAAACATATTCAACAAATATCGGGGATTATTCAATCTGCTCCAACACATGATTTGAATGTTATGTTAATAGCAAAATTGATGAACACCTTTATTTTCAGTAAATTATATTACAGAGATTTGCATACCCCGCTAAGGAATTATGAAATAGAAGAGATACATCAGATTATTGGGAAGAAATTGCCTCAAAACATGGCAATAACAAGAGCTCAAACGCCTCGAGAATTGGGGGGATTTGGATTAATAAATATAGCTAATCAAATATCCAAATTTACAGAATATTCACGGAAGAAAGTAGTAACATAATTGACTACTTGAGATTAATGTTGCAGGTTAACATCCAAAAAGCAATGAACGAGCATATCTCACCCAGAAATTCAAATCAGCTTCATATATATCCATGGTTCAACTATTTAAAACAACTTCCACCATACTCTGGGGTCTACCATTCAGTCTAATTCAACAGAAAGTAGAAAGTCTCTTTGGTCATGTAGAGAATGCCTGGTTTACAGCATGGTTTAATACTACAAAATTTAGAAACCCAACTGGAACTAATAAGATGTCCTCATCTCATTCGAAGACTACACAAAACCTAATTGGAGCTCCACACCCAGAACAACTAGAAGGTATGTTAGATCTAGAAGAGAAAAACATAAATTGGGACTCTTTCAAAAGAAATTTCAAAAAGATTGTCAAAAAGCTAGATACACCAATAATCCCACATGGATGGATGCAACAAGACGAACTGAGAGATACTGCAGAGGCAAATTGGAAAGTTTTCTGGAAAAATTTGGCTAAAGAACGAAAAAGTCCATTGGGATCTTTACCAACATATCACCTACTTGTATTGGGATACTATTCACACTATCCATTATACCGCAATTCAAGAAATACTCCATGCAAATTCTGTGAGGTACCAGCAAAAGATTCATTGAAACCTCATGTATTCGAAAACGAAGAAACACAACAGTATCGGGATGATCAACATATAGGAACAAATCCGGGAATGAAGTTTATCATAGGAAATCCAAGATTATCAAAATCAATAACTATCTTGAAAAGGTACCTTATTTAGTATGTTTTCGACGGCATAACCGAGACCAGCCTTGAAAAGGCAAGATGAAGTTTTGGTTAAGTTTGAAAGTAATGCAAGATAGATATTGATAATCCTATAAGGCACATTTTCGATGCGTTTTGATTTTTATTCCACGAATACAATGACTTAAGGCACCATGTGCATCAGGCGCCCCTTATATAGATTAAGTTTATATTTTATAGTTATGCTTAAATGTATATTGTTTACAAGAAAAAAAAAAACAAATAATCAAATACTTAAAAAAAATCAGAAGACATGAAATGGGTAAGGTCCTATCCAGATTCGAACTGAAGTTATCCGGATCAAAACCGAATGTGATAACCAACTACACTATAGGACCTTTTTTTTGGATGCATGTAGTTTAGAAAGTACAGATAGAGTAGTCACTTGATTCAAAAAATTACGCGTTTTCACTTCAGATTGTACTAACTTTTCTTTTTCTTGGTCGTGAAGTGTAGGGCTAAAATTGTAAAAAAAATTAATTTTAGCGGTTAATTTTGATCACCATAATCTAATACTTTATAAAGATTCAAAAGACACTTTTGAATTGTTTTATACTTGAGGTATTTAAGGCTGTCACAAGGATCCATGTATATTTATGGATATCTTTGTCATAAATATATACCACAAGATCGTATGATTTCAACATGTTTGAGTTGTTTCTGAATGAATTTATAAACCGATTTCGGTTGTATAAAAATTTGGAGTACTGAATAAAATATTGTGGATTATCTTAATCATCGGATTAATTAGGAATAAAAAATTAAGCGTTTAAATCGAAGGCTACCACCCGCGCTTTTTAAATAAATTTGTAACAGTCACCTGGATCATATCTTGATTCAAAGTTTTATCGAGTAAGACAAACCTAAGATGGCAAAAAGGATTGATAGAAATGAGTATAAATTGCTCAGTAAATACTCCAATTGAAGTCAATAATTTCAAAGACTCAAGTCGATAGTTTGCATCCTGAGTCATATGCTCGATGCATAAAAAAGTGGGGATTGGCTTTTGAAATATATTTTATGACACAAATTTACTTCCATTTGTCAGAGGGAAAATTATGCTAATTAAGTTAAGTAAATAGTTTAGTAGAATATATATTGAATGAAAAATAATTTAACAATAGTAAATCATTGATTTGAAAATTCTGGAAATCAAGGTTCATTCACAAATCAATTTCAAATTAGCTAACTAACAACACCTTCTACCCTTCTCATCTATTTCAAATCAATTTGCTAAACAATGTACAGAACTCAATTGATTAAACAAAATAATCAAAGATTATTAAAACTTAAAAATTTTTCAACTACTTCTTATAATTTAAAATTTAAAGAAATTCCATTAGCTCCACCAGATAAAATCTTAGGTATAACTGAAGCTTATATTAATGATTCAAATCCCAAAAAAATTAATTTAGGTGTTGGAGCTTATAGAGATAATTCAGGTAAACCAATAATTTTCCCATCAGTTAAAAAAGCTGAAGAAATTTTATTAAAAAAGGAAACTGAAAAAGAATATACTCCAATTATTGGTTCAAAAAATTTTCAAAATATTGTTAAAAATTTTATTTTTAATAATTCAAATAAAGATTCAAATGGTAAACAATTAATTGATGATGGTAGAATAGTTACTTCACAAACTATTTCAGGAACTGGAAGTTTAAGAGTTATAGCTGATTTTTTAAATAGATTTTATGGAAATAAAAAAATTTTAGTTCCAAAACCAACTTGGGCAAATCATGTTGCTGTTTTTAAAGATGCAGGATTAGAACCAGAATTTTATAATTATTATGAAACAAGTAAAAATGATTTAGATTTTGAAAATTTAAAAAATTCATTAGAATCTCAACCTGATGGATCAATTGTTTTATTACATGCATGTTGTCATAATCCAACAGGTATGGATTTAACTAATGAACAATGGGATGAAGTTTTAGAAATTATACAAAATAAAAAATTTTTCCCATTAGTTGATATGGCTTATCAAGGTTTTGCAAGTGGTAAACCATATCAAGATATTGAATTAATTAGAAAATTAACAAAATTAGCTAATGAAAATAAAATTCCTACATTTGCATTATGTCAATCATTTGCTAAAAATATGGGATTATATGGTGAAAGAACTGGTTCAATTTCTATAATAACTCCAAATAAAGAAGAATCAAAAGCAATTGAATCACAATTAAAAAAATTAATTAGACCAATTTATTCATCTCCACCAATTCATGGTTCCAAAATAGTTGAAATTATATTTGATGAAAATTCAGGATTATTACCAGAATGGTTATCAGATTTAGATAAAGTTGTTGGTAGATTAAATGATGTAAGACAAAAATTATATGATAATTTAGATAAATCAAATTATAATTGGGATCATTTATTAAAACAAAGAGGTATGTTTGTATATACTGGTTTATCACCAGAACAAGTTAAAAAATTAAGAGATGATTATAGTGTTTATGCTACTGATGATGGTAGATTTAGTATTTCTGGTATTAATGATAATAATGTTGAATATTTAGCTAATGCTATTAATGAAGTTATTAAAGCTTAAGTAAGTAGTAAATTTTAATAATCTTTAAATAATTGAACAGAATCAATAAAAAAGTCATTATTTTTTTTATAACGAAATTGTATTAATAAAGTAGGAAGATCGATAAACCAACAATAAATCTTTATATTTACGAATTGTAAATCTTGCTAATTATAGATTCATTAAAACAATCTTGTGACTCAAATCGAAATTTTTCTCCTTTGTTTTTGTATTAGCCATGTATAATTAATAAATCAATTGTTACAAATATTGATACAAAAACAAATGTGAAACAAAAAGACGCGTGTCAGTGAATCAAAATTTTTAAATTTTAACATTAATTAACCACAAATTTCTAACCAGTACGGCTCATTTTTACTACCAAAGCTTTGAGCGAACAAAGCATAACAAGCTTAGATAACACAATCACCACTGCAACAAGCAACTGCATGGTTATTTGATCAAAAATAGGTTTTAGTATTTATTGAAACCCCTTACGAGGCAAATAGAAACCGAATTTGATGACTTGATAGTTACAAACCCCTTAGAAACTGAAGTTTTGAGTAATAATGATTCAAAGAATCAACTTCATCGTTCGAGACAAGTTTGAATAATTCTGTTCCTGGAACTGATGATGAGCTAAGAAATTATGCAGACTAAATTATTTATAGTCTAATGTTTCAGAGATGAATTTTTTCTGAAGTTAAGTTCGATATTGACATTACACTACATAACTTCACTTTCGAAATAAGCCTCTCTCTTTGATTCCAACAAACAATGCTTATCTTTTCCTTATTTTGAATTACTTCATATTAGCGACTAATTAAAAGGGGCATGGCTTTTGTTGAATCCACTCTCCAACGGGTGACCAAACCTGTAAAAATAGCATACTCGACCGTTTCCTGCTACCATGTCGTACAAAATTCCCACTAAATCCCGTTTCTATTGTAACATTCATTCGAAGGGTTTCCTTATCACAAACTAAATTTAACATATTATACATAATAAGCAAAAAAAAAAAATAATTCAAAACCAAACAATACAAATAATAATTTATTATTATAATAACTAACAATCAAGAAAGTCATATCATTGAAAAGAAAACAAAAAAGTATTTTAATATCACAACAACAGCAAGAGACAGGTCTGAAACACAACAAAAGCAGAATAATAACTGCTCAATTAAGTATATCATATATCTCCTCAAAAGTACTATAATCAATCGTAAAGATGGATCTACCTAAACCCAATAATAGGAGACTTGATAAAGATAAAGTAACTAATAACAACAACAATGAACGAGATAATAATAATATGCATACATCAATAGACCAAGCAGATAGGATACTACAAGAATTGGATAGAAAATTATCAGGACTGTCAACTTCATCATCACAACAAACTCAAACATCATCAGTAATACATAATCATCAATTTAATGGATTAGGTAAACATAATATACAATCTAATATATTAAATAAATCTTCACAATTACAACAACAATTGGAATCTAAAAATGATGATCAAATTTTAAATTCAAAAGATGAAATGATATATAATCATATTTTCAATCCTACTGAAATATTTAATGAGGTATCAATGAAGAATTTTAAAACTACTTTCAATAATCAGTATAATGATGACAAACTAGCACTAAATGGAGATCAAAATAGCACCAAATCTAATCTCAACAAATCTTCGACAAGCAATGGATCAAAAGCAATCGACAATTCAACAGATAATAATGGTAAACTAGTTCGAAAAAACTCATTAAATTTAACTCAACACAGATTGGAAAAATCTTCACAAGAAGAATCAAATAAAAAATCAAGTTCAATTCAAGATGAAAATATACCGCATAGATTAGAAATACTAGAAGGATTACAAAATTACAACAGTGATGATGATATTGAAGAAGATCAATTTGATAAAGAAGAAAATACACTAGAATCGAACGCAGCAAACTCACAATACGACCAATTCAGTATGGAAGATGAAGATGAAGAAGAGGGCGAAGAAGATGATGAAGATTTAATGATGACATTATCTCCACCAAGATCACCACCATCAGAATTAGATCCAGAAAAATTATATGGATTATATGATTTTTCAGGTCCTGATCCATCTCATTGTTCATTATCAAGAGATGAACCAGTACATTTAGTAAATGATGAAGATAATTATTGGTGGTTAATTAAAAAATTAACCAAGATAGAAAGAATTGAAAGAACAAAAAGTAGTGATGAAAATTTAATGAAATTTAAAAATATTGATGAATTAAGTTCAGATGAAGAAGATGGGAAAATTGGATTTGTTCCTGCTGAATGTTTAGAAACTCATGGTGAAAGATTAGCAAGATTAAATTGTTTTAAAAATGAAGAAATTGAAAAAAATTATTCCACTGATGAAAATAATTTAACTTTTAAAAAAAAATCAAGTGTCAAATCTTCAAAATCTGTTACTTTTGTCAATTTGAAAGAAATGGAAGAAAATGAATCTGAAAAGGATGACCATTCCAAACAAATAAATGGGGATGATCAAGATGTAGATGAAGTAGAAGATAACGAAAAAGATGAGGATAAAGATGAAGATTCAATACGAATTAAAATTGATAACATTTATTCTACAATGGATGATCAGGAAATACGGGAAAATCTAGATCAATTTAACATAGAATCACCAGACTTGAAAATATCGAAGTCAAATGAACAAGAAACTTTAAGTGATGTTTACCCATTGGAAACACCCTTGATAATTAACAAAAAATCATTAAATAAATCACCTGTTCAACCTACAACCAACTCAACAACATCAACAAAAATGACGACCCCCATTTTACAACAAACAAATAAATTTAATGAATCATTATATCAAAAACCAAATAAATTTAGTAATTATGACGCATTTGATGAAGTTTCAATAGGATCTTTTTCACCAGATACTCCGTTGGAACTAAAATCACCGAAGTTTAGAGATATAAACGATGTGAATAGATCTCCCAATTTAAGACGGCTGATAATTTTGGATAGGTTGACTAAAGTAACTAGTGATATCGAAGAACAAATGAATCAAAAGTCTGATGATGATGAGGAGGAAGTAACACAGTCAACAGGAAGTGATGAGCAACTAGATCAAAATGAAAATATTCAAAAGTTAAAAGATATTGATAGCGATGATGATGAAGAATTTTCATTTGATAGTTATGCTCAAGATCATTCAATTGAAATTGCAAGAAATTGCAATAATGAACCAAGTTACGAAATAGGGGAAAAGAATTTTAGTCCCGAAAATTTACCATATAAACCTGAGCTGGGCTCAAGCATAGAAGAAATTGATGCAGAAAGATTTATTGAAAACACTAAGAGTAATGATGAATCAAAATCACACACTCGACAAGATGCACAAAATTCAACCATAAATCTAATCAACAATTCCATGAATTTATCTACTTCGTCATTAACCTCAAACTTATCAAAACTTGAATCAAACAATCCTTTTAGATCAAACAAAAAAAGTAATTCATCAACTCCGCAACAACAACAAATTTATAGAACATCAACTTCATCAATAAATTACATATCAAGCGCTGAAAAATTAAGATCACCATCGTCAATCATCACCCAACAACAACAAAAGGATACTACTTATGTACCTTCCTCATCATTATCTCCAGCCGGTGCTAACAACTATTATAATAAAAATATACCAAAGAGTTCAACAAGTATAATAGATGAAGAAGTAGAAATATTAAGTGATATTGATAATGATTATTCAAATCAAAATTTTGAAGAAAATAATATAACACCATTAACAAGTATGAATTCATTAACTCCTCAACAGAATACAAATAATTCAAATAATACATTACTTAAAAGCAGTAATAAAGAAAATAGTAGTTCAATACATGTTTCATCTTCCGTATTGCTTGATAAAATTATTGAAAAAGAGAAAATAACTCCCATAAAAGAAAAACGAAAATCTAGAGCTGTTAATGATATGTTTATGCCTATTTTGGGAAAATTTGATGAATTAGCTGAAAAATTAGCTGAATTGGATGATTATTTAAGATAAATTTTGTTTCGGCTAGTAGTAAGCCAATTTTATACTTTTTAGAGAAGGATAGTAATAGTAAATGAAATGAATTTTATGAATCTTATCTAAAACTTAAGAGTTGTAGAATCTGCTCTGTAATGTGTCAATGTAAGATCTACTATTTTGTGTAATAACTATCATAAATTAGAAATCATGAGAATTACAATTAAACTCCATCATTTAAAGTACACAACAATAACGACCATTCTAAGTTATAACATATGATAAAGATACGAGCTTGAAATAGAAAGACTTAACATAGAATACTCCATACTCAAAAAATTCATGCAATAAGCTTGTTGAATAAAATGCAGCATATCAATTCTCAAAGTCTACCTCATAATCATGTATCAACCCATCAACAAATCAATTTAGAAGAAAAATTAAATGAATTTCAATTTCAAAAATATCCAACACCAGAAGAAACAATATCAAATAATAAAAATATATTATACAAACGTAAAAAATTTTTTTCAACAAATTTAAAAGAATCAATTCAATTAATTGAATTTGTATTGATAGTCATATTATATCTTCGAGATTTATCATTCTTAAAATTAATTATAAGATGTTGTATTCATTTAATTATTATAAATATTAATCCTGAAATTTTTAAATATAATCAATTACAAAATTCAAATATGAATCATTATATACAAGGAATGATCAAGATGAGTTTTAAAATTTTAATTTATGGGAATTTATTTATAATATTGTTACATTTAATTTTTAGTCCTATTAATGCTAAAAAATTTATAAATGATGGTACGGGATTTACTGGATTTTCAAATGGTGGATTAACTGTTCAATTTATTGGGGAAAGATTACCTTCAAATAGATTTGAATTAATAGTATTAGATTTATGTTGTTTCTTTGTACAATTGATACTTTTGTATATAGTTGGAATTGTTGATAATTATGAAGTATTTGGATTACCGAATCAATTAGATTCAAAGACAAGCTTGACTACTAATGAAATTGAATTAACTAATGATGGTGATACAAATGTTCAATCAACTAATATCAACGATAATGAAGATCAAGAAGAAGATGATGTACATAGAAAAGTAATTTTAGAAGAAAATGATGGATATAATGGTAATGTTCAACTACTAACTATTGATTTAATTAAGGGGATTGAAATGATTATGAATATTAAAGTTAATATATTGGATTCAAGAAGTTCTTCATCAGATAATGACATGGAAAATCCTAATAATAATGGCTATTTTGGATTCCCTGGCTCATTCCCATCAGCTGGTTCGATGGTCTAAATTATTTAAGTACGCTAGTTATATATACTCTATAGATTTGGCTCAATATTACGATTAGTCTAAATTTGAAAAAAAAATTATTTGTAGTCACATTGAATTTACTTAAACAAACTTCAAATTATTCAAAGCTTCATAAATGATCAAACAATTATATCAACATTGGTTATATCTTGAATTAACCATATAGATAAGATTATTATGATTGGTAGTGATCTCTATCATATCGTTATTGACTTTACAAATACAAACTTTGATTATAGATTTTCAAATATTGAAATTATTGAAATTGATATAAATCTTGATCAAACATCAATGAGTTCTGAATCTAAATTTTCAACAAGAACCATAGAACCTATTAAGGCTAAATTAATAGGTGATGGAGTAATACGACTATTTAGAGAGTTTTATGATGATGACAAAGAAGAAGAATTCCAAAAATCAACGCAGGGTGATGATACAATGTTGGCAATTTTAGCTATTCCTACATATTTTACAGCTACTGATCTTTTAGGATTTATTGGAGAATCATTTATAAGTTTTATATCACATATAAGAATTTTAAAAAGTGATAAACAAAATAGATTTATGGTTTTAATAAAATTTAGAGATGTTTTAAAAGCAGCTCAATTTAAAAATCAATTTGATGGGAAATCTTTTAATTCAATGGAACCTGAATCTTGTCATGTAGTCTATGTTAGATCAGTTCAATTAAATTATCCAACTGAAGGAGAAGATGAATTAAAAAGTTTAATTCCCTTTTTATTACAAGATCCATTCACTTCAAATGTCGTAGCTGACAATTTAAAAAATGAAGCATTGATAGAATTACCAACGTGTCCAGTTTGTCTTGAAAAAATGGATTCAAGTATGACAGGATTATTGACTATTCCTTGTCAACATACTTTTCATTGTCAATGTTTATCAAAATGGAAAGATGATTCATGTCCAATTTGTCGTTATTCACATAAATTAACAAATTTATCAATTATAAAAAATCAAAGTAATAGATTTTTAAATAGAAGAGAATCTATAAATTCAAGTTTCGAGGGTATTGAACATAATAATAATACGATAAATGAAGAAGAAAATGAAAATTGTTCGGAATGTTCAGAAAATACAAATCTATGGATCTGTCTTATCTGCGGGAATGTAGGTTGCAGCAGGTATGCGCCGCAGCAACATTCATTAAAACATTTTGTTAATACAGGACATTGCTTTGCAATGGAAATATCAACAAGTAGAGTGTGGGATTATGCAGGAGATAATTATGTTCATAGATTAGTTACAAATGAATCTGATGGAAAATTAGTTGAATTACCAGATAATGAAAAATCAAGTAAATATTCTAAATTTCTTAATGAAGATATTGATAAAGTTGATGCAGTTGGATTTGAATATTCTCAATTATTGATTAGTCAATTAGCTAGTCAAAGAGAATATTATGAAGAAATTATAAATAATAATTATAATATTGATGGATTCAACTATTTTGAATCGAATAATAATAATAATAAATCGGATATAAATAAAAATAATATTTTAAATCAAAATAATGCAAAATTTACAAATTTAGAATCGAGAGTTGAAGATTTGACAAATAAATTATCAGATCTAACAACGAGTTTAATACCTTCATTGAAATCTAAGATTCAAAGTAAAGAAGAAAAACTTCATAAAATAAGTATTGAATTAAATACACAAAATTTATTGAATGAAGCATTTTCTAAGAAGATTGAGCATTTGAATTTGACTATCGATGAACAAAGGAAACAAATTGAAGAATTGAAAATTGAAAATGAAGGATTAAAAGAAACAAATAATGATTTAATGTTTTATTTAGATAGTAGTCAAAAATTTGAAAATCAACCAGATGATGTTAAACAAGGTACTGTAGTAATCCAGCAACCACCATCATCAACTAGTTCATCAAAAAAGAAGAAGAAAAAAAAATCAACAGCAACCAATAGTTAATTAATAAATCTTCTTATCTTGAAAAGAAAAAACAAAAATCTTGCAAGTATCTCAAGGAAACAAAACTTATCAGTCATTGCTCAATCAAATAATTGATCTAGACCTTAATGACATCTGATCTTGATTTAAAAAAGTTCTTTTTTGCTCAAAAAATGCAAGTTAATGTAAATTATTGCAAGTTTTAAAATAAAGTTCATCCAAGGAAAGTTTTGAAATAGAAAAGGAAGATCCAAATACCTATACATTTGTTAGTCCTTTTGTGCTACGATTCCAAGTCTATTGAAGCATAACAACTTTAAATTGACAGATTATTTTTAAATTCAAAATCTTGACAAGTAGATTGAACCCAATACAATATTCTATTTTTGTGTGACTTATCAAGATTAAGGGTATTGCTTTTTTTTTTTTGAAGTATTAAAGATTTATTGATATGCTAGATACTTAAGATTGGTTCTTTAAATCTAAGTTTGTTACTAATGTTAAATGGTGATATTCATATTCCCATACAAAATTTTATATTTTTATTTTTTTTTTGTGTATGATTTTTTGTTTAAATAACAAATTATTTGGCAACACAATTTTTAAATTACAATTTTACTGAAACAAAACAACCTTTTAAAGCCATCAAGAGTAATAATCAAGTGACTGTATCATTCCTAAATGAGTAAGAGTATTGTCAAGAAGTCGGGACCTATGCCCAGACTACCTTCATTTCAACAATTAAATGATACAATTAAAGATTCATCAATTAATACAAAAGATATAGATCAAAATCAGAATCATAATTCAAATCAGAATTCAAATCAAAATCAAAATCAAAAAATCTTGAATTATTCTTCTGCTTTTAAAAATTTAGCTTTATATCAAGAAAGTCAATCATCATCATCAAATAATATCAAGAATGAATTAATTCAAGGAGAACCACTTTTACCATTATTACCAGGATCATCTTCATCAGCTGCAGCACAATCAAAACAAGAACAACACCAACAACAACAATTACAAGAACAAGAATTGACTAAGCAAGACAATCAACAACAACAACAACAACAACAGATTCAAGAATTACATCAACCATTACAACAACCTCCACCAATTCAACAAGGTAATAATCTTTTAGGTCCAGAATATTCATATGGTACTTCACTTTATGATCGTCATGAAAGTTTTCCAAATCAATTTTTTTCAATTAATGGTAAAAATGATTTAATGAAAACTTATTCAATTTCAACATCTCCTGTATCAATTGATAGTATGTATTCACAAAATAATAGCAACGTAGTTAAAAATGATACAGGAAATTCTAGTAGTGATGAAAATTATGAATTTATATCTAATTTAATACAATTTTTAACAAAATTTGATTCGAAAGTTAAAGAAGTTAGTGTATTACTGTATTATTCTCATGAGAATTATGAACAAATTATGAGAAATGTTATAAAAGGGATGAAAAATGAAAATGTTTGTGAATTATTATTTAATTTTAAAAAAATTGTTGAATTATTAGAAAATATTCAAGCAAAATATCCATTAGAACATCCTCATCGTCATCATAATCATCATAATCATCATAACAACAACAATCATCATCATAATTCAAATCATCATTTTACTCATAATGGAACTTCAAGTAATTATGATCATAATCATACAAATGGTGAATCTTTAAAAAGATCAATGAGTCATCAATCTTTACCAATTAACGTAAAAAGAAATAGAAAAAAATTATTAAATGGTATAACATTAAATGAAAATGGAGTTAGACTTTTACCTGATGATTTTGATCATTCTTCAAATCCAATTTTATCCAGTAATGATTTTAATGGTTCTAGCAGCTCAAGACATAATATGAATTCTTCTAATAATGGATATGATGATATTAAATCATCATTTTATAATAATAATAAACCATTAGTTACTTGTCAACATTGTTTATCTCAAGAAACTCCAGAATGGAGAAGAGGTCCTGAAGGTAGTAGAACTTTATGTAATGCTTGTGGATTATTTTATTCAAAATTAATTAAAAAATTTGGATTACGTGGTGCTGATAAAGTAATGCTTGAAAGGAAACAAAGTGGAGCAGTTAATGATAGAAGGATATTATGAAGAACTTTGATGCACTTTTTTTTTTCAGAATTGGATTTTTCAAAACATCGTTGGTTTTTTCGACATTTGGTTAATGTCTTCCCATTTCTCTAAACAATTTTTCAGCTAGGACTTTTTTCAACTTTTCTTTTTGTATAATTCGATAATTGTATTTCTTGTACCATAACATGAGTATAATGATTCACTGACTCTAGCCTTTATGAAGCTAATGAATATTCTCTTAGTTATAAAATTCTGAAACAATTGATATAAATCTATCAATTTTGTGTTAAAAAAATCTTATGTGCAGTTCTGTTCATCTCATCCAAAAATTCAGATTTCTAAATTTTGATTTCAATTCTTTGCAACACATTTTCAAGATTAGAAGGAAAGACAAAGTCGTTTATACAACACCAAAACTAGGATAGGTCACATCGGAAGTGATAGATAGACAAAAACCACATATATATGTTCAGCTAAACAAACAAACAAACAAACAAAGGAATGTCAGATACAACAAAATCTACATTAAGTAGTAATGAACTTGCATTTCCAAGAGGTGGTAATACAAAATTAACACCATTAGAAGTTAAAGAAATATCAAATGAAGCAACAAAAGATGTGTTATTTGAAATAAATGAAAAAAAGAGAACCAATGAGTCAAATCAAGACAACAGTAAATTAAAACAACGTAAAAAATCAAGAAGAAGTAATAATACAAAAAATGAAAAAATAGAGGAAGAAGAAGATTCAAATAAATTATCTATTGAATATTTAAATTTTAAAAATTTATTTCCTGGATCATTAGTATTTGGACAAATTCAATTTATAAATAAATTAGATATAGGTTTAGCATTAGAAAATAATTTAGTTGGTTATATACCTATTACTTCAATAAGTTCACAAATTACAGAATTAATAAATCAATATGAAAACGAAAGTGAAGAAGAAGAAGAAGAAAGTGATGACGAAAATGATCAAGATAATGAAGAATCTACTACTATAGCTAATTTAAAAAATCAAAAAGAATTTCCAGATTTAAAATCTATTTTTAAAATTGGATCATGGTTAAAAGCAAAAGTTGTTGAATCAAATGATGAGTCAAACCAAAAAAGAAAAAGAATAGAATTAAACATTGAACCAGATCAAGTTAATAATAATTTAGAAAAAGAAGATTTAATTCCAGGTAATATATTACAAGCTTCAATAAAATCAATTGAAGATCATGGTATTGTTTTAGATTTAGGAATTAATGGATATTCCGGGTTTATATTAAATAAAGATATAGACAATGAATCAATTTCACTAAAAGAGGGTTTAGTTATTTCAACTATTATAAGTTCAAAACCATCAGGTAGAATAATAAATTTAAAACCACTTGATTCAACCACAACATCAACTAAAAAATCAATCACCACAATATCATCAATAGATTCAATTCAACCAGGTATAATAGTAGATGCATTAGTTAATGAAAATTCAGAATTAGGAATATTCACAAAAGTATTTGGATTAATTAATGGTACAATAAATTTATCAGATTTACAAGATTTTAATATAACAAATATAAAAGAAAGATTTGCTGTAGGAAATACAGTAAAAGCAAGAATATTAGCTATATTATCATCAAATGGAATTAAAAAATTGATATTATCCGTATTACCAAATGTTTTAAATTTACAAAATGAAGAATCTAAAAATAATTCATTGGAAGCGTTTCCCGTTGGTCATATTTTTGAAGAAATTGAAATTATTGGTTCAGATAAAGAATATTTATTTGGAAAATTTGGATCAAATGAATTATATGGACAAATTCATAATTCAAATATTGATACTAAACAAAAAACATTAATTGATTATAATATTGGTTCAAAACATAAATCAAGAGTTATTGGTTTTAATATAATTGATAATTTATTAATATTATCATTAGATCCAGCAGTTATTAAAGCTGAATATTTAAATGTTAAAGATATACCAATAGGTACTTTAATAAATTGTGAAATTACAAAAGTTTTACCTGATTCTGAAGGTATAAATGTTAAATTTTTAGATAATAAGTTTAATGGATTTATACCAAGTAATCAAATGTCAGATATTAAACTTATATATCCTGAAAAAAAATTTAGAATTGGGTCCAAAATAAAAGGTAGACTATTGGGATTCAACAAGAATTTACCTCAAATAACTATTAGAAAATCATTAGTTAATTTAGATAATGATGAAATATTATATAATTTTGATCAAGCTTTCATAGGTTTCAAAACAAATGCAATAATTTCAAAATTTGTTCATGGAGGAGTTATTGTATCATTTTTTGGAAATTTAAAAGCATTTTTACCCAAAAATGAAATTTCAGAAACTTTTGTTGATGATGCAAGTAAATATTTAAAATTAAATCAAGTTGTTAAAATTAAAATTTTAGATATATTGGACAAGGAAAAAAGATTAATTGTTACTTTAAAACAATCAACTTCTTTATCTTCAGTTCAACGTGATGAAATTAATAAACTAATTCCTGGAGAATCTATAATTAAAGCTATAATATCTGAAAAGACGAATAATTCAGTATTAGCTGAAATTGAAAATTCAAATATTAGAGGAGTTATATATGATGGTCAATTATCTGATGGAAATTATGAACAAAATCGTTCATTATTAAAAAAATTAAAAATTTCAAGTGAAATTGAAACATTAGTGTTGGAAAAAGATTTAAAAGCAAGAACTGTTATATTAACTGCCAAAAATTCATTAATTGAAGCTTCTAAAAGCAAACAATTCCCCATAGATCTTGAAGATATACAACAAAATAAAATTATAAAAGGTTATGTTAAATCAGTTACAAATTTAGGTATATTTGTTTGTTTTACTGGAAGATTAACTGGTTTAATATTAGCAAAATATGCAATAAAAAATCAAGCGGAAGATATTCATAAAAAATTTTATAAAAATCAATCATTAACTTGTAAAGTTCTTAGTATTGATTTTGAAAATAAAAGATTCTTATTAACATTAGCATCAAATAATGAAATAAATAATAATAATGATAAAATTATAAATCCAATTGATAAAACAAAAAATTTAATAAGTGATTATAGTGAAAATTCAATTACTTCATGTATTATAAAATCAATAAAGGGAACTCAATTAAATGTTCAATTAGGTGATAATTTACAAGGTAGAATAGATATAACAAAATGTTTTAATAATATAAAAGATATAAAAAATTTAAATCAACCACTTTCAATTTTTAAAAAGGGAGAAATTTTAAATAATGTTAAAATTTTAGGAATTCATGATGTTAAAAATCATAGTTATTTACCAATAACTCATAAAAATTCAAATAAACAAAATATTTTAGAATTATCATTAATTGATAATACAGATTCTACAGACGTACAAAAATCAATTTCTAATTTTAAAATAAATGAAGAAATTTTATGTTTTGTAAATAATATTGATAAAGGATATTTATGGGTTTCAATTACACCACAAATAAAAGGCAGAATTTCATTTTTTGATTTAAGTAATAATGGAGAAATATTAAATGAAGATATTGATAATAAATTCCCCATTGGTTGTGCAATAAAAGCACGAGTTAAAAATATTAATAATGAATTTAAAATCTTGGAATTATCTATTAGAGATAAATATATTGAATCTATTAATGATTTAGTAGTTGGTGAAAATTATCCTGGTAGAATTATCAAGATTAAAGATATGTATGTTTTAGTTGACTTAGGTAATAAAATTATTGCATCATCATTTATAACTGATGCATTAAATAATTATTCGAATAAATTATCTTCAATTTTTCAAATTAATGATTATGTATCTGCAAAGATATTAGATATTGATTTAGATCAACAAAAAGTATCAGTTAGTTTAAAAACAAATGAATCAATAGATAAAACAATAAATTCAATAGACGATTTAAAAAGAGGTGATATTGTAAAGGGTTTTATTAAAAATATTAATAATAATGGTGTATATATTTCATTAGGTCGTTCAATTTTTGCATTAGCAAGAGTTTCAGATTTAAGTGATTCATATTTAAAAGATTGGAAAAAATATTTTAAAATTAATCAATTAGTAACTGGTAAGATTATAAATTGTAAAGAAGAAGGTAGAATATTAATTACCCTAAAAGAGAGTTTAATAAATGGTAAATTAAATTACTTAAAATCTTTTGAAGATTTAAAAATTGGTGAAATTTATGAAGGTATTGTAACAAAATCTACGGATTTTGGAGTTTTTATAAAATTAAATAATACTTTAAATATCACGGGGTTATGTCATAGATCTGAAATTTCAGAAAATTCAGAAATTCAAAATCCCGTTAAATTATTTGGTGAAGGTGATTTAGTTAAAGTTAAGATTTTAAAAATTGATGAAGATAAAAAACAATTGTCTTTAGGTATGAAGGCTTCTTATTTTAATGAGAATGTTGAGGATAATGGAGATAATGAAGTAGTAGATGTTGAAATGGCTGATGCAGAAGAAGATGAGGAAGACGACGAGAATGATTATGAAGATGAAGATGAAGAAAATGAAGATGTAATAATAGACGCCGAAGAAGAAGAAGAAGAAAACGATAGTGAAGATGAAGAGAGTGAAGATGAAAATAATGAAGAAGAATCAGATTCATTACAATTATCAACTAATGGATTTGATTGGACAGCATCAATATTAGATCAAAATCAAAATGAAGAAATATCGTCATCAGAAGATGAAGAAGATGATAACACCACAAATACCAAAAAGTCAAAAAGAAAACAAAAACAATCAAAACAAATTGAAGATAAAACATTAGATTTAAACACCAGAACACCTCAATCAAATTCAGATTTTGAAAGATTAATATTAGGTAACCCCAATAATTCAATATTATGGATGAATTATATGTCATATAATTTACAATTAAGTGAAATTGAAAAAGCAAGAGAAATTGGAAAAAGAGCATTAGAAACAATAAATTATAGAGAAGAAAATGAAAAATTAAATATTTGGATTGCTCTTTTGAATCTTGAGAATTCTTTTGGTACTAATGATTCATTAGATTCAATTTTCAAAAAATCTTGTTCTTATATGGATGAATTTATAATGTATCAAAAATTAATTAATATTTTAAAATTAAGTGAAAAAAATGAAAAATTAGAACAAGAGATATTCCCAAAATTTTTAAAAAAATTTGGGTCCAATTATTTAAGTTGGATAATTTATGGATCATATTTATTAGATCAAGAAGATAGATCTAAAATAAATGAAATTTTAACTAAGGCATTAACAATATTGCCAAAATCTCAACATATAGAATTAATTAAAAATTTTGCAATTTTAGAATTTAAAAAGGGAGATGTTGAAAAGGCAAGATCATTATTTGAAGGATTAATTAGTGATTTACCAAAAAGAATAGATTTATGGAATATTTATTTAGATCAAGAAATTAAATATTATTCAACTATTGATCAAGAAGATAAAGAACAATTAAAACAATTAAAATTACAAATTGAAAATTTATTTGAAAGAGTTATTGAATTAAAAAAGATTAGTAGAAAACAAGTTAAATTTTTTTTTAATAAATGGTTAAAATTTGAAGAAAATATTGGTGATGAAAAAATGATTAAAAAAATTAAATCAAAAGCTATTGAATATGTTGAAAAAAATTCTAATAATAATGAATAAAGATGGTAGTTTTGTTGTATATATAACCTTTTTGTATATTAATGGATAGATAATAAAAGGAATTAAGAAAATTAGTAAGTAACTGTGTGAATGTGAAATTTAAAGTCTCTCTTGTACCACAAATTACATCTCTTCATCCAATTTTGAACAAGATGGAGTAAATTTTTCTGAGTGCTCTATTATTAACTCATTTTTACGTCAAAGAAGTGTTGAAAATCAAAAGAAACTAAGGATAAGGAACAGGAACAGGAACAGGACAAGGAAAAGAAATGTACATAATTAAGATCTAATTAACTAATAATTTATAATTTTTAAATCTGAAACATACTTTTATTGTTCTTTGAGAAAGTAATTAAATTAAGTAGATCCCTTTTGTTCTCTTTACTTAATTAAAGTTTAAGTTTGATGAAATACGTTTGTTCGATTTAATTTATGATCTTCACCTTTAATTTATATTTGGTCCCTAATTAATCCTGTATATTATTAATCATGATGTAATGCAAGATTCCTTAAAATAAATTACACAAAAGTATAAATTGGTAGCAGCCCAAAAACACAATAAAGTTACACAAACTTAACATAAATATATATCACATGCTTCTCTCTTTGAGATCATATGAAAGTTTATTATTATTATGTCATTTATTATTAACTATTATATTACTACCAATTTACTACTATACAAATTTCATATGATACTATTACTGATACTGCTATTGATAGTATTAAACTTTCCTTCTCTACAATTAATAAAGTGATTAACTGATATTATACGTAACACAAATACTTAATAGTAACATAGGTTTCCATAGATAAGATATAAATTAGAGATGAGATAAGCATTACTCTAATACCGATGTAGTAGTCAAGTAATACTATTTTGTTGAGTTAAATATCCTCTCTCTGTGTCTGTTGTTAAGTCGAGTTATAGACACACAGACATTGGTTAAATTAAAATTTTCACATACTTAGTCTACATACATATAAAATATTATGCTTTTATTATTATCACATTCAATGTAAAAAACTTATCAAACGTTTTTTCATAAATCATAAGTAAATCAATTGTCTTTTAACCCTGTGCTTTTTATTTTTCTTAATAAACTTCAATTTGACTTTGTTGGAATCAAAGTGAGACATCGAATGATTAATACTTCTTGCCTCTCTTACTTATACCTCCACTCCCGATATAATTAAAGATAGCATGAGAAAGTAGTTAAATCCGATTTGATTAAAGACAAATTTATCATATTCACTCTCTCGATATTTTTCTCACTCTCTCTCTTTACTTTACTTTACTTTACTTTACAACAAAAATTATATATATAAACTTTAAACTAACTTAACTTAACTTACTTTTATATATAATCAAATTAATTTCCATCAACAACTTTTTTTTTTCAATTTGATTCATTCATCATAACTTGGAAAAGAACTTACTACCAAGAAGTTATACAACTACTACTTTTTACTTCAAAAATCAAGATTCTGGAAATCTTTTGTTGTATTAATTACTTTTATTACTGTTAATAACAACTACACCACTTTTATATATTTCAATATTTAGTGCCATTAAAGAGTTAATCATCAATATATCAATAAACCAATATATCAACAATCAAAATGTCAATAGGGTATCCATCACAACAACAACAACAACAACAATACCACCCCCACCAACAACCTCCAAAACAACAAACTAATCCACAATTAAATAATCAACAATCAAATTCATCTATACAATCAAACATATCAAATTCAGTTAATAATACATCACAATTATCAAATGGTCCTCCACCACCTTATTCAAAATCATTACCAACTACAGCAACTGATATAACTGATATATCTTCATTATCAACTAATTCATCAACATCTTCATATCAACAACAACAACAACAATACCCTCAATCACATTCAAATTCAAATTCAAACCCAAACCAGCCGCATGATCAAAATGATTTAGTAACTGCTGCTCAAGCTTTAACTCAATTAACAAGAAGCAATACTCCACCATCAGATGTTGATACTATAGTAACAAGAGATAGTGATGAATTATCAATAACAACAACTTCAAGTCAATTTGAAAATAATAATAATAATCAATTACCTTCATTATCACAACAATTTTCAAACCAACATCAAAAACATCCAATTGTTTCAACTGTTAATATGGTTGCAAAACATCCAATTGTAATGAATGCTGTAAAATATTATGAATCACAAAAGAGAAATTATCCAAGTTTTAATTATGCTGCTGGAATAGTTGAAGCTGCTGCAATACCTGTTGTTAATAAAATTGAAGATAATTTAAATACAAGACATCAACAAACAAGATTACCTTCATTTGCATCATTAGAAAGTAATACTCTTAATAACAATAACAGTCATTATAATAGTAGTTCAAATGAATTAACACCAGTTGTATCATTTGATAATAAACAAAAAAAAAGAAGATTATCATCATCATCATCATCAAGTATATCATCATCAACAATAAATACTTCTTATGATACAAAAAAAAGATTACAATTTTGTATTCATATTTTAAAAGCTGCAAATACAAATATAAATTCCAAGATAAATTTTTTACAAAGAAAAATTAATGAAACTGAAATTGCTGTAAAAGAAGAAAGATTTAAATTACAATATCAAAAATCAAATGAAGAACCCAATTCTATTAATAATCAAGTTACTCAAAAAACTCAAACTGAAATTATTGGAACTGTTAAAAAAATAATTCATTTAATTTCAAATTTTAGACCAAGTACATTAGGAGGAACTACTACAACTGCAGCAACCACTAACACAGCAAATGCATCAACTACAACAACTCAAGAATCTTCTGAATTTGGATTATCAAGAATTCCAACAAATATATCATTTTTGCAAGATTATGAATTAAAAAATACAATAAGAGATATAATATTACATTTACCATTATCATTACAACAACAAGAATCAACTGACAGTGGTAATAGTAATGATAAAATATTTGTATTTGCAAAAGAAAGTTTAGATATGATTACAAAATTAACTAATGTTTTCTCTGAACAATTAATTAAAGTAGAAAGTTGGGTAAATGGTGAAGAGCAATTGCAGCAGCAACAACAACAACAACAAACACTAAATACAGTTGATGAAAAAGATTATGAAATGAAGGATTCTTCAAATAATTCTAATGATACTTTAAATTCAAGATGTTCAAGTGAAGAACCTGATGGTTTAACTTCTGCTACTAAAAGAATGAGAATTAATGAATTAATTGATAATTGATTTCTAGGAAGTAGCATAAGTATAAGCATAGCATATTAGTTGTTCTTAACAAGGTTTTTAGCATTATATTGGATTTATATAGTTTTTTTTATAAATTTAAGAATACACTTTTAGATAACTTACCTTTTAAATCTCAAAATATTAGAGTCTTGAACACCTCTTGGTTATGATCTAGAAATATAAATAGAATGGCCATTTTGAAAATTCAATTACGAATTGTACTAGATTTTTCATGGAACACGAGTTCTACGAGGTCAACGCTTTTCTATCTACCCTATAATTTAATATGTGTAGAACTTTTTCATCATATTAGTGTATAGAAACTGATGTAAATCATCACCAAATGTTTTTTTTATTTAAGTACAACCAATTTTTTTTATTGTTTCTTTTTTTCAGTGGGAATATCATTTACATCAAATATCACAAAAATTTTACAACTTACTTATATGTCAATAGACTATTGAATAACATACATTACAACTAATTGACACCAATCTTGAATAAGAAATACAACTGGATAACATATTTCAACTCTTGATTTCAGAACTAAAATCAAATCATAGACAAATTCGAAAACAATTCAAAAGAAGTATCAAACAAATTAAGAAATTAAGACCTTATATCAATTCAAATACAATCTAAACGACCGATATACATTTCAAAATTAGTTAAATTAATGAACTTTTAGCAAAGAAATGTCTTGGACACCAGATCAAAATGCATTAGAACAATTAAAACATATTTTTAAAGGAACATTATCATCAAATAATCAAGAAAGAAAATTAGCAAATGATGCTTTGATACAAGCAAAAGAAAATTCAGAAATTGAAAATTATTTATTAACTTTATTAATAATTGATGATCATACCACAGGATCTGATGTTAGAGCTGCAGCAGGAATAAATTTAAAAAATCATATATTAAAAAATAAATATGATACGGCTACAACAATTGATAGAAGTTTCTTGTTGAATAATATTATGAAAGGTTTAAATTCAAATGATTTATTAGTTCGAAATATTACTGGAAATGTTATAACTACTTTATTTTCAATATATGGATTAGATAAATGGAGTTCTTCATTAAGTCAATTAATACAGCTAGCTAATTCACCTACCTCCGCATCATCAAATGATTATACAACTCAAGAATCAGCAATGAGTGCATTATCTAAAATTTGTGAAGATTCATATTTACAATTAGATCAAGAAATAAATGGTGAAAGACCTTTAAATTATCTTATACCAGAGTTATTAAAAATTTTAGATCTTCCCCTTTCAAATTCAACTTTTAAAATAAAATCATTTGTTATACATTGTATTAATCAATTTATATTATTAAATACTCAATCGTTTCTAATAATTATTGATTTATATCTTGAAAAAATATTTCAATTAGCTCAATTGATAGATAACATAAACAACAAAGATAATTTAAAAGATTTAAATTTATTAAAAAAAAATATTATAATTTCATTTTTATCAATATTAGAAACAAGACCAGATAAATTGGTACCTCATATAGAAGGTATATTAAATTATTGTTTACATATATTAAATTCAACAAATTCATCTCAAGAATTAAGTTTAGAAAGTTGTGAATTTTTATTTAGTTTATCAAATTCCGCTGATTTTAAATTTTTATTTACTATAGATAAATTAAAAATTATTTTACCTATATTATTAGATAAAATGATTTATTCAGAAGATGATTTATTAAATATTGAAATTGAAGATGAAAAAGATGATACTAATATTGAAGATAAAGATGATGATATAAAACCTAATTTTATAAAATCAAAAGATGCTAGAGCTGTATCTAATGGTAATAATAAAAATGGAACAAGTAATGGGAATATTAATGATAATGATAAAAACGATGATGATCAAGAAGATAACGAAGAAGATGATGAAGATGACGATGATGATGAAGATGAAGATGGAACAGACACATACTGGAGTTTAAGAAAATGTTCAGCTGCAACATTAGATATATTAAGTGAAAATTTACCACAAGAAGTTTTAGTATTAGCATTACCTATATTACAAAATAAAATTACATCATCAGAATGGCCAGTTAGAGAAGCAGCAATATTAGCATTTGGAGCAATGAGTTCAAGTTTTATATCATTAGCAAAAGATAAATTACCTGAATTAGTACCATTTTTAGTTGATTTATTAAAAGATCCAAATCCAAGAGTAAGACAAATTACATGTTGGACATTATCAAGATATGTTATATGGATAAATGAAGAAGCTTATGAAGGTGGAAATTATTCAAATTATTTTCAACCTACTTTCCAATCTATTATGAATTGTACATTAGATTCAAAAAAAATTGTTCAAGAAGCTGCTTGTAGTGCATTATCTTCATTTATTGAAGAAAGTGATTTAAATTTAATTGAAAAAAATTTAAACAATTTATTAAATTTATTTACAGAGTGTTTTAAAATTTATCAAAAAAAAAATCTTATAATATTATATGATTGTATACAAACATTTGTTGAAAAAATGGGTTATGAAAATTTATCTGCTGATCCAAATTATGTACAAATTTTATTACCTCCTTTATTAAATAAATGGAATTCATTAAATGATGAAGATAATGCATTATGGCCCCTTTTAGAATGTATGGCATCAATAGCAGCAACTTTAAAAGATCTTTTTGCTCCTTATGCTATTCCAATATATGAAAGATCTTTAACAATATTATCAAATTGTATAATAATGGATCAAAATTGTTCAATAGATCCAAATATAAATTCTCCTGAAAAAGATTTTATTGTTACATCTATAGATTTAATTGATGGATTAATTCAAGGATTTGAATATCATTCAATTGATTTAATTAATTATAATGGTGATTCTAAAAATTCTTCAAATCTTGTGGATTTATTATTAGTATGTTTTGAAGATTATAATCAAGATGTAAGACAATCCGCTTATGCATTATTAGGAGATTTAGCAATATATGTTATAAATATTTTAAAACCTCAATTACATTCAATTTTCCTAAGTATTGGAAATGAAATTAATAATAGATCTTTGGAAACTTATCCAGTTTATAATAATGCAATATGGTCATTAGGTGAAATTATAATAAGATTATCCCACACGGAAATTGAAAATTATTTAGAAAATTTTTTAAATTTATTAATTCCTTTAATAAATGATTCAAGTTTACAAACTACAGTATTAGAAAATTGTTCAATTTGTTTAGGTAGAATGGGAGAAAATGGATCTCAAATATTAGCACCAAGATTGATAGAATTTATTCAACCTTGGTGTAAATATACTTTAAATTTAATAGATAATGAAGAAAAACAAACTTCTGTCCTAGGTATGATAAAAATTATCTCGCTAAATCCAAATGAAGGATTTGGAGGATTATCAACTCAACAAGGTAAAATTAATCTTGCTAAATTTTTAGAAGTTTTAGGTAGCTATATTGATGCTTCATCTTTTTTACAAAATGAATTTTATAAATTAATTCTTAATTTTAAACAATTATTAGGTGATGAAATTTGGGAAAATCAAATTTTAAAATTTGTTAATCCAAAAATTAGACCAAATATTTCTATATAACTTAATTAATTTAATTACAAGTATATATTTTTTTTATATAGATTTTTATAAATGTTATGTTTTAGTATATAGACTATTATGTTGGAGTGAATTAAGATGATTCAATTCTTGGTTGAAAAGATTAATCAACTTAAAACTAAATATACTAGACTTTTAAAAACTGTCTACAAAATCCTAAAATTTTGATGGAATCCAAACCCTTGAAATTGGATCAGCTGTAAAATCAAAAAAAATCTTGAAGAAAGAAAATTTATGCACAAGTTGATATCTTCATAAAAATTCTTTACTCTAGATTTAATTTTTTTTGACTATAGAGCTGATCCTTGGGTTCAAATCTAAATTTCCTTTTCTAACTCATCAACAAATACTTCAGGATAGTAGTCTTGAGTAGTTTGAAAGTCACCTTCTAATGTACAATTCTCGATTTCAATAGCTATATCATCAATAAAGTCCTAGGTATTAAATTTGCAAAATATTTCTTCACCCATTTTAATGTTTCGCCATTAAATTTAGCGATGTCAGCTAAAAACGAAATCATTCAAGGACCTTCAATTTGTCTGTGCCTCATAAATGTATCCGGGTTTTCAATGAACGCATTGTTGATGTAAATGTGATTGTTTTCACCAAATAAACGTTATTTTAAGATAGCAACTGCATCTAATTCAAACATTTACTTCACAGGGATGCAACAATCAAAAACCAGAAGGAGTGGGTAGAATACACATTATAGTCAATAATTTTGTTAAGTATAATATTTACATTTATTATTGACTATAATGTGTATTCTACCAACTCCTTCTGGTTTCAACAAATTTCCACTCGCATCCATAGCAAGTATTTCACCTTTTCTCCTATCTAAATCTTCAAAAAATCTTTTCTTCATTGATTATAGAAATCAGAGCACCACTATCATAGATAACAGAAATTTGTTTATGCAAAAATTCGTGGTGCCTAGTGTTAAATAAACACTACCACCTAACCACCTAACCCTTACTGTGGTTTACCACCTCTTTTGGGTCCAATAGAAGGTTTCCCAACCTTCCCTTTAAACTTTTGATGATGAATTTTCTTTTTACCATAATCCTTTACATCGGTTTCTTTTTTTGATGCTTGGTCTTTGTTTGGTTTCAGAATCTTTATAACATTGTAGGGGGGTTGGTTCAGTCTTTTAGGACCTACAGCAAGTAATTTAGCAGTTGGCAACTTCTTATCAACAGCATCAATAACCCATAGCAGGTTTAGATTTAGTTTTGTTCAGTTCATGTTGAATAAGTATTTCCTCAGCTGGATAAAATAAAGTTCTCTCATTTTCGTCAGACTCTGACAACAATCTTGTTAGAAGAACTGGGATTGGAGCTTCCAAGAAAATATTGTGTAAATAAGCATTAAGGTCATTTGAAGCACCGGTAGATATCGACCGATGAAGGAATTCATTGAAAGCTGGCATTCTATAATCAATTGCATAATCAGCAATCCACAATTTTAGACTATGTTTAATCTGTTTGGTAAAGTTAGGTTCAACATTCTTCAAATGACGGTACAACTCGTGGTAATTCTTATATCTTGCAATATAAGGATTGAATTTTAAAGCACTGAAGGCATTATAGTGTATTTCTGCTATCGTTTATAGATATCTTTTAAACCTTGCCCATTTTTCTTTACTATAATTCCTGACCACTGATCGAATGAATTTATTTCATAAAATTGCTTTCTTAAAATAACGTGATTTTGGTGAAAACCTATTCATTGACATGTTTGATTTATATACCATTTTTGCTGACGAAAATGAAATTTTCTAATACGAATTCTAAAAAAATTAATAGACAAGTTATGTTGAGTACAAAATCTTTAATAACGCTACCGTGTAACAGTAATCAAAAGCGAGTTGTTGAATTACTTAACGACTAATGTTGCTGTTGATTGGTGTTAATCTTATTAAACTTAACTCGAAGATAAATATAGATACGTATTAAGTGATGATAATTAGTTAAAGATTGTGAGTCTAGTTCTATCCATGTATGTATGAGTTAGGATAGTTGTGGTACGGATGTTTGAAGAAGTTTAATAATTTACCGCTTAGGTAAAGATTTTAAAAAAACTTAAATTGGTATTTATTTGCGCTTTACAATGTTTCAAAATATAAGACGGAATTTTGAAAAATTATACTTAACTTTGATAAGAATATGAAGAAAAACAATCATTTAATGATGATTTCCAACAAGATAGGAAATATTTCGTTCTTTCACTTTTCATGATTTGTCAACTTAGATGTTCCAGCTAACAATCTTAATTCTAGCAGTGGGATTTCTAGTGTATCAATTATGTACATTATACAAATCTAATAAACAAAACTCAATTAATCCAATTCTTCAAAACATTACAGCAATAGATTCCAAGTTCCAATGGCAAAACCAAACTCCATTAAAGATTAGACCATTTGTTGGTAAAACAAATTTTAATCCTTCAATGGGAATAAAAAAAATTTCTCATATTCCTAATGAATGGCTATTAATTGAAGATACATATTTAAAATGTACTTCTTTAAAACAACAATCATTAAATTCAAATCCTAATCAAACTATGTATATATGTAATGATCCAAGTTCAATTAATGCATTAAAAGAATTTTATGATTTAGTTTTTGAGTTTTATATTAAAAGATATCCTCAATATTTCATATATAATAAATCATTAAATGAAGTTACAAATGCAATTAACGGGTTTAAATTCAAACTTAACACTAAACATCTAACTCCAAAACAAATGTTAATTAATTTAGGTTCAAATATGGAAGAAGATTTTATATTAATGTTGAAACCTCAAGATTCAAAAAATAAGTCAGAAGAAGAATACATATTAAAAAGTACAATTGTTGGTTTTCCAGCTGGTTTTGATGCATCAGAATTATTTAATAAACCAATTTCATTTATTCATAATCCTGTACCACAATATACTCAAAGATTAAAACCATCAATGAATAAATTTTTTAATAATTTATCAAAAAAGGATTTATGGATAAGATTTAATTGGTCAATTCAAACTCATTCTAATTATTTTACATTATCTAATCATGGAAGAATTGGTGATAAACCACCTGAAAAATTAAAACGTAATGAAATTGATTTTAAAAATGGCTGTTTTTTAAGATGTGAGAGACAAATATTATTTAGATTACCTAAATCTAATGCTATAATTATGACTACGAGAACTTATTTAACAAGTTTATTTCAAATTAAAAAAGAAGGATTAAGTAAAGATTTGATATTTGGAATACGTTCATTGCCTGATGATTTAGCATTTTATAAGAAAAGACATGTTTGGGATGATGCAGTTATTGAATATTTATCAAGAGAAGAGGACAAAGAAGAACAACTTGAAAAACCGTGATCCAGATCCATTTCTATTACATTATCATTTATTTATTTATTACAAATTATAGATACAAATTTAATCTTATTGACCAATTGGACAATTTCTTAAATATTCAGCTTTACTCTTCAATACCCTAACACTTTTAAAAAATATTTCTTCTGGTGACATTGCACCAGTTGATTCAACATTAAAAATAAAATGATCTCTTTTTCTACCTAATTTAACTTTGTTTTCAAATTCAGGATGTCTTAAAACTTCTCTTGATACTGTATCTTTTCTTGCATCTTTTACATAAGCTTCATTTTGTTTATTTATACCAATTACACCAACTGGAAAACATTTTTGAAATTTTTTTGCTAAATCTCCTGTTATTGGTTCTAATATATCTATTACTGGTAATAATCTATATGATGCAGTTGCAACTGGTGAAAATTTTGCATGATCTGATCCAATACCTAATACACAATGAGCTCTTAATGAAATTTCTTGACCTGGTCTTAATTTTGCAATTAAAATATTTGGATCTGTTGGTACAACTGGTTTATTTTTAAATTTTTCAACTTGTGAACCTTGAGGTTCAAATTTTAAATCTTTTGCATAAACATTACTATTTTTATATAATTCATTTGGATTTGTTGAATCTTTTGGTGCATTTAGATTTCTTGAACATGTTACATCTAATGATAAAACTATTGTATTATCTTCAGTATAACGATCTTTTTCATCAATTGATTTATCTACCCAAGTTAACATATCTGGATCAACATCTAATGGTATTAATCCAATTCTATGTGCTAATACTTCATCTTGTATTACTGATGTATTCATAAATGAATACACATATTCAACCGCTACACTAGGAATTTCTGCTATCATTATTCTACGAAATGCATTTGCTATTGATGTATCTATATGTATTAAATCAAATGTTGCTTCTCTTTTAGTTAAATTTGTCACCACTATTTCAAAATCTTGAGCAAATTTATCAGTATTCCATGAATAATCTTTCCCACTTGAATTTTCATGACCTGGATAGTCTGTTGACGAAGTATTTGTTACTCTATTATATTCTATCCCTACTATGTTATCATCGGACATTGTGATTATATATGAGGTATGAAAAGTTGAAGAAAGTTTGTGTTTGTATTAAGTATAAAGAATGAAACTAAGAATAATGAATATATGAAGATGCTTTTAAAAGTGATTTTGATGATCTTTTGGTCTTGGTCTTTTTATTTATCGGTGATATTTCACTTCCGATTTGAAAAAAAATTATTAGGAAGATCATCTTGTTTCATATTGATATATTACGTGCTACCAAATTTTTCCGATTTCATACCATTCTCCATATCTCATAAACTTAGGTTTTGAAATCCGTCATGATCTAAAATTTATAATATTGTAATATTAAATAACATCTATATCTATAGTCTAGTCTATATATCAAGTTTTTTTAAACATTTACTCCAAATAATATTTAGCTTTATCAAGCATGTTTAAATTTGTAATGATCTCATATTCACCATCTTCAGATTCATCAAACAAATGAGAAGCTTCAGGATGCGGTATCCATATCACATGAGCATTTGAGGCTACTCCGGATTTAACCCCAATATGACTATCTTCAAATATTAGACACTCCTCTATTTTTATATTCTCTAACCCTTTTGAATTCCTGTCAGCGTTGATACTGTCTAGACAAGCATGCCATATATCTGGATGAGGCTATACCAAGTTAGTAAAAGTTTAAATTCGATCTTGTGCAGATACTTACCTTTCCTCTACCATCTGCTATTCTTTTGTCATCACCAGTCACTATATGATCTCCAAAATATTCAAACCCTTCTTTCAAATGACCTGTCTTTCTCTCATAATTCAATAAAGTGGAACTTGTACCCAAAGCCATTGGAATTTTTTTCTGTTTTAAATAATCCAATAATTCTAAAGCCCCTGGTAAAAAATGGGTTTTGGGCCACTTTGTTAATTGAATATCTGAGACTTCTTTCAAATATTCTTCTGCTGTAAGTGGTAACTTATACTCATTAATTATAACATTTGTAGCGTAAGACCCTGGTAATCCTGCAACTTTTATTTTTTTATCCCAGGTAAATGGACCTTTTCCATATCTTGCTAATAATTCTGTTGTAGCCTCCGTATATAAGTCTTCTGTATTTAACAAGGTTCCATCCATGTCTGCACAATTATTAGTATTTAATTCCAAACAGACATATTATTGATGTGATTTTTTAACGTACCGAAGAGACATGCCTTGATCTGTGTGTGACTAGTATTTAAGTTAGTTAGTTTCAAATTCAATTCAATTCCATCAAGCTCCACATATAAACATACTGTTTCTTTTCACTCATGGTCATTTAGATATGAAACATGGGGTAAAACAATAAGAATGAAATTCCATTGGAATAGATCTAGCATCGCGCGTTTTATCTACTACGATTTGGTAGCAGCTAAAATTTAATTCATCTCCAGAAAAAAAAGTGTAACAATATTAATCGGTTCACTCAATCATCGTGCTACAACTACATATCGAAATAATCATTTTTATACCCAACAAAACAAACTAATAATTCATTCGTATTACTTATATACATTGGAATTAAATTACCGCACATCAAAACATTTTCACACAGACAATGTCAACAAATTCTATAAAACTATTGGCGAGTGATGTGCATCGTGGGCTTGCAGAATTAGTTGCAAGAAGATTAGGTTTACACATAACACCGAGTGAAATAAAAAGAGAATCAACTGGTGAAGTTCAATTTTCAATTGGAGAATCAGTAAGAGATGAAGATATTTTTATCATATGTCAAATTGGTTCTGGAGAAGTTAATGATAGAGTAATTGAATTGTTAATAATGATTAATGCATGTAAAACAGCTAGTGCTAGAAGAATTACTGTAATACTACCAAACTTTCCTTATGCAAGACAAGATAGGAAGGATAAATCACGAGCACCTATAACAGCTAAATTAATGGCAGATATGTTGACAAGTGCTGGATGTAATCATGTTATAACAATGGATTTACATGCATCACAAATTCAAGGATTTTTTGATGTTCCTGTTGATAATTTATATGCTGAACCAAGTGTTGTAAGGTATATAAAGGAAAAAATAGATTATAAAGATGCAATTATAATTTCACCAGATGCAGGTGGTGCGAAAAGAGCAGCTGGTTTAGCTGATAGATTGGATTTAAATTTTGCATTGATTCACAAAGAAAGAGCTAGAGCTAATGAAGTTTCCAAAATGGTTTTAGTTGGGGATGTTAGTGATAAAATTTGTGTTATAGTTGATGACATGGCAGATACTTGTGGAACCTTAGCTAAAGCAGCTGAAGTTTTGTTAGATAATAACGCAAAGGAAGTAATAGCTATTGTTACTCATGGTATTTTATCAGGAAATGCTATAAAAAATATAAATAATTCAAAATTGAAAAAAGTCGTTTGTACAAATACTGTTCCATTTGAAGACAAATTATCATTATGTAACAAGCTAGATACAATTGATGTTTCTGCTGTTATTGCTGAAGCTGTCAGGAGGTTACATAATGGAGAGAGTATATCTTACTTATTCAAAAATGCGCCATTATAGAAAACAAAAACAAAAATTTATAGAAAACACTTAATAAAATATCATAAGGTCGTTATTATTAATTCAAAATAAATCATCGATATCATCATTAGCATCATCATCTTGTAATTCTTCATCTTCATTATCTTCATCATCTGCATCCTCGTCAAATGCGTCGTTTGGTTTAATTTCTGCATTCTTTGTATGTAATTCTTGGGATTTATCCAACTCCTTTTTCTTCTGATCAAGTGATGCCAGTAGTGATGAAATTGTATTTTGATATTTCATTTTCGTCATTTTGTTGGTTGCAGAAGCCAAATTCTTTTTATGTGTTTCAACAACTTTTTCCAATTCAGAAATTTCTTCTTGTAATAATTTAGTATGCAGCAATCCAGCCTTATTTTGAGCTGTGTCTTCATCCTCCTCTTCATCTTCTTCGTCTTCTTCTTCATCGTCGTCTTCTTCTTCCTCTTCCTCTTCTTCCTCTTGTTCTTCCCCTTCATGTATTTCTTCTTCTTCCTCAGCATCTTCCCCATAATCTCCAAATAAGTCGTCAATATCACCATTCTCTAAACCTTCATCTACCACAATTTCTGCTTCATCATTATTTAATGCTTCAGCTATCAGAGATGGTACAGTTACAACCGGTTCCTCTGTTTCACCTTCATCATCAAAGACTTTGTTAAGTTCTTCTTCCAAATTGAGTTCAAAGTCTTCCGCTTCGCCTGCGTCTGGCTCACCTGGAGCTTCATTTTCCAACTCGACTGAATCTCTTTTGAACTCTTGTTTTACTGGTCTTTGCTCATAATTAATTGGAGTGGACACTTCACTAGCACGGCCTAATCTTGGTTGACTTGACTTATCTAGTATCTCAAAATGACTTTCTTCCGCTTCATTATCTAATTTTATAAGACTATCAACACTTGCTTCAATATCTTCGATAACTCGATGATCTACTCTTGTTGGTCTGAATCTTCGATACACATCTTTAAAAGGGTTTAACAACCCATCTCGTAAAACAAATTTCTTCTTCTTGATCTCATTATTTTTTACATGCTTGTAAAAAGGATGATTAAAAAGGTACTCTTCAGGAACTTCAAAGTCTTTTTCGGTATTTAATTGAGCAGGATTTATGATATGTAGAACCAATAGTATTTGACATACATCGAAATTTTTAAATATGTTTTTCTTATCTATTGTTTTATAAATTTCAGTCACAGTAGGTAGATCTATTAATCTTGCTGAATATAAATTTCCGTTAACATTCACAACTGCTTTTTCTCTTGTAATCCATTTTACATTCAAACCTGTTAGATCTCCAGAATCAATTGCAGTGTGAACAAAATCTAAATTTGCATCATCTAAAAATCGTATTATTATTCCCTGTTCAATTAAAGGATCGTCCTCTAAATCTGGAGCTTCTGAGTCATATCCTTCTCCTGGCACTCTTGTTGGTTTTATTCTAACTCTCGGTATTATTCTAGGCTTGTTGGTTTGATTTTGTTTGTTTTGATTCTTCGATAAACTTAACTTTAACTTTTTAGGTTTTTCGTTCTCATTTAGCGTATCAGTATTATGACGTTTTCGCTGTAACGATTGATGAGGTAGTTGATCTTGTTGTTGTTCTTGTTGAGGTTGTGGTTGAGGTGCTTTTATTTTAATCTTGGGTATCTTCAGCCCATTTTCAATTGAAGTTGGCTGTGGAGTGCTTGATGACTCGGATGGCGCTTTAAGCTTTATTTTCAATGCCATTCTGCAGTTGTTTCGACGGCTTCTACTGTTGATGTCTCATATGCTTAGTTTATGATGTAATAGTGTATAATATACGAATTTGATAAACAAATTTTTTTGTAAATCTTTTAATTTTCAAATTTTTCAGACTTGATATCATCAGAATCAATTGCTATTTAACGTTCAAGGTTTTATTATCACGGCTATTGATTCAATTTTTGAGGAGCTTTGTTAATCACACATCTTTTTTACTACTCAATAGATCTTATGAGTTCAAGTTGACTTCAGTTTGTTACTCCTTCCAATTTTTTGCAGCAATAATCATTACAATTTACCCATATATTTTGAAGTTTTGACAGCTCAATGACAAAAAACCAAAGACCTATACCAAAAGGTAGGAGGTCATCTTCATATGATCGAAGAATGATTCGTTCAAGGACTAACTCAGTCACCTCGATGGATTCATCTGTTAGCCATTTATTGGAAGATAATAATAATGAAATGTTTTCAGGTGCAGCATCTGAGGTTATTCCGTCATCAATTACATCATTACATTATCCTCATAATTTTGGAAATAGAAGAGGCTCGCGTATATCAAGAGAAACTTCACCTTTACTTTCAGCAGATGAAGATCTTGTTGATTTGAGATCAGTTAAATCAAATGCTTCAAGAAGTTCAAATGATACCCAAGCACACTTTAAATTTTTCTCACCTGATGAAATTGAGATGGCTCAAGGTGGATCTACTTTGGAGAATCCCGATGACCCTGTTGATTATAATACTCCTTGGGACTATTCAATAGATAAATATGAGGAACCAGAAGAGGCGTTGATTGATGATGAATTGGGATATCAACGTTCTACAGAATCTCCTGAGTATGGATCAACTGATTATGAACCAAGAGCAAGAAGAGAATCAGACGAAAGCAGTAATAAAAGCATTGAAGACGAAGATCGTGAAGATGCAAGTAAAATCGATGAAGATTTTCAAAGACAATTTCCCACGAAAAATTACTATCAAAGGTATTACTTAGCAGAAGAGGATTTGGTCATTGGTATAGCAGGTTACCGCGATAATTGGTTCAAAAAGATACTTTACTATGTTCTTTGTGTTTCAACTTTGGGATTGGCTTTTATTGTATTGAGATGGTTTCCTAAATATAGGATCAATATAATGGGTACAAAATGTGCCTTGGGAGTTGCAGATTGGTGTGTTATAGAAAATGAATTTGGTGAACTACAAATTCAAGAGATAACAAGTAAGAGATTTGATGAAAAATTGTCTGATTTTTTAATCAATTCAGAATCAGAATCAGATGTTGAAAAGGACCCAGTAGTTCCAAATATCCATTTTTTTATTTACAGATATATTAAATTTTTTTATGATCCAGTTGAAGATATCTTTAGAACTAATTCAAATTGGTATGATTCAAGGTGGTTGAATATCAAGAATATTAAAGATGGAATCTCTCAAGGTACATATGAAGAAAGAATTAAAATTTTTCAAGAGAATTCAATTGAAATTAAAGAAAAATCCATCGCTCAATTATTGGCTGATGAAATCTTACATCCATTTTATATATTTCAAGTCTTTTCCATATTTTTGTGGCTTGCTGATGATTATTATTATTATGCATCTTGTATTTTCATCATATCGATGGTTTCTATCATAAATTCTTTAGTTGAAACCAAAGCCACTATAAGAAGATTGCAACAAATTTCAAAATTTGAATGTGAAGTAAGAGTATGGAGAAATGAATTTTGGAAACAAATAGATTCAACTGATTTAGTCCCAGGAGACATTTTTGAAATTGATCCATCTTTAGCAACAATTCCTTGTGATTCCCTTCTAGTTAATGGTGAATGTGTTATCAATGAATCAATGTTGACAGGTGAAAGTGTACCCGTCTCCAAAATTCAAGCTACTAAGGATGTTCTTAAATTATTGCCTGAAAATTTCATAGATCCAAAATTATCAAAATCTTATTTATTCAATGGTACTAAATTATTAAAAATGAAATCAGGAAATGATGAGCCTGTCACTGCCATGGTTTTGAAAACTGGGTTCAATACTACAAAAGGTTCCTTAGTAAGGTCTATGCTTTTCCCAAAGCCCACAGGTTTCAAGTTCTACGAAGATTCTTTTAAATATATTGCTTTCATGACTGGAATAGCTTTCATAGGTTTCATGTATTCAACATATAACTTTATCAAAATAGGGTTAAGTAAAAAAGTCATGATTTTAAGAGCGTTGGATATTATCACAATTGTGGTACCTCCAGCGTTACCTGCTACTTTGACAATAGGTACGACTTTTGCCATTGCAAGATTGAAGAAACATCAATTATTTTGTATTGCTCCGACTAGAGTAAACATTGCTGGTAAGATTGATGTTATGTGTTTCGATAAAACTGGAACCTTAACTGAAGATGGTTTAGATGTTTTGGGTATACATTTAGCTAATAATGCTAGCGGTAGAAAAGAGATTGTGTTTGAAGAATTAATCACAAATATTAAAAATTTGAAAACTATCAGAAGCTCAGATCATGAAACAAATAATGGGAAATTTTTGTTGGGTTGTATGGCGGCCTGTCATTCTTTAAGAAATATTGATGAAGAGTTAATGGGTGATCCATTAGATGTTAAAATGTTTGAATTCACAAAATGGGAATATAATGAAGATTTAAATACAGGTATACCAATTGTTTCAAATCAAAATGAAAAATATAAAATTGAAAAAGAATACGAATTTTCTGCACCATTGAGAAGAATGTCTGTGTTTGTTAAACACAATAATAAAGGTTTTATATTTACAAAAGGAGCACCTGAAATAATGATGGATATATGTATACCGGAGTCCATCCCATCCAATTTTGAAGAATTGTTGCATCATTATACTACATCAGGATTTAGAGTTATTGCTTGTGCATACAAACAAACAGCGGACAATAGCTTAGAAAGACAAGAAGCAGAAAGTGAATTAACTTTTACTGGGTTTATTGTTTTTGAGAACAAATTGAAAGACTCAACTGCTGCTACTTTGGAAGTCCTTAGTTCTGCCAAAATTCGGACTGTGATGTGTACAGGTGATAACATCTTAACAGCAATCAGTGTAGCAAAGGAATCAAAACTTTTAACTTCAGATATTAAGAATGTTTATATTCCATCTTTAGAGTATAAGGAAGATGATCAAAGGCAATTAACTTGGCAAGATGTAAATGATCCCGAGAATAAATTAGATCCTGATACAATTAAACCTTTAGATATACGACAAAGTTCAAATTATAAACTAGCAATAACAGGTGATATATTTAGATTTTTATTAACAGAATTAAAAGATGCAAATATCATTCAATCCGTATTAATGCAATGTGATATATTTGCAAGAATGTCTCCTGATGAAAAACATGAATTGGTAGAACAATTTCAAAAGATTGATTATACTGTCGGATTTTGTGGAGATGGTGCAAATGATTGTGGGGCATTAAAGGCTGCTGATGTAGGAATCTCATTGTCAGAGGCTGAAGCTTCAGTTGCTGCCCCTTTCACATCGAGAATCTTTGAAATTTCATGTGTTCCAACCATTATTAAAGAAGGTAGATCTAGTTTAGTTACTAGTTTCTCATGCTTCAAGTATATGTCCTTATATTCTGCAATCCAGTTTATATCAGTTACAATTTTATACAAGACAGGTACAAATTTAGGTGATTTTCAATTTTTATATATTGATTTATTTTTAATATTACCATTGGCAATTTTCATGTCTTGGTCAAAACCTTATGATAAATTAGTCATTAAAAGACCTACTGCAAATTTAGTATCACCAAAAGTATTGATTCCTTTAGTTTGCAGTATATTAGTGTTGTTAATTTTTCAAGTCATAATTTGGTCTTGGGTCAAAAAGGAACCTTGGTATATAAAACCCATACCTGGTAGTGATGATGCAGTCAAATCTTCAGATAATACAGTTTTGTTTTTATTTTCAAACTTTCAATATATTTTAATAGCTGTGGTTTTAAATCAAGGTCCACCATTTCGTGAACCAATTGAAAAAAATTTACCATTTTTAATTAATTTAGTTGTTGCCACTTTATTGTCCATATCATTATTCGCAATAAACGGTGATTCGAGTATGGGGGATCTTTTGCAATTGACAAACTTAAGCAGAGCATTTTATTGGTACATCTTATTATTTTCAGTTGTCAATTTGGTGGTTTTAATTTTTGGTGATAAAAACTGGTTCATTAAATTAGCTACAGTTTATAAAAAAATATTTCAACGTCATAAAATTGGCAAGAGTAAAAAATTATTCAAAAATTTGAGAAAGGAATTTTCAAAAATTCAAAGTGTATAAATATAGACCTTAGTTTAATAAAAAAAAATTAATCTAGTAAAAAATAAATATACAATGAAGGTGGCATCAAAAATTTGATGCGCAGTGAAACAGTATGAACATACGTAATTGGATTAAAAAAAAGATACTAATATCTTATGCCATGATTCCGCCCAGGATCGAACTGGGGACGTTATGCGTGTTAAGCATATGCCATAACCAACTAGACCACGGAACCATTTTACAAAATAAAAAGCGGTTAAGTTTTATATAGCTAAATTTTGCGTGCCCAATTTTTCAATAAAGTTTCGCTCTAAACCTAAGGTTTAGCGGACTTTTTAGGTCTACTAAGTTATAAGTTGATAATTTAGGTTTTTCAAACAAAAGTCAAATCGTTTACCACAATTACTTTACTTTGAGGTTTTCAAACTCAAGACATGAGTCAGTTTCACAAAGTCCCATGATGATTTGTGCTATTAGTAGTTGAGCACTTAGTGTTTGCGCTTAATTCTTAATTTTACATTGTTTTGCTTCAAAATTGAGGTAAATTACTTGACCTATATCATCAATGATAAGTATATACTCTAATTCGATGGAAATTTTTTATTCTAATTATTTTTGATAAACTCTAGATTTTTGGCTAGTACATTTTGGGTCTGGATGATCTCATTCAAGTGTCTGAGTCATTATCGATTAAGGTATTGATATTCTGATAAATTCTGAAACGGTAATTGGTAGCAAGATCAAGTCATACAGATTGTGATCAATCATGCTGAACAATCTGAAGGAAGTGTGAAGCTAGTTTCAAGTAGTCAAAAATGTAAGACTGGAAGGTTTTTGATCTGCTTGGTTTTAGTTACATGGGCGATCTATCTCGATTTAGAAAATATCAACAAACTTTTTACCTGAGGACTACAAAGACTTGAAAAGATAATAAAAATCATTTTTGCCTGAGAAGTTTCATACACAATGAGTTCGTTAAACTAATACGTATTCAAATTTCTTTGATCATAAATCCTTCACTCAACAATCTCGATAGTTATCGAATCAAATATTAATGAAACAGATGCAGATCATAGAGAGACAATAGATTTGGACGAGTACAACAACAATATTTCAAGAATTAGCATCTTTGACTACTCCGTACAGTCGATATTGCAAAAAATGAAATACCTGTAGATGAAAAATGATGATACGGAAGAGTGTAAGGGGTCCAACTCTAAATAACTCAAAAAGTACCAGGAAAGAACAAACATTTTTACACCCATACCGCAACACTTACTTTCCGTTGCAAGATTTACACCTTCGAATCTCAGACAAAATTACAAAAATTGTAGAGAATTTGAAACAACTCAATGTTTGTACATAATTTCAAGGCGCAGGGCTTACAATAAAAAAAGAAAAAAAAAATTGAAGGCGATAAGAAGTATTAACAAACGTTTGATTTAATGTATTTTACTGTAAATCTATCATAAATGTTTCAAATGAAATTTATAAATCCCTCTTAACTACAAGTCAATTTGAACTTCAAAATGATCATGACGTTAGATAAAACAATTGACATGCTAGTTAATGTGTAGGACTTTACATTAGATTGTTAGCTAACACTTGTAAAACCCAACAAGATGAGATGAGATTTAGAGACAATTTTGTTTCAGATATTACAAAATAATGAGATGCTTTTTTAGATTTTGTTAACTCCGATTAAATGTATCAATTCCTAAACTTGCATGACACAGAAAATTAATTATTTTTATATTCAAACTTATGAAGGTTGAGATACCTCGTTTATTAATTATCAGTCAATCATGCTATTAGCATCATAATGAATGAAATATTTTGACAGTTCCAATATCTTTAAAACTTGTAAAAATTATCATATTTGAGAGGAATAACAATTGTTATAGGTGTTGATGCTAGAAAATAAAGAAAACCCTTAATTACAATCAAATTCAAGGGTTGTTTGTAGCTCATTAAATTTGTATCTTCCTCTGCTCATCAAATGCACTTGACTACTGTTCCGAATTAATTCTCTTCTGCAAGAGTGTAATGTAATGTAGAGAGTAAAAAAAGTATACATTTGACTTCCATTCATCCCTTTCAAGATAAAAGCGTTTTAAAATGGAAACAAACGTATGTAATTTAACTGTTTTTGGAACTACCCAATTCATCATGCAGTCCCGACTTAAACTTACAACGAGAAAAAAAAGAAACGACGATAATGTCTAAATTGTATTTACTCAACAAAAAACCCAAAATTTATTATTTAAATTTAGTTTGTTGTTATATACACACCCATCAATTTAATTAATTATTTTACTTTAAGGGGATTTAAATCTTATAAAAGTATAAAACCAATTTCAATTGTCAATTTTATTATTTTATCAATTTATAGATTGATTCAACTTCATTACCATCTTTCACATAAACCTAACCATCAAATTTCATCATAATCATTAGCATCAATTTCAACTTTAACTATAAAAAGCCCTTCAACACAATTTCATAAAACCTTACATCAGTAAACACAACAAACTTACATAAATTCTCACATTCAATTTTCCATCCTTTTCATATACAACAACAACAAACCACAATGTCAGCAACAGAAGAATTAGAAGTTGTTGAAGTAACAAAATTAAATGCTATTGCAGCAGGTACAAATAAAAAAGTACCAAGAATTGTTGCAGCAGGATTAGGTGGTAGATTAATGGGTACAGCAGATTTAGTTAAAGTAACAGCAGAAGAAATTACAAAAGATTCAATGGAATCATTAGCTGAAAAAGATGAAAGAGAAAAACAAAAATATGCTAAAGTAAAACATATTTCTGAAGAACCTTGGACTTTTGATAATTTTATGGCTAAAATTAATTGGCTTAATGCTATATTAGTTGTTGCTTTTCCAATATTTGGTATATATAGTGCTATATTAACACCACCTCAATTAAAAACATTAATATTAGCTGGTATATTATATGCATTTAGTGGATTATCTATTACAGCAGGTTATCATAGATTATATTCTCATAAAGCTTATGATGCTGCTTTACCTGTTAGAATGTTTTTTGCATTTTTTGGTGCTGGAGCAATAGAAGGTTCAATTAAATGGTGGGGTCATAGTCATAGAGTTCATCATAGATATACTGATACTCCAAGAGATCCATATGATGCAAGAAGAGGATTTTGGTATTCTCATATGGGTTGGATGTTAAGTAAAGCAAATCCAAAAAATAGAGCAAGAGCTGATATAAGTGATTTAACAGCAGATCCAGTAGTTACTTTTCAACATAGACATTATTTAATTTTAATGTTATTTTCTGCTTTTATTTTCCCTACATTAGTTGCAGGATTTTTTTGGAATGATTATTGGGGTGGTTTTATTTATGCTGGTGTTTTAAAGTCTTTTTTCATTCAACAAGTTACATTTTGTGTTAATTCATTGGCTCATTGGATAGGTGTTCAACCATTTGATGATAGAAGAACTCCAAGAGATCATGTATTAACAGCATTTGTTACATTTGGAGAAGGTTATCATAATTTTCATCATGAATTTCCAAGTGATTATAGAAATGCTTTAAAATGGTATCAATATGATCCAACAAAAATGACTATATGGTGTTTATCAAAATTAGGATTAGCTTGGAATTTAAAAAAATTTTCTCAAAATGCTATTGAACAAGGTTTATTACAACAACAACAAAAAAAAATAGATAGAATGAGACAAAAATTACAATGGGGTTTAAAAGTTGATGAATTACCTGTTTGGACAAGAGAAGAATTTAATCAAAGAGCTAAAAATGAAGGTTTAATTATAATAAGTGGTATAATACATAATTGTAAATCATTTATAAAAGAACATCCAGGTGGTCAAGCTTTAATAAGAGCTTCATTAGGTAAAGATGCAACAAATGCTTTTAGTGGCGCAGTATATGCTCATTCAAATGCTGCTCACAATCTTTTAGCAACTATGAGAGTTGCTGTAGTAAAAGATGTTGCTCATAATGCAAATACTTTTGATGTTCAAGAAGAATTTATGGAAAAAGAAAAACAAAATTGAGGAACTTAAAAAAAAACATATCATATTTATCTTTTCATTCGTCTATCATCAGGTTTGGTGTCATATTTATTATTTATCATTATTTTTTGTTTGGTTTTGAATTTCACATTATTTTTAGTTTAGATTGATTTTTTTTAACCCATTGTATAGAGACAACTATAATAAAATAAGTTTATTTTTTACTTTAATAATAAATTCATATAACTGGTGTAGATAATTGTGATACTGTCATAAAATATTCGGAGTTTTTAAATTTCACAATGTTATCGGAATAATAAGGAAAAACTAAGGACCCAAAAAAATTATTGTATATATAAGTGGTATGATTTGAAACAAACCAAACCCAAAAACAAATCAAAACATGGGTGTTTATATAAGAGTTGGTGAAATCAATAAGTATCAATGGATTGTCATGCCCTTAGTTAGGAGTTCTTTCATATAATATGTTAAAATCTCGCTTAGATGAACAGCTATAGAACAATTTAATACAAGCTGAATACAAGCTGTAACAAATTGATGGACCAAATTTGATTTAAACTCGTATTAACGCAAGGCATAATTTGCAAAAAAATTCAGAAAGATCAGACCATATATTTTAGCCTAAGTAAGTATTGTCTTACAAATTTCGTTAATGCACGACATTATGTTGAAATTTGATTTTTTTTTTTTTTTTTGCAGCCATTCGTTTTGAGAATGAGTTTTGAATTGTATCCTTGCAGAAATCTGCTGATACTTTGTTATTGAACATATTTTCGTGTCTATGCTTCTTACTCCTTTTCCACTCTAGTGTCTTTTTTAACGGTTAAGAATTATATAAATATTTTCTACAATCTCTTCTTTTCCTGAATTTCTTGATAATTATTAACTAACTATCTTCCACCAGCTCACTTCCAGCACAATTGCAAATTTAATCCAAATCAAGTATTGTACTAATTTATATTCCCTAATTACTCAAACTTTTAAAAGATAAGAATGCATCCAACAATAACAAGATTAGCAACTCAAAATGTTAAAAATAATATTAAAAATTTAAAAGGTATACCACAATATCAATTATATTTAAAAAGAATTCCTGATTTAGCAGTATGGAGTACATTATTATTTTCATTTTTTGTTTGGCCAAGTACTTATGTTTGGTTACATCGTATTGTTCATAATGTACCACAAGGTAAAAATGTTGGTAATAGAGGTTTATTTTATTGATAATTTTAATGAACTTTGAGGGTTAAAAGCTCAATTTTCTACATGATTGAGATGATTTTCTGCCTTGAGAAAAGTTAAGCTTATGTTCAATTTTTAAGTATTTATAACAAACCTTTTAGCTTTAATACATGCTTAATTTGGAACTATTTGATTGAAAAAGTTTTTCTTCCTCTTCAAAATTGGAAAAAATACGATTAAATTCGAATTATTTACAAAAAAATTTGACTTTTCAACTCTTGAGTAACTCCTTTCAAGGAAATCGATATGGATAAACTCTTGAACTGTGACAATTAGATCACAAGTTGATACTAGAGATTAAATATATTGAAACAAATTTGCGTGCATATGGTAGTTGCCTGTTTTTTTGAAAGTAAGCGTTATCTTTATTATACAGTACGTAAAGTAACAATCAATTTTAAAACTTTATATTCCGATAATAGATTAATATAATATCTCTCCAGATCTGTCATACATCATCATAAATTTACAGTCAAGATACATTCTTTAAAATCCAGGTAACCTTCAACAGGTCTTGCTATAATATCCCAGTAAATCCGTAGAGCCAAACGTGATTGTGAAACTACAATCAAAAGTCAAGATAAGTTATCATCCTCAATCAACTCCTCACACAATCAGATTTATATAAATGTCAAGACAATTTCAACCTATAAGTGATGTTATAAAAACATCACCAAAACATAAACAACAATCATTTAATGAAATATACGGAGAACCAGAAAATTTTTTAGAAGTAGAAGTTAAAAATCCAATAACTCATGGATATGGAAATAATTTATATACAGATTATGAAATAATATGTAAAACAAATATACCAGCATTTAAAAAAAGGTATAGTAAAATAAGAAGAAGATATAGTGATTTTTTAGCTTTTAAAAAAATTTTGGAACAAGAAACTTCAAGAGTTGTTATACCTCAATTACCTGGGAAAATATTATTAAATAGTAATAAATTTAATGAATTAAATATTGAAAAAAGAAGACAAGGTTTAGAAAAATTCTTGGTTATTGTTAGTGGTCATCCACTTCTACAAACTGGTAGTAAATCTTTAATAGAATTTATACAGAATGAAAAATGGGATCCGAAGCAAATGGTATATTAGGAGTTTAAAGTCGTAGACACATAATATATATTAAAAGTGTTTAATTATTAGATATTCAATATAATTTCAACAAGCATCAAGCATAATTCATAAATTTTTAATTTCTTCTTCTCTCCAAGTTCTAAACTTTTCAGTCAATAGTCCACCATTTCTTAATTTAGAATTTTCTTCATCTTTTAATTGTGTTAAATTAAAACTTTTCTTTATAGGATCATAACTTAATCCATAACTTTTCAGTTCATCTAATTTATCAATTGATGAATTAATCCATTCAACTACAGCACCATACCATTTTAAAGCAGAAGTACAATTAATCTTGGTTTGTTGATTTTGTTTTAAATTATTTAAAGGATTTTCTTTTATTAATATGGGTATTTCTTCAGTATTATAAATTTCAACATTTCTTAATATAAATAAATCATCACGAAATCCATATATTATTTTTGTTATACCCATTAAAAAACATTGACACCAAGTTTTAAATAATTTTTTTTCAAAATTTAGAACTTGATAATCATTTTCTATTATTTTGGTGGTTTTCAATTCAACATAATGACTTAATGAATTCAGTGTATTATCAGGTATATAATCCCAACAACAATCAATTTCTCCTGCTAATATTAATTTAACATTTCCAATACCTGTTTTAATAACTGATAAAAATTGTTCATAATTATTAACTGGTAATTTATGTCTTGTTTCTATATATTTTCTTGATATATTACTCCATATATCTGGAATAGTTGAAATAGTTTCAAATTTATATCCACTATATTCACATTTTTTAATATATTCATATTTTTCTTTTGTTGTTGTTTGTCTTTGTCTATCTTCTTGTTCTTTTCTTCTCTTATATTCAATCTCAAAATTCCAATTCATAAATAATTGTCCATCATATGGTACTATAACTAAATCTATTGGATCTTGTAAATTATAAGGTATACTCATTAATCTAGTCATTATACCTCTAAATGTTATAATATCAGTTTCTAATTTTTGTTGAATTTGTTTTTCATATTCTATAATTTGATCAAGTAATGCAGGATAAGTATTTATATCATCTTCCATTGGTATTTTTTTAAAATTTTTAAATCCCAGTTGTAAATCTATTCTTGTATCAATTTTTGAATCAGGTAAATAATAATAAGATAAATTATTATGAATATTATCTTTATTATATTGATGTTGACCATCTATATTCCTAGTATAAGTAAACAACTCCTTTGGTTGCTTTAATGCCGTCGTCTTGGCTCGCGATGTTAATGGTAATGACTTGTTCATCTTGGTGGTGTTGATATTGTAATCAGATAAAAGATGGTTGTATTACATTTTTTGCAATAACTTGAAAAATACAAAACGGGAAGTTTTGAAAAATATGAAAAAAAATAAACCAAGGATCATTTAGAGTTTTACAAACCTTTTTCACTATCAACCAAACAAGACCACCACTAAAACAAACTCATCGTTATGTCTGCAAAATCTGCAATGGTGAGACTAGTAGTCGAAGCCGGAAAAGCAGCACCAGCACCACCAGTAGGTCCAGCATTAGGTTCAAAGGGAGTAAAAGCAATAGATTTTTGTAAAGAATTTAATGCAAGAACCGCTAATTATGAACCAGGTACTCCCATACCATGTTTAATAAATGTTAAACCAGATAGAAGTTTTAAATTTGAAATAAAATCTCCTCCTACATCATGGTTATTAATGAAAGCTGCAAAAATTGATAAAGGTTCAGGAAAGACTCTTAAGGAAAGTGTTGGTACTATAAGTTTAAAACATGTTTGGGAAATTGCTAAGATAAAGAAAACTGATGATAGACATAAAGATTTAGATTTGAAAGCTATTATTGGAAGTATAATAAGTACTGCAAACGTAGTGGGGATAAAAGTTATTCCATAATTTAAGTACAACTAGAAAAATCTTGTACATAGAGACTTAAAATAATAAACGAACGTAATGACTACTTTAAAAACCAGAAACGAAAATATTACATTAAAACTATCTCTAAGGCTACTTATTTACTTATTTTTTTTCTTTTCAAATGCAGCAATATGAGCTTTTGATTGATCAACTTGAGTATGTTCATGATCATCACATTTTAAAACTTCAAATTTACCACTTTGATCAAAAGTTTCTTCAACTGTACACATACAAATAGATTTTAACCATGAATCTTCAAATACTTCATCTATTGTTATTCTACATGCAGGAGCTAATTCAACCATTCTTCCAATTAATTTTCGACAATCTTCTGGTAATGCTAATAATAATCTATTTACTCCTGTTTCACTTGATGTATGATCTTTTGCATCTTTTGAGGGAGTTGTTGTTGTTGTTGTTGCTTCGGTTGTATTTTTTGGTTTAGTAGAACTAATATCTTCCTCCAAAGCTTCACTTATATCATTTAAATTACTTAATGTACCGGAAGATCCATTACTTGCAGTTTTTTCAACATCTTGTGGAGTCTTTTTCAACATTTCAGATATAGGTATAAATTCACCTCTTGAAGCAAATAATTTAAAACTTGAATCAGATAATTTTGGAACTTTCCATGGAAATTTTTTAAGCATCATACAACAAAATATTATAGCTGCTGACCAAACATCAACGGGTCTTGGATCATATTTATTAAAAACACAAACTTCTGGAGCTAAATAAGGATCTGATCCAACAATACCTTGAGATTCAATTAAATTTTTACTAAAAGGATAAGAAAAAACAACTGCTGAACCAAAATCTATAATTTTAACAATACCTCTTTTATCAATAACACAATTATCTAATTTTAAATCTCTATGAGCTAACCCCATTGAATGTAAATAATGTACACCTGATAAAATTTGTTTAAAACAACAATTAATTTCTTCTCTTGACATTTTATTTGACATTACAATTGCAAATAAATCATAATCACAATATTCCATAACTTGTAAAATTCTATCATTATCATAACATATTTCAACAGTTTCTATAATATTTGGATGTTTTAAAGTTGATCCAATACAATATTCTCCTGTAATTTTTTTAGCATAATCTCTTTTACTTTCAGTTTGATATTTAGTTCTAAATTCTTTTACTGCAAATGTCTTGTTGTCTGATAATCTATTAACTAATTTTACTGCACCTCCTGCTCCTGCTCCTAAACTTTCACTATATTTACCATATCTTTTTGAAAATGGTAATTGTTGAGTATTTGAATTTATAACCAGAGATACTGATCCTCTTCTTTCTTGATAATTAATTTTATTTTGCAAAGTTGATGATCTAGTAATTGAAATTGTTGATCCACCAGGTGAATTTGAAAATGATGATGAAGGATTTATTGATGATTGGGAAGTTGAAGGGGATGGTGGTGGAATGTTCATTGCATTTGCTGCTGCTACTCCATTAGTTGATCTTAATGAGGATGATAAATTAGAAGTTGCAGGAGATGATTGATTTGTAGGTGTTGATTTTTTAAAGAATCTTTTTAAATTTGACATTGAATTATGTCTTGAAGGAGCATTGGTACTACCACCATTACCAAAGCCGCTTTGTGGTGGAACTCCTCCATTAAAAGTATTTGTTGATATTACAGAATCTGAAGATGAAAAACTTGAAGGAGATCCTGAAATTTCATTAATATTATCTTGATACAGATTATTATAAAATGAACCTAAATCAGTTGATGAATCTTTTCTTGATGGTTTATTTTTACTTGAGAAAAAATATGATAAACCAGATTGAGAACCTGATCTTTGTGAACTACCTAATTGTGCAGCTTGAGCTTGTGCAATTCTTTGTTTTGATATAACAAATCTTGAATCTATATTAGTTGAATTAACTTGTGGTGATTGTATATGAATAGAACTTATAAATTGTCCATTTGGTAAATTTGGAATATGAGAATCATTTGAATTAGTTGGTAAAAAATTAGTTTCTTTTGATAATGATGATGCTATATTACTATTAGATGATCCATTTGTAATGGAATTTCCTCTACCTCCAGGTGCACAATATGGTATTGACGTTGATAGACTTTCTCCATTATTTATTGAAAAAGATGAATGACTTATTGAATTATTTCTTAAATATCTTGGACTTGATGCAGCTCTTGATGAATTAAACATATGATTATTTGAAAATGAATGTGATGATTGTCTTGCAAATGGGGAAGTTGGGGTAAATGAAGATGATTTAGTGTTTGGTGAAGGATCAAATCCATTTATGACTTGAGGAGTATTATTATCATGATCATTATTATTATTATTATGTAAATTTGTTATATCTATTGTTGGTTTCTCTAGATTCTTTTTCGGTATTGAAATTTCCCCTAAATCAGTTGAATTATCATTATCATCTTCATTTTTTGATATTATAGGAGTTGAACTTGATTGTGATGCTTTTATAGTTGAAGATGAATTTTGTGAAGGATTTTTGGAAATTGAAGTTGAAGATTCATTTAATAATTTCGTTAAAGATGATATAGGCTGTTGTTGTTGTTGTTGTTGTTGTTGTTGAGATTGTGATAGACTAGTGGGTTGTCTATTATCAGTTGTTGATGTCATGATGCTGTTTTTATGGTAGTAAATGATACAAGATTATGATGATGAAGTTGTTGTATAATAAATGAATGTTGATTTATGTTAGCGATAAAAAAAAATTGATAATAGAAAATTCTAATAAGTTAATTTATCAATCAACTCTAATCTTTTTGGAATTATTTAATACTCCAAAATTTAGGGTGGAGATGTGAATGAGATAGGAACTAGAATGAGAATAATGCAACGGTGTCTGTTAATATGGCCTCAAGTGGAACTTGGAGTCAAGCTTCTGTTACCTTTATTTGATTTAGATCAAGAAGATAGCAAATAAGAATGTTAATTAATGTAATACTTAACTTAACAATACTTAAACAAAGTAACGATCAAATGATCCGGAAAAAATTGGATTCTTCTTGTGCATTAATAGTACTGTGGAACAAAATCGGTTATAAAAAAGTATGTTCTATAACAACAAAATAACCTTAAAGTTTGTACTGTTTAACCTTATTGTAGAGCTAAATGTAGTATGGCTTCTGTCTAAGATATGATAGACTACAAAAAGGATGGTATTGATGGTCTGGTGATGTTCTATTCAAAGGCGGTTTACTAGTAATGATCTGATTATATAAGAATTCAATATGATTTGTTAAGATAACACAAATTAACTAATAGTGAGATAGACAAAAGATAACAATCACAATGTAAATGTTTGAGACGCAAACTTAATTAATAGTATAATTACAGATTGATTATCATTCAATAATTCTGTCCTGATTTGCATAAAACAGAATCTCGCTTGCTTTAGCTGGATTTAATTATACTCTCTCATGCTCCAATGACTTAGTGCTCCTCTTTCTTTTTATCGTAGATTACTCCTATTCATTACAATTTTAGTGTCACTTTCAGATATCTTGTTCATGCTTTGTGCTACAATGGCCCAACGTCAAGATTACACAAAGTTTTATCATTGACTTGGATTGCCTAAATATCTTAAATTTGTCTTTGAACTCAAACTAGAGACTTATTCCATATTTACATCCCATTTATTTTTTACTATTTACATTTTTACCTTGTTTTAGACTATTTAAATCATCAACATTTGGAAATAATGGTAATTCCTTTGTATTTGTAGTTGAACCACTTCCTAAACCAATTTGACTTCTTAATGAATTTAATTTATGTTCTAATTCATCAGTTGTTTTTGGTTTTATATTAATATCCTTTTTACGATTTAATTCATCTTTTTCTTCCTTTGCGAGTTGTTCTTTTGTCTTGTGTTTTTTTCTTTCAATTGCACTTTGAATTTCAAATTTTTTAATTAGCTCAAGAGTATTATGATAAATTTTAGATTGTAAATCATCATCATCATATTCTTTTCTAACTTTTGTTATAATTTTACATTCTTGTAAATAATTCCCACCTTCTAATTTCATAAATATTGGATTAAATAATCCAAAATAAAAAGTTTGTGCTCCTTGTGAAACACTTTTTAAAAATATCCACCATATGGGGAAAGTTAAAAGATATAACAATAATCCCCATATTGTACCCATTGATATAAATCTTCTTGTTGATGGTGATCTAACAATACCAGGATTTACAAAATTTATTCTAATATTACAAGGAGCTTTATCTTTTCTTTCATATTGCATTAATTGTTTTTGATAATATTTTCCAAATAATCCTAATAATAATTTAGAGGTACCATAAACTTTCCATGGTTGTGATTTTGGATATGTCTTGTGTTCCCATAATAAATCATTTAAATCTATATCTCCTAAATTTTGTGATGAACAAAGTGCTAATAAAATTCTAACATCTCTATCTGGTGGTTGAACTTTTAAACTTGGTTCTAATAAAGTTAATAAATGAAAATGTCCTAAATAATTTATACCAATTTGTCTTTCTATACCTTCTATTGTAAATTGTTTTGGGGAATTTCTTGGAATTGATTCAGCAGCTAAACATAGGACTCCATCTAATCTTCTTGGTGGTTGATTATCTAACCATTTTGTTGCAAATTTTCTTACCGAGTATAATGAATTTAAATCACATTCTTCAGCATAAATTAAAGGATTATTAGTTTTATCTCTTAAATCTTCAATATATTCTGCTAACCATAAATCATTTGTTCTTCTAGTTAATAAAATTAATTGTGCTCCTTTTGTAGCTAATTCAAACGCAAGAGCTGCTCCTATCCCCGATGTACCACCAGTTATAATATATACTTTCCCATGTAAATCTCTTTCCCAAGTATTAGTTGAACCTCTAAAATAATATTTTGCAAAGATTATAGATAATAAAATAGGTAGTATTGTTGGTCCATATTCTTTTATTTGATCCCAATACGGTATTACCTCTGGACCATCAAAGAATACACTAGTTAAGAAGTCAACAGGCATTGGATTAACTGAATGTTTGTTTGAAGTTGGTTGTAAAAATGTGGAATCTAATTGTTCTGAAGACGCATCATAGAAAATAAAAATAAAATTTATTTTGAGACTTAACTCCGTTTCATATTTTGAAAAGTATAATCAAAAAAGGATAGACCCCGAGATTAGATTAGTCCTAACTATATACACAATAACTAGAATAGATCAAATTCATGAATTTTATAAAACAATTATTAATAAATGTCAACATCAAACGATCAATCAACAATTGAATTAACGCAACAACAACAACAACAACAATTTCAAGAAAGAGGTAGAAGTAGACTGAGAGAAGATAAATCAATCACAACTACAACAATTGATGATTTGAATGATATTAGTTTGATGGGATTTAAAACTGGTTCATCAAAACAAAATAGTCCAGAAAAAGTTAAAACTAAGCAGTAACCACTATTATCTATTGATTTATTGATATGAAATGCTATATTTTATCTAATAATTTTGCATGTTCTTTTATTAATTCTTCATGTTTTGATCTTAAATCAGTATAAGCTTCAGATACTTTTTTCAATTTAATTTCCAAATCATTATTGGTAGTGTTTCCATTACCGACTTTCTTTACAGTTGAATCAATATTACTCAAGTTTTTAAATTTTAATTCTTCAATTCGTTTTTGTTCCAACCATGAATTAAAATTTTCTTCATCACTATCATCAGTATCACCAGAAAAATTAATTTCTTCAGGAATATCTATTATTAAATTATGATCAATTGGATTATTACTTGCTAATACACGTTTTAAAGGTGGTATCATTCTATGTTTTTTATCTGATCTTATATTATTAGTATTATCCAACACGGAAACAGGTAATGTTGCAATATATAAATATGATATGGGAAAACCTAAAGGTTGAAAACTTTTGATGGTTTGTTTTGTAACTATATCAGAAACATAAACTTCTCCCTTAATATCACTTGATATTATACTTGTACCATCCATTGACATTATTAAATTAGTTATACTTGAATTTTGATGTTGTATAAATGTTTGATTTAAATTTGGATCTTGTGATTCAATAGTTATTATTTTATTTAATCCTCCGACACTCTCTAAAATTGATGTATGACTATTATATTTATATAATGGTAACATTTTAATTAAACCATTATTTAATCCCACGTATAATGCTCTATTTGCTGGATCTTTTGTTATACATTCAACTGAATCAGGTAATACAAATGTCGTTAATTGAGTTTTCGTGAAGATATCATATATTCTTACTGTACCATCTTTTGAACTTGTATATAATTTTAAATCATTTATTATACCTACTGAATTTAATATTAGATCAGTTATAGGTAAAGTATTTTCAGTTATTATCCAATAAGGTTTTAAATTTCTTTGATTATTTTCCTCCTCCTCTTCATCTTCTTTTGTTTCATATATGGATATTAAATCTGAAATTTTCCATATTATACATCTTGCATCTTCTCCACCAGTTATTAAAAAAGTTTTACATTCACTTGATTTTATAACTGTTATTCCTTGATAATGAGCTTCTTTAACACAAAGCAAGTCACCAGATGATAATTCCCATATATATAATTTCCCACTTTTTGAACCACCAATTAATAACCATGGAATTCTATAATTTGATTTTTTATGTTTTGTTTCACTAACATCAGGATGATGAATAATATGTAATGTATTTAATGCTTCAGGTATTGGAATTTTTTGATCAATACTTTCTTTTCCCCATGAATATACATTAATAATTGCTCTTTTAGAATCACAAGTGAAAATCCTTTCACCTGGTCCAATACCTGTTAAACATGTACCAAATCTTGGTGATGATGAATGACGAAAAGATTGATATTGTTTTGATGAATGGATTGAAGTAATGTAAGCAAATGATTCAGCTCCTTTTTCTTCTCCTTGTGATATATAGTATAGAACTTCATCCATTTTAGGGTGGTGGTTGTTGTTGCAAAAAATAAAACTCCGCATAATAATTTTTAAATTTTTTATCAGATCAATATAAACCACATCTCATCTCAAAACACCTTAATAAATGTCAGATTCTAAAAAATTATCTAAAAAGGAGAAGAAAGCTCAACAATTTCGAAAACCAAAGGAAGAAAGAGAAGCAGAAAAGATAGAGAAGAAAGAAAGTAAGAAGAGAAAACTAGAAGAAGAAGAAAATCAAGATAATGAGGTACAACCACAAGATAATGAAGAACAACCAAAAAAGAAAAGGAAAACAAGAAGAGGTAAAAAGGGTAAAGGAACAAACGAAGGAAAAGGTCCTCGATTCATACTATTTGTAGGAAATTTACCATATGATATAAATCAACAAGAATTAATAGCACATTTTCAAAATAGTTCACCCAATAGAATAAGAATTAGATCTGAAAAGGGAATAGCATTTTTAGAATTTGATAATGATACTAGTGAAATTCAAAGAAAGATGGAATTAGCTTTAAGATTAAATCATTCAGAAATTAGAAATAGAAAAATTAATGTTGAATTAACTGTTGGAGGTGGTGGAAATTCTGAAACTAGAAAATTAAAATTAAAAGAAAAAAATGAAAAACAAGAAGAAAAACAGAAGAAGAGGATTGATGAAGAAAAGAAGAAAAAAAAGGGGAAACCTACTTCGAAAGATCTTGGTGGTATACATCCTTCGAGAGCAGCATTGATACAGTAGTTGTAAAGTTTTGGAAATGAATGAATGAATTAATTAATGTCTATTTTTAAAGGATCTATAAAATTGTACATTTCTTAGCTTTTTTTATTTTCCTCTTTTTATTTAGATTTGAACTTGATTGATCATTTGAATGTTTATTGAATGAAGAAGAATTGTTGTTATTGTTGGATATGGTATTGCTTGTTGATTTTTCTGTATATTCTTTATTATTTAAAGTAGGTGGATCTAATACTGCTCTTATTGCATAATCAAATATTTCTTTTACACCAACTTGAGTGGCTGCAGAACATTCCATATATTTTATTGCACCAATATCTTTTGCTAATTTTACACCTTGATCATAACTTATTGGTTTCATCTTTTTAGAATTTAAATCATCTAAAATATGATAATCATCTCTTAAATCTATTTTTGTACCAATTAATAATATTAATATGTCTTTTGAGCAATGATGCATTATTTCAGGAATCCATTTTAATTTTATATCATCAAATGAATCAGGACTTATAACAGAAAAACAACATAAAAATATTTCAGTTTGTGGATAACTTAAAGGTCTTAATCTATCATATTCACTTTGTCCTGCTGTATCCCATAATCCTAATTTTATAGGTTCTCCATCTATTAATACTGATGCTGAATAATTATCAAATACTGTTGGAATATAATCATTTGGAAAAGTATTTGTTGTATATGATATTAATAAACAAGTTTTACCAACTCCTCCATCTCCTACAACTACTGATTTGATAGATCTCATCTTTCAGTTATGAGTTGTATGTATTGTTGTTGGTTAAGAATTGAACTCTATACGGCTGATAGTGTAGTGTTAATTGTATTGTGATACTATTATCTTTTTATCTCTTAATAATTTTTTTTCGACTAAAAATGGAAAATTTAGTTTCAAAACTAAATGAAAATATAATTTTACGATTTACGATGTTAAATAAAGAAAGAATGAAATAAACGGTACTTACTTCGAGAACAATAGAAAGGATTTTCATTAAATTATTAAAGTCGAACTTGAAACTTCGATCATACCTCTCGATTCAAATGAAGATATGGTTGAAGAGATGATCCAAACTCTTATAATTACAAAAATCAGGAGATCTCACAAAATCTAATCTCTTGATCAAAAAATAAAATCTAGATCGAGAAAATTAAGACGAACAAATAAACTGCGCTTTTCGTTGAATTAGACTAATAGCTAGAGCCAAAATTAGGTCGAAAGACTTTACTTTTCGCACATTTCTTCGGTCCATAATTTTCAAGTAAAGCCTTTTTGAAAAAGACTACAAATTTATCACCCTAATTTCCGCATGGTTTATCGAGCTCAAGATTTGCGATGATTCTGAACTAGCAAAGTCTCTATCCTAAGAGTTTCGTCTTATTCTTGTGCTCGTATTCTGTTTTGGACTCTTAAAAATTACACAATATTGGATTTCCATTTAGTCGATCTCTGGGGTTAGTAGAACTAAAGTAATATCGGTCTTATCAATTTTTATAATCTATGATATGAATTTTTTGAAAATTTACACTCTTTTCCATGTTCAGTAGAATTAACAAAAGATTTTTACATCATTCCATAACATGTCATTCTGATTTTTCACATATAGTAATAGGAGGAGGAATAGTAGGTATATCAACAGCATCAGAATTACAAAACGTGAAAGGAAATAATGTACTATTAGTTGAAAAAAATCATAAATTAGGTGAAGAAACAACTTCTAGAAATTCTGAAGTTATTCATGCTGGTTTATATTATCCTCCAAATAGTTTAAAAGCTAAACTTTGTATAAAGGGAAAAAATAAAATTTATGATGCTTGGAACAAGGGGAAATTTCAAATTGATTTACAAAAGTGTGGGAAATGGATTGTTGCTCAAGATGAAATTGAGGAAGAATATTTAAATAATTTGCAAAAAAATGCTGATGAATTGGAAGTACCTGTTGAATTTATTAGTACGAAAAGAGCCAAAAGTATACATCCATTAATTAAAGCAAATAAAGCAATATTGGAAAGTCCAACAACTGGTATTATTTCAGCTCATGATTATGTATTATTTCATGAAGGAAGATTTGAAAATAATGGAGGTACTTTAGGATTAAGTAGTAAAGTTAAAGATATATCATATAATAAGGGGAATTTAAATTATTCAGTAATGATTGAATCAGATGGTGAAATTATGGAAATGACAACTGATAATATTATAAATTCAGCAGGATTATATGCAGCAGAAATTGCAAATATGATACTACCTAAAGAAAAACAATACGACTATTATTTTGCAAAGGGAAATTATTTTAGTTTTACACCTGAAATTCCATTGGGTAAAATAACAAATAAATTAATATATCCATGTCCTAATCCAAATGCTGCATCTTTAGGAACTCATTTAACATTTGATTTAGGAGGACAATTAAGATTTGGACCAGATTTAGAATGGTTAAATGTCACCAGAGCTGATGATATAGATTATACTCCAAATCCTCAAAATTTAAAACTGGCTTATGAAGCTGTTAAAAAATATTTCCCTGCTATAACTCAAAACTCTTTACATCCTTCTTATTCAGGTATACGTCCAAAAATATTATCACCTGAAGAAAATAAAAAACAATTTGCTGATTTTATAATAAAAGAAGAAGAAAATTTACCAGGTTTTATTAATCTCTTGGGGATTGAAAGTCCAGGATTAACTGCTTCATGGGCAATAGCCGATTACGTTAAAGATCTATATTATAAATAAATAAAAAGAACAAATGCTATACTTTAGTCTCTCAAGTAGTTGAAAAAATTGTTGAAATTCCAATTATTATAATACCAACAATACACCAAATCATTACAAAATTCATATCTCCACCAAATGATACTGCTGATCCATACATAGATAAAGCAATAACAGTTAAAAATCCACTTGTTATACTCATTGTAATACCAAATATAAAATTTAAATTTGTTAAATTATAATTTTTTGAATTAAATTTTAAAAATAAAAATCCTAATACGGCACCTAAAGGTTGTGATAATCCTCCTAATAATGAACTTATCATCACTGCTTTTAATTTGGGAAAATTTGATGATTGTGACATTGAATAATATAATGGTAAACACATTGAAAATCCTTCTGTAAAATTATGTAATATTAAACTTATAAAAATTGATATACCTAATTTGGGGTTTGTTTCTGATGTTATATAAGTTATAAACCCTTCTGGTAATTTATGTAATGTTATTGCTAATGTTGTTTGTATACCAATTAATAATAATCTTGATAATGGTGAATTTACATGATGATGATGATCAATTTCATGAGAATGATGTGATTGATTAGAATGAAAAATTTGTTCATGTTGATGTTGTTGATGATGTTCATGATTATGGTCATGATGATGATGATGATTTTCATCTTCTTCAACTTCTGTTGAACCATCATCATTTTGATTGTTAGTTAATTGAGGAATTTCACAAAAATGTAATTTATCTTGACTTCCATTTGAATGTTCATGATTCTTATAAGTACATAATTCAGCTGATGAATAACCTTTACATTCTCCTGCAGTTTCTTCATCATTTGAATGAGATAAAAACATTTGTATTAATGATTTTCTTGGTTTTAATGTCTTTCTAATTAATGGTGTATTTTCATCATCTCTTACTTCCATATGAACTGAATGATTATGTTGATGTGGTGGGTTTTGATGTGGGAAATATTCTTGTATTTCTGATGAATGTGGATCATCTACTCTTGATGGTTTTACTGGAGTGTCTGTTTCATGATTATTTGAATGTGAATGTGAATGTTGATGATAATGATTAGTTTTACTATTATCATATGAGTGATGATGTCCATCATAATGATGATTTATAGCTTCTTCATCCTCTCCTTTTACATTACTTCCATGATTACAATGAACAACACTTTCACTAGTTAATAAATGTAATGCAAAATTAAAAAATAAACATATTAAAATCCCACCAAAATAACTAATCATTAAATTAAATTGTATCTGTCTTTTACTTAACACATCTTTAGTTTCATTTTCATCTTGTTGCAGTTTTAATAAATATTTATGAGCTTCAGGTAATAATCGATATAATGAAGTTATAATTAAACATCCAGAACTTAAAGCTAATGATCCATTCAAAAACAGATAATTCTCTTTTAATTTGAAACGATATCTTGATGTAATCAGTCTTGGAAATAATAAATAATATAAATCATCAAAATATATAATTAATGTTCCTGATATACAAATAATTGATGAAAAAAATGTTAATATCCAACCTTGTGACGTTTTGTTTGATAGAAATTGTAGGATTTCAATCATTTGCAAAAGACGATTGGTTGGTTGTTGGTTAGGTGATGGGTAATGTTATGTTTGTTGATTCAATGAGTTCTTTGGATTGATTAGAAATTGTAACCTCAATTTTGATATTTTTTAAACTGTGAGTTAAACAAAAAAAAATATAATTTAGTAGTTATCATCAAAATTTTATAACAAGCTAAAGAACACGCGTATAAAGCACAACACTATTAAAAGTCTACAGCCACTTCTTTATACATGATAGTTCACAGTGTAGAATGTCTACACTTACTTCTTTTTTACATGATATTAATTAAAAGTTCAAACAAACAATTATACTCTACATACAAAATTTCATTAATCATTTTTTGGTCCTCCTAAATCAAGATTATTTAATGGTAAACTATCTTTATTTTTTTTTGAAATAAAAGGAATTCTTCTATGAGTTGTTTTATTTCTTGCAAATTTTTTCTTTTTTAAATGACTTAAATCAAAAGAATTTATTTTTACAAATAACCACATACCAAAAGCTGCGATAACAACACAAGTTGGTAAAGTCATCATAACCATATATTTTTCATAATCAATACCTTCTTCAATTTCATCAGCTTCTCCTAAATATTTTTGTCTATATTTTTCTTCTACTCTTTTTAAATCTGCAAATTCTCCTTTACTTACTTTTGAACGTTTCCAAAATTCAACAACTATTGAATCAGTTAATGGATTAAATTCATCATCTGGTATATTATCTGGTTGTAATGATATCAAAACTTTTTTTTCAAATATATCTTTACCAATCCATTCTTCTGTAACTGTTAATGGCCAAAATCCATCTTCATTAATAATCCAATCTGATACATAAAATGAATTTTGAACTTTACCTCCATGCTCTAAAACTTTTGATCTTTTATCAAATGGAGTATAATCTATGTCTTGTTCATCTTCATCATCTTCAACTGATAATTCCCTTTTCTTCCATCCTTTTTGATGAGCAGATTCTTTAATATTATATAAATGAATTCTTACTTTTTCAACTTCAGGACTAAAATATCTCGAATACCAAGTAACAAAAGAAGTTTTATCCATTTCAACTCTAACATCATCTTCTGGAGTACAAAATGGTTCAGTTGAAGAATCTTTTCCTATACCCTTTTTTTTATATCTATCAGGAGTACAACGTATAATTGGATTTAATAAATGATTTTCTAAATCTGATTCTTCAATATATATAACTTCTTCATGAATTTCATCATCTGCCATATTATGAGCTTTTAATTGTTCTTTATTATATGTTATTGTTGTAGCAGATTGAAAATATGTACTATAATTTGGTCTACCATTTTTAGTTCTACCATTTTTAATTTCAGGATGTATAGTTTTTGGCCAACCTTCTTTATTTAATGATACCCAATCAGCTAAAGGATCTGTTTCTTTTGGTGGTTTTGCACTTATTGTAACTCCTCCTATAACTGTAGGTCGTACAATTTCTTTTACACCATCAACTGTTCTTACCCAATTTGCAGGTGGTGGAATAGATGAAGAAGAAGCAGTTTTCATAGCTTGAGCTCTTGCATAATCTTTATTTATTTTGATTTCTTTTATACGTTTTTGAAATTGATGTTTTGATTCTGCTGATGATGATGATGAATCTGTAGGATTTGATATTATAGAAGTTTGAGTGATTGATGGTTCTATAGTTTGAGTTGGTAATTCTAATGTTAAAGCATTTGTTTGCGATAGAAGTAGAGCACTGATAAATGCTATGTTTGAAAACTTCATGGTTGTTATTGGGCTTCGTTGTGAGTGATGGTTCGGAGTTGGTTGGAAAAGAAAGTTTAAATCAAAGTTTCCATATTTGATTCAGAAAATGGAAATAAAAACAGTCGAAGAAAAAATAGAATGTAGTACACGGTTAAATTTTATCACCGACCTATATCTAGTTAAAAAAATTTATAACCACGCAAGGCTTACAAATGCCACTAAATAACAGCACTAAGAAGACGAAATGTAAGTTTCCTAAATAAATAATAAACTCTATTGACATCTATTACAAACGAAAATGCACTAAGATATTTATTTAGTATAAACTTTAAGACTTAATTTATGGCAAATAAAATTCCATCATTATAAACATTGATTTATTTAATTTTGGTAAATAATGAAACTATGCTAAGATTGCCAATGTAGAGTATGTTTTATAGTCTACGAGTTCGGATGCTTTGGGTGATTTGAATGTTTATTATATGTGATCTATATAATCTTTTGGTTGATTGAAGAAGAAGTGATGTTTGAGATTGAAAATTTAATTTTGAAAAATTTGTATCACGAGAATAATTGATGATGGAAATTGGTAGCTATTTTCACTAGTTGCAAAATCTGAATCTTAAAGGACTTCAGCCTAGGTAATTACAAAGAACGCTTTAATGTTGCATACCACAGACAAATAACTCTAATTGTCTTGCATAAGACAAACAAAGACTTTTATATGCGTTGCTTTTTTATTACTTCTATACTTAATATACACATTATTCCCTTAATTCCAAGGTAGGTCTTTTAATAGCTCTTGATTTCTTTTTAGTTCCAGCTTTTGTAGTTTGAATTAAATTTCTATTAAGATTATCTAAATCTTTAACTTTATAAATTCTAACAATCCAATTTTCTGAAGTGAAAACTTCATCAATAACATTTAGCTTTGGAGATTCCCCACTTGGAATTTGTTGATTTCTAACTCTATCTACACCATCTCTACCACCAAATAATTCAGCAAATCTATAATAGCACATTTTATACATTAATGAATTTTTCATTGCCTGGGAAGCATCTTTATCAACTTTATATTCTCCTCTTTCTGTAAAAAAATCTCTTTCTTTTATTTCATCTGGCCAAATACCTTCAGCTATTCTAACCATCCATAAAAATTTATTTATATCATCACCTGAATAACCTAATAATCCTCCAAATATAACTAAAACATAATCAACATCATGTTGTTTTAAAATTTCATAAGATACTTCTTCCCTGGATGACATTGCTTTACCAACAGTTGCAATATGAGTATTATTCCAAGTATTATTATCAACTAAAGTTGTTCTATCAGCCATTCCACCAATTTGATAACCATAATCCCACCAAGCCATAATTTTAGAATCTTCTGGAGTATTCATTCTTAACCAATAATAAGCTTCTCTATAATCATCAATTAAATGTTGAGAACCATCTGGATTTTTTGAAGCTAATACAACTGATGGTGATGAATAAGCATTTGATGTTACCCAAGTACAATGTAAAACAAAATAAAATAAATAAAATGTAAATGATAATAATATAATTAATTTTGAAATTAATGTAGCAATTGGTAATTTTTTATATTTTTCTTGTTTGCTGGTGGTGGTGGTTGTAGTGAATACATCCACAACATTTAAATAAACATCAAATAATTTAGATAATGCAATTGCACCAGCAATACATATAACAGGAGTTAAAGTTAACATTAAACGAACCATAACACCAGCAAAATATGAACATAAAACACTATAAATTATAACAAATACATGTTCATCTTTTAATTCTTGAAAACATAAATATATTCCTGCAGGAAATAACCAAATTAACATTGATGTATCAAAAAAGAAAGCAGGCCATGCAGTTGGTTGATGTTCTGAAACTGATGCAATAATTGGTATATGAATTTTAGCATAATTTGTATCCCATAATGAATAAAATCTACCAGTCCATGGAGCAATCCAACCTAATGCAGTTAAACCAAATAATGCTCCAACTCCCAAAATAAATGTTAAAGCTAATGAAACAATTAAAAATGATTTAAATTGTTTTGAAGGGATCTTTGATTTAACATAATCACCAAATGCAATTAATTGTAATAATCCAAATACTCCTAAAGCAGCCATATGATCATTTGATCTTATTGGTAAAAAACCAACAAATGGAATTTGCATACTTGCTAATGTACCTAATGCATACCATGTAGTATAAGCAGAATATAATCTTGGATTATATCTTCCCATTATCAATAAAACAAATACATGTAATGGAATTAAATTTGTTATAAATACATAACCACCCCATGCACTAACCATATAAAAATAGAAAATAGCAGTTAAAGTAGCATAAAATATTGATCCCAATTTCATAGATTTGATCCAAAAATAAAAAGTTGCCATTAATAATGTAATTGCTATAGCTTCATTATCATATGAACCAGCAACAGATCTTGATATATAACCAGGAGCTATACCCATAAATATAGCAGATAATAAACCAGCATTTGAATCTTTCATTTCTTTTGTTAAAAAATATGTTGCAATAGCTGTTAATCCACTAAATACAGGAGCTAACATAACACAAATATTTCTAATATCAATAGGTAATTTAAACCAATCTTTTAAAATATGCCATATTGCTCCAGAAGTAACCATTAATCCAGGATATAATGTACCACCAGTAACTCTTCCCAAAGGATACCAAGTTCTATCATCAAACCAATTTAAAAATTCATAAAATGAATGCAGTACCAAATATTTTGTTGCTCTAAAATTAAACCATGGATCAAATTCATGAATTATTGATTCAAATCTTATAACTGAAAATAATCTTGATGATATTGCTGCTCCTGCTATTGATATAAGAATTATAACTTTTAATAATGACCTTATTAGTTGAACATCTATTCCCAATACTTTCAATTGAGGTTTATGTTGTATCATGATATGTTGTTTGGTCGAATTGAATAAGGTAGTCTTGACATATTAGTAGAAACTGAAAAATTAAAAACCGTGTTTTCTTTACTTGGAAAGTTGTCGTGAAAAAATGCGTCATAGAAAGAAATTTAAGACATGCGAATCATTACGTAATATATTATTAATTATGCTATTATTATTATTACTTTTAAGTCAATCTATAAATTACTATTATTAAAATGAACTCCAACTCCAATTTGCTGGAACACTTCCAACTAATTGTTCACTCCTATTACTATTACCATTTCTATTATTATTACCATTTTGATTTATATTATTTGATTTCATATTATTTAATTTTTGTTGATTTGATTTATCTAAATCTTTAAACAGTTGTCGTATTTGATTTTGTTTACTTTGTTGTGGTTGTAAATTAGAAGGTATAGTAGGATTTATTATATGATTTTTTAAATCCAATGATGAAGATGGTGATTTTGGATTAATTGAAACTCCAAATTCTCTTTGTATAAATTCATTATATTCAGAAATACAATTATCACAAACTTTCGATAAAGTACCTCTACCACCAGTAGTAAATTGAGCCATATGATTAATATATAATAAATGTGAAGTATGTTCTTTACAAAATATTCCACCACATTTTCTACAATGATGTCTTCTTTCAAAAAAATTAAAAATTTTTGTACATGTTGGTATACTACATTTAAATACAGTATCATCTTTTATCCAATGTTTTCTTGTTGGTGGAGCTTTTGATATATCATGATTTTTTGAATAAATTAATTTATTTAATGATGATGTATATTTTGGTGAATTATTTGAATCGAGGGATAATGTTGAATCAGTTGATTTGATTGAAGCTGTTGATGAATCCCTTTTCCCTTGTCCAAATGCTTGTAAATGAGTTTCATAATTATCAGGAGATTGAGATTGATTACGATGATTGTGTTGATGATTTGGAGATGATGATAAAATATCTGGTGAATTTGAACCTGATCTATTTGATAGATAATAACCTCCACTTTGTGTCATTCTCAATACTGCTGGAACATACATTGGATTTCTAAGTCCTTTAATTTGTTGTAATTGTTTATTTGTTCTTTGTTTCTCATTGGAATGTTGCTGATGTGAAGGATGTTGTTGTTGTATAGGTTGCTGTTGTTGTTGATTGGCCGATGCAGATGGATGTTGTAGTTGTTGTTGTTGTAGTTGATTATTCATAATCCCTTGATTTTGTAACCCAGGATTTGAAGGTTTTCTTTTAGTATTTATATCTTGTGGAGGTACAACTGGATGTCTTGCTTGAGAAGTATATGATAAATTATTCATATTCATAGATTGAAAAGGTTGTTTAAAATGATCTCTTTGTGGTTTTATTTCTTGTTGACGATTAAAAGATTCTAATTGTGATTGTTTTAAATCTTGATGATATTGATTTATATTTTGAGATGATGATGTAGGATTAGTGGTATTGGTAGTAGTAGTAGATTCAACTAATTCTCCTTCTGGTAATCTTGGTAATGAATGTTTTTTATTTATATGTGAAGAAGAAGAAGAATCTATTAGGTTGGTTGTTGGATTTGAATTTGAATGAATTGGTGATGATTGAATTTTTGGTGTAACTTTAGGTTGTCTTGTTAAACTTGCAAATGATGATAAATCAACTTCTGCAGGTTGATAAGGTTCTTGAGTTTTAGATTTTCTTCTTGCTGCATTTGATTCTTCAACTTGTGATATTATTAAATCATCTGGATTTGTTATTGGTCTTGGTGATAAACTTAATTTTTTTAATGCATTTAATGTTAAATTTTTTTGTTGTTGTAAAGTTTCTTCATTATCTGAGGTTTCATTATCATCTTCTGTGCTTGTTGTTGTACTTGAAGTTTTATTTGTATTTCTTCTTTTCTTTTTTGTCTCAGGTTTATCATTAAATGGTAATTGTTCACCAATTTGTAAATCTTCAAACAGTTTTTGATTATTTATACTTGATAATACTGGAGCTTGTATAAAAGATTGAAAATTTTTTAAATTATTCATTGCAGAATTTGTTCTTAATAATTGAGGATTATTATTTGAACTATTATTTCTATTTAAATTAGGATTTGCTGCTTGATTAGTTGTAGTTAACATATGTTGTTGTTTAAATGATTTTAATGATGCTATTGATAAAACTGATTGAAATGATTGAGTTCTTGATTTACTTAAATCTTTTTTTGTGAAGGATATATCTGATGTCTTGTTATTAAATGAACCAGTTTGTTGATCTTCATCCTTTGGATTATTTGAATTTTTACTATCATGACTATGATGTGATGAAGTAGGTGAAGGTAGTTGCTGTTGTTGCTGTTGTGGTTGTTCTTGTTGTTGTTCTTGTTGTTGCGAGCCATTCTGGTTTTCATTATCTGGAATATTGTTATTATCGTTATTATTACTCCCATTAGTATCTTGATCTTGTTTAATTTGATTGGATGGTTGTGATATTGAAGGTTGAATCTTTTGTACTTCTGGTGAAGGATTCAAAGTAAATTTGGTATTATTTTTGGTATTACTTTCATCATTTGATGGTTTGGTTATCTCCATGCTCTGTTTATTATGTGGATGTTCTTGAGGTTTCATCTTAATTTGATTATTATTATTTTTAATAGTGTCATCATTATTTAATTTTGTATATTCTTCATCTTGATTAGTATTATTTAAAGGATTATGGTGTTGATGTTGTACAGATGTAGATGTCTGTATCATTATATGATCCTTTCTTTGTAATGGTGAGGATATATAATGGTAAAGGATGTTATAAGATGATGATGATTAATGAAGTGTATGAATATTATATTTAATAAAAGTGTTGTGTTGTATCAAGTAGAAATAGAAATAATAATAATCTAAGAGAGTAGTACAAAATTAAAACAGAAGCTAACGATTTAATGTTACAAAGAGAGATAAAAGAAATAAGTTGTATAGCCAAATAGAATATTAGTTGATCATGTGATTGATTATTATCTTATCAGGTATATTTCCGATCTTATCTATACATGGAAATATGAATTATGCAATTAAAGTCAAATTGAAACATATGATATATTATTAACTATTAACTTATGGTATATATCAGTAAAACCATGTATGAATAAAGTATAGAGATTAAGTTAAAGCTTAATAAAATAAAATGGCTAGACTTTTATAAGTTGAAAAGAAATTATAGTTTTTGATGCTACCAATAAAAATGACTGAAAAATATTATTGTCGCAATTTTATTTTAGACATATTGCTGCTACCATTTACTGTTCTATTAAAAATTAAAATTATTTAATTGGTTTAATTTTTTGTATTACCTTTCCCCGGGAAATAATAGTTTTTTTTTTTACAAGCATAGATAGAATCATAATTCATAATCTTATCATCATCCATCATCACACCAACCATAACTCAAACAAATAACCTATTCAATAACTCCATTCAAGATGATTTCACGTATAGGTTTATTAAATAAACAATCTATTAATTTATTATCAAGAAATCTTTCATCAATAAATAGATCAACATCGATAATAAAATCAAATCAAATATCATTATTATCAAAATCAACTACATCAATATTATTAAAAAGATTTTCATCATCTATTCCAACTGTTCCAACTTCTCATAATGAAGAACAAGAAGTATTAGTAGCACAAAGAAAAAATAGACCAGTATCACCACATTTAGATATTTATCAACCTCAATTAACTTGGGTTATGTCAAGTTTCCATAGAATTACTGGTATTATATTAGCTGGTGCTTTTTATGGATTAACTTGTACTTTTGCTGCTACTTCTTTATTAAATATTCCTTTTGATACAAATACTTTAGTTTCTGCTTTTTCAAGTTTACCAGTTGCAGTACAATATGGTTTAAAAGCTATAGGTGTTTTTCCATTTGTTTATCATGGTGCTAATGGTATAAGACATTTGATTTGGGATTTTGGTAAAGAATTAACTTTAAAGGGAGTTTATAGAACTGGATATATTGTTTTAGCTACTACTGCTTTATTAGGAACTTATTTAACATTTTTTTAAGAAAAGTAGATAATTGTGTATAGAGTTTAAGAGAGTAATGAAGAACATTTTATATGTGAATGGTTGACATTTGTTAGACTAGCTTGTAGAAAGATTCACTCAAGTGGTCAAGAATAATTATCACTAAATAATTATCTGCGGTACGGACCTATGAGACAAGTAGCATATCAAAAAATCTGAAACATCCGAACCTCAGAAACAAGTAGCATATCAAATTTGTTTAAACATCCGTACCTACCATTAATACAATAGAGTATAGGGTATATAGGATTTTCAGTCTCACACTAGACTAATATTTAATGAGAACTGCAATTTTTAATATCTCAGAAGATTCAAGTTTAATGGATTCTTGAGGCATTGGTCTTGAAACGTTCAGATGTTATCACCATCGTCTTGAGTATGACAGACTTTGACTAACTATATCTGATCTCCATTCTCTAAAAGCTTAGCCTTGATTGAGTACGTCTAAACCCTAGTAACGAAAGTAGAATTTCAGAGAATAACTTACATTTACAAAATTTCTAACCAATATAATCATAAATTTTAAACTTTCATTAACATTTTTATATATTTTTTATTCTTATCGTAATCCACTAATTTCAATATCTGAATCAAAACATAAACAAGGAGTATCATTAGTACAAAATCCGCAATTAAATTTTAATTTTTTTTTGTAAAGTAAATCATTATCATTATTTCTTAATTCTTCATTAAATTGATTATTACCAGTATTTTCATTATCTTCATTTTTATTATAAATTTCAACTTTTCCTAATTCTATTTCTTCTTTTATTTTATTATCTTCTAAAACTAATTTATTTAAAAAATCATGTTCATCAACAAAAAAATCAATATCATTTAAATCATTTTTGGATTTTCCGGATTCAGTATTAAGATTTATCAGGCTTAAGTCTTCCTGTGATTGTTTTGAATTTGTTGATGGTGATTCTTCAATTGTTTCAGTTTGTAATTCAATATCCATTAATTCTAAATTTGGATCATTAAATAAATTTGATGCCTTTAGAGGTCTTAATAAATCTGGAGTGAAAGATGATTTAATCGGACCAATAGTTTTTGGAGTTATAGTTCCATCATTTCTTTCAACTGATTTTTTGGTTGGATTGGTAGTATGATTATTAGAAGTATTTAATAATTTGAATTTATTTCTTAATTCAACATAATTATCAATTTGATAATTTAATGAATCTGAAGTAGACATATTTGAAGATTGTTTTTGAACACTTTTTATAATATCTGAAGATTTACTTAAATAATTTAAAAATTTATTTAAATCATTTAAATTATTTATTGATTCCAATTGATCAGATTTTGTATTACTTAAAAGTCTTTTTGATTGATTATTAGTAGTGGTATAATTCATTTTAACATTATTCTTCAATGCATCAAATGTTATAACTCCATTTTGAACAAAACTTAATTCTTTTATTTGATTTTTTAATACTTCTATATAATTTCTTATAATTTCTTGTTCTTTTAATTTTGATAAATATGACATTTTTAATTCCATCATATGAACATTTGGATCATTTGATTTGATGGTTGGTGGAGGTGGAGTTTGTTTATTTGAAATTGGAGTAGTGACCACTGAATTATTTGTCGTTGTACTTGTTGCTGATGTTATATTGGGAGTTGGGATTAACTTTTGTGGTTGTTGTTTTTGCTGTAGTAAATTAGTATCCTTGTTCGTATTCTCCTTGACGGTTTGTTTTGACATCGTTCCAGATGAAGGTATTGTTTGTTTTTCAACATTCGCAGTGGCTTGTATAGCACCTGTAGTTATAGACTTTTCTGGTGTAGTATTTGACCGTTCTTCTTGTTTAATGGGAGTTTGATTGACTGATTTAATTTGATGGTTCACTTTCACATTGGACACATTCTGATTGATAGGTATTGACTTATTAACTGGTAAAGGTTGATTTACAATTTTTTGTTGTTGTTGATACATCGGTGGTTCCACAACATCTGTTTTTAATTTTGGTTTCCTTTTATTTATAACAGTAGTAGTGGGAGTCTTTGTAATTTTTTCAGTACATTCATTACCAGTTGGTTTTCTACCTGGTCTTGGTCTTGGAGGTAAAATCCATCTTTTTGAAGTATTTAATCCTCCACTTGTATCTTTTGTGAAAGAAGATTTCATGGATAATAAAATTTTACCATTTGGTATGGGATTAAATTTACTTGTTGATGGCATAATTGGAACTGGTTTGGGGGCTATTGCTGGTTGAATTTTAGTATATTTTGGAGCTATAGCTTGAGGTTGCCGTATAGGTTGTTTTTGCGGTTGAAGTTTGGGATTCAATTTTGTTTGAGTGTTGGGGGTTGTAGGATTAGGTTTAGTTGAAAATTGAATTGGTTTTGGGGAAGAATTCACGGTTTTAGGTTGTAAATTATTTGATGGATTTGGTTGTGGATTTGACGGAACCGTTGAAGGATGTATCCCATTTGGTTTAAAATTTGGTGCTTTATTGGATGTAGTAGTCGGCATCGAAGCCGATATCTGAGGTTGTGATTTGGTTGGTGATGTTTGTAAATTTGAATCATTTGTCGATTCCGCTTTTGCCTGCACCGTGAATTTTTGTTGATTCGTACTGCTATTATTCATTTTTTAAACTGATTGTTATATGATAATTTTCGGGTCCATTTAATAACACTTAGTATGAAGTTGTGCTGAATAGGTAAATTTATTGAAAATTCTGATTAAACGGAATAATCTGGGGAATGAAAATATATGAAATTGAGTGTTTTTTCTACTTCGTTCTTTTTTGACCAAGAAGAGTTTTAGTTCACGGATTATATTTGACTTGATAAATACTCTTTATTCATCGGATGTACTATGTAAAAGTTGGGTTGCTTTTATCTTGATTATTCTACTTTGTTAATTTGAAGTTGGTTGTAAGAATGTATCTCCTTAATAAAAATTTTAATCTCTCTCTCTCTTTATCATGAATGTCTCACAAAATTAAAATAAAATATTATCATACATCTATTACTATGAAACATAAACAAACTAGAGACTAAACAACTTAATGAAATCAAATGGCATCATCTCGTAGAGATTCATCGCCACGTAGAACAAGCACAAATCACCCACACTCACACTCATCATCAACAACAACTTCAACATCAGCTATAACAAATAGACAATTATCTCATTTAAATTCACAAATTGCTCAATTACAAGCTAATTTATCAGATTTTAATGATTTATTAACAACTTCATGTGATCAATATAAAAATATTGAAATGTTAGGAAAAATTCATGCTAGTATATTTATGGCTAGTAGGAAAGTATTTGAAGAAGAAGATGCTTTAGTACAAGGTAATACAAATGGAGATTAGATAGAATATAAAAGGATTAAGTAATTCATCTAGAAATTTGACGTGTTTCTGATTTCCGAAAAGATATCTGCTTTTTGAAGGTTGATGAGTTTGTCAATAGTGTTGAGATAGGAAGAGCTTCAAGTGAGATACATTAGCGGACCCTAAGGAAAAATTTTATTCACTTTATTTTGTATTATTTACATGACTTCCAATATATATACCAACCCAAACCAACTTAACCTATACCCACTTCATATCTCATTTCTTAATTTCTCATCCTCTAACTCTTTTAATTTAGCTTTATATATTTTTTTTTTCAAAATTTTTTCTTTTATAAAAATATCTCTTTCAATATCTAAATATTCTTGTTTTTGATATTTTTCAACACATTTTAAACTTAATTGATTAATTTCATTACATTTTTCAACTGCTTCTATGGGATTCTTGTAGTAATTTGAACATGCTATATATTTCTTGATTAGGTCGTCACATTGTGCAAATGCTTTTTTTCTCCATCTTTCAAATATTGCTTTTTCTTCTTTTGGTGTTATTATCCATGCTGGTAGGTTTGGATTTGTTGGTAGTTCTACATCTGAAAATCCCTTTTTATCATTCTTGTTGTAACTCATTTTTTTATCATGAGTTTGTTTTATTTGGTGGTGGTTGGTGACAAAGGTTTTAAAACTGGTGATAATTTTTTGAATGAGAATTTATTATGGGATTTGTTTTGTGTTTTAAATTTTACGAAATTGTAAACAAATTATTATCACGTCTATTAAATCATCTTTTTAAACACTCCCATAATAAGAAAATGACTACGCTACTACAGAATGATCAGGGGGATATACCGTCTAATACAAATGATGATGATCCAGCAAACATGTTACAAGAGCTAATAAATCAATTTAGTTCAAGTCATGAATTCTTAGCTATTGAACAAATTCAATCAATTATTAATAATCAAAATATTTCAAATTCAAATGAAATAGCTAAGACCAATGAGACAATAGTCAATTTAAAAAGAGAAATAGAATTAAAACAAAACTCATTACAAATGTTAAATAAAGTAAATGATATAAATTATGAATTAATTCAAACATATACATCATCAATTTCTAACTCACAACAACAACAACAACAACCTCAAATAAATAATTCAGAAAATATATTTCAATTAATTAAATCAAAATCAATAGAAATGGAAAATTATAAAATAAAATTAATAAAAGAATTACAAGATTTAACATCATCAATAAATAATTTAAATTCAAATGAAATTAAATTTAAAAATGAAATAAATAAAATAAATAATAAAATTGAAAATTCAATAAATGAATTTGAAAAAAATTTAAATTTAAATTCAAATGAATTATTAGAACAAGATTTAACTATTTTATTAATTAATTTATATAAAAATTTAGGTATAAATTTAGAAAGTTCAAAAAAATCTACTGTTGATAGTCCGATAGAAAATGAAGAATTTTTAGATGAACCTGAAGATATAATGATAATTAAGGGGAAAGATGATAATGTTACTGCATTACCTTTAGAAGCAAGATATACAGAAGAATTTATATCGAATTTTATATGGGATAAAATAGATTAAAAAAAAAATTAATATTTCATCATTTCATTAACATTATAGTATATATACAGAACCCATCTCATCACTAACCCAGGTAGGTTTCTTTAAAAATGTTTTGGATCTTCTCTAAAGGAAAGTTTAGTCCATTTAGGTACTCTATGAATAGGTTTTCTATAATCTCTTGAATGTCTACTAAAAGTAGTATATTTATCTCTACTTGACATTTGATTAAATTTAGGAAATTCAAATTTTAAATAATCTATTTTATCAAATCCTGTTTTAAGATTCTTCTTGTTTTTATGTTCATCTTGAGTTTCTATATTTGAAGATTTTTTTAATCCTTGATATATTTGTTCTATATTTTCATCAACTTGTAACATTCTTTTTTTAAGGTTTGCTCTTTGGGTTGATGTGATATGTGGAGTGAATTTCCAGACATACCCACCTGTCCTTACTAATGATGGAAGCATATGTGTGTTGTGGTGTTATATGCTTTGGTATGGATTGATTTTTGATGTGTCAAAGATGGTTGTAACTTTAGACTTGATAATTTGAAAATTTTCGACTTAGTTTTGTACAAGATTAAAAAATTTTGTAGCTACCAAATTCTCTCGCAACAAAATTAATAACTGAGATTTTAAGGAACGCTTGATATGTGATCCATAATATCCATCAATGAGAAAGAGACCAACAATGAATACGAGACAAAATCAACCTTTAAAACTGAATTACTCGATTTGATCATCCTACAGAAAAAAAGTTGTTATGATTTTTTGACTATGAAATCTAACAAAATTCAAGTAATATAACAATAATAACAAACACAAGTAGCCTAATAAATTGGTTCTTAACAAATCTCAAGTAGAATATCAATGGCATAAACTTGAATGAACTAAAATAATATGAGTTGATATAGATGTTAATTCTTACTAATCTAGTTATATCATTTCGTGTTGCTTTAGTCCAATCGAGATTTAATTCATACAATCATTCAATCAAAATGAATATAACAAGGTATATGGTGAATTTTGTTCCATTTGAACTTAATAATTTCATACGATGAATGGTGACTTTTATTTTTAAAATTTCAAACTCAAACAAGTATTTTGGTATATCAACGACATCTTGATGTTTTGATTATGATTGGAAAGTTCTTTTGCCATAAAATTACTTTTACATAAAAACACACTTGATGTCGGTATATTGAATTTACAAGATATATGATAAGTTTTCAAAAAATATTTATGGGAGGGAATCTATATATATATATACATATATATATATGTTCACTTTCATTGAAATTGAATCAAAAAGTTTAAGTGCTTGATGTATACATCTTTCCACTCAAATTTAAGATAAATTCATATTTACTAGCTCAATTTGTCTCGAGAACAAACTTGGCGTTAACACAAGATGCGAACACAAACATATTTTGAATGGATTGAAGGAGATAAAGTGAAGAATGTATTATTATTATTTATTGTGTTGGAAATCTACAGCAAATCACTGTTATGAAAACTGAACTAATATATGAAAAAATCGGCTCAAATAATAATAGTCCTCGTGACAGAGTACTTGAATAGTTTAGTTTTTTAACCCTATAGAAGTCAACAACTTCATTCATCCTGATAAAATTCATCCATAATTCAAAAAATTTAATTCAACTGTAATGAGTGTTTTACTTTTTTGAAAAAATCATCAATTGTATAAAAAGTTTCTCAAATTTGAATTCTAAACAAGAGCATGCTCATTAGGGTCAAGAAGAAAAACAAATCAACAAATGAGTCTTTAATTGGGGTGTAAAGTTAAAATTCAATTAAATACAATAATCGTAAATAATCTCGTATTGACTAGTTTAGTACGATTCTCTTACAATACTCTCATATGAAAATTAAAACGAACGACAATATTGACTTCATTCAAAAATAAGACATTTTTACATGGTCATCTGCATGTTTAATTTAGTAAGATGACATCAATATAGTTATACCCCAGCTCTAAAAATGACACATTTAGTCGAAACGCACATTAGTCTAAACGCGTTGATAAATGATTATATTTGCAAGTAGCTTGTTAAATTGGTCCCAATATAGTAAAATTTATGACAATTACTTCGGATTTCATTACGATTGCATATACGTCACTGTAAAAGTTTAAGTATTGTTACATAGAAGAAAAAATAAACAAAGAACTAGACTAATTTTTAGATCAAAAAAATTTTTATGTATTTTAGGTTCCGGATCGAATTTGGGGAAAGTTTGAAATTTGTGGATAATATTAAGGACTTCCGAGTTTTGGTTTTACGGATCTGGATATCTCTTTCTTATTTCATTTCTGAATAAAGGTCAACTTATCCACACTTCTTGATTTTGGTATTCAATTCCATCAGACAAGTTGTAAAGCAATGACTTAAAAGAATAACAAGACTCTCGACTTTCAATCAACAAAGCACCCAATCCCCAAACAGCACGTTGACTTTGAGCAGAGCGTTAATAATGTTTATAAAAATCATTCTAGAGTTTAAATTATCGCACATTAATCACCGACATAAAAAATTTTTCTTGTTTCAAATGACGCGATTAATAAAAAAAAAAAAATTTTTTTTTGCTGCTTTTTTGCAACCAAAAAAATAAAAAGCCATGTGGGTAATAAATGATGAAACACGCCAATAAAGAGAGATGACATGAGGATTTTTTTCCTCAATTGCCATTGTGGTTTTTCAACATTTTGCTTCCTTTGGTATCACTACGTTTGCATTGTACTATATTGTACAACAACTAATGATGTGATTTGGTAAAGAGTTTTTTTTGAATGATTTACTTGAAGCATCAATATCTAACTCCGCATCACGGTTTTGGTCTTGTTTTATCAAATAAAAATAAAAAATTCATTTTTTCTTGTTTCGATCTATCTGTCTAAATTGACTTTATTATACTTTTTGGAGAGAGTTTCTTATAAGTCAATTGCTTTGCTTTCTGCTCTGCTCTGTTTAATTAGTATTAGATCATTTGCGCAATCGGATTGGATTAGATATTCTCGTTATAAGACTTGTTACGATATTTCATTCATTTGGTAACAACTTCATATGAATTACTTATTTAGATAAAGAGTACATTTCAAGATTCTACAATTCAATAATTTAAAAATAATTATAGTTAATATATTTATAAAATATGTAATATAAACCTATATAATTAAAAAAAAAAATTCAGTAGCAGTAATAAAATAACTAAAGTAGTTATTTACTTATCTTTATTCTTGTTCTTCTTCATCTTCCTGTTCAAAAAAAATTAAAAAAAAAAATTGATTGTATCATAATTAAAGAGACTCATTGAGCTCTTTCTTTGTTGTAATGACTTGTTGATATTCGTTTGTTTGTTTGTTTGTTTGTTATTGTAATGTAATGTGTGATATTTTTATAAACCCAATTCGTTAAACCCTATTAAAAAAACCTTAAAATTAAAATAAAACTAAAACCTAAATGAAAAAAATCAAACTGAGAAAACTGAAATGATTAAAACTTTATGAAATCATAAAGCAGTTAACCATTTTCTATAATTATGAGAAGTAGAATTAATTAATTCTTCATTTGAATTTTTATTTGAAGTTTGATCATTATTTGTTGTATAATTTATATTTGAATTTATTGAATAATTTAAATCAAAATAATTTAAATCATTTGATGATGAAAAGTCTTCATCTTCATTTGATTGGGATAATAGCAAAGGAGATGAGATAGATAATTGTGAATTATTATATAGTTGTTGTTGTTGTTGTAAATATAAAGCTGGTGTTAATAAAGGTGATACTAATTCTGTTGAACTGTTTGTTGATGATTCTGATGTTGATGTGCTACTATGGTTGTGATTATAACTTATTGATTCTTTTTGTTTTTTTAATTCTAATATTGACGATTGTATTTCTTGATTTTTACAAGTTTCTGAACAATATACTGAATTTGTTGGACATAATTGATCACATTGGATACAATAATTATTAAATGCAAAATCTGACATGATTATTTAGTCTTTGTATGTATATGAGTGATTGTAAATGTAAAATGTATATGAAATTGTAGTTGGTTGTAAAAAAATGCTATTAGTGTGTATTTGAAATAAACGTGTTTAATTAAAAAACGTGTCTTTCTATGCGAAAAAAATTAATTTGGAAGTACTAAAGAGTAGTTCTTAGTGATAGTAGTAGTTGAGACTGTTTGATTCTGTTCTGTTATTTATCTATTAAATTGAATTAATAAATGTAGTAAATTTATAAGTTTGTTTGGTTGTTGTAAAATAAAGTGAAAAATTTTATGAAATATAAAGAGGAGAGTTATAAGTTTATATATATTCTTATTATTTAATTTCTTAAGTATGAGTCTAAATAAATAAAAAAATGTATGACTATTTAAACTATGGCTAATATACACACAAAATAAAATAGTATACATACACAGCACACATATTACACAAAACACAATTTACAAAAAATGTCTTTGTGTTGTTTACTATAGTTGTGGATTTCCTTAACTGAGTAAATGAGTCTTATGTCGTACACAATCCATGACACCACTATTTTTTTATTACTCATTTTTTAATACACACAAATAAAATATTTCCCATATATCCATATTTACATATTTATACATTAGTCATTAGTAAGATGTTTTAAATACATTAGTCACTTTTATAATAAATCAATATGATTTGTAGATGTATTATGATTGACCAATGACTTAATTGACAGCTTTCCATAGCCATTACATAACCAAAAGTGTTTAGTGTAGATGATAAAAAAGTCTTGATTTTACAAATGTCGTACAGTAGACTTATTAAAACAAACAAATAAAAAATCTGAAACGAGGTCAATTTTTAATCCGTAAAATACGTAAATGAAAAAAGTTTTCACTATTTTGTGTGTAGCAAGCAAATCTAAAAATTATCAACTTTAAACAAGTATGAGAAAAAAAAATATACCCTTTCTTTCCATATTCTTTCCTATTAAAGATTTATGTATATTACCTCACCTTAACATGAGTAACTTAGTGTAGAAAAATGTGGATACAAATCATTTGTAAGAAAAAAAAAGGAAGGATGAGTCTAGTTCATAAATTTTGTTTTATAGTAGTATGTTCTAGTCTTACAACAAGCATGAAGTTCAATGCACTAATCTCCTTACATATCTTTGTAACTAGAGTTGATAACAATTGATTGAAAAATTTTTCAAACTTACCTATCCATATTAAGCAATACCTTGTTTACTCCAAAATTTGAAAAATTTTTATACATAAAAAACGTTTCATAAATTTCAAATCTGGAGTAAATTAAATTAGTATCTTCGTATACGCTTTTTTCATTTTATTTTTTATGTCGTTGTTGACTAGTGATGTGAAAATTGAAACATACAAAAAACGTTTTTTCAAATATTATTTTTGTAGTTTTGGTCTGAATCGTAATACGTTCTAGTATATTCTTAATGATTCTTATTAATCTAAGGTTGATCAGAAATGTGTTTACTTTACTTAATTTGGTAACTTCATTGATTTGTTTCAACAAAACTGAGTCGTCTTTCAAAACAAAAATCAAATTGTAAATATGTCTCAAAGAGAAATATGAATCAACCCTATCCCTTCAATTAATTCTCGCACATCTAGATTTCGAATTATCATTATAAATTCAAAGAATTATCGGTAATAAATAAAAGATAGTCTGTAATCTCTCTTGATTTGTTAAATCAACGTAGTGTTATATTCAAAAATTCCTATCGATCAAAACCATATGATCCTTGATTTTTGAATATCAAAAAATCATGGCTCATAAAAATAAACTAAATAAAAAAACCACTCCTTCAAATGATTTAGGCTTTAAGAGATAAACCCATATTACTCCTTTTATTAAATAGACTTTGATTTAGACCTATGATGAAGAAGGAAAGTTTTAATCCCAAAAAGGGGGAGCATGTTTATACTTTTCGCTCATCCTGGAGCAGAGGAACGCGTTGGATTTTTCATAACGTCAAACGTGGGTCGAGCACCACGTTGTAAAAATTCAAATTAAGCATAAATCATGTAAGTAAAAAAACCTAAATCCGAATCAAATTACGAAATCAATAACAAACAGAGCGCAAAATAAAAAACTAAAAATAGAAATGACAAAAAAGTTTAATAAATACTTTAATAGTTACTTAATTAGGTACGATCAAAGTATTTTTTTTATATTAAGTACTGATTTGGTAATCTCGTGGGTATACTTAAGCAGACAACGCTAATTAAGGGATCAAAAGGTTAATTTTGATCTTGATTTAATTATAGGCTATGGTAGACAAAAGGAGAGACAGGAGTGTTTAGGGGATAATTATGACATAATGTTTTAAGGATATTGAATCATATACTTGTTTGAACTTGTTAGACTTGACTATCCTTAAAATCTTGACCTTTTTTAATAAATGTCTCTTCGTTTCAAAATTTTAGTGGTTAAAAATATTTGTTGTCAAATTTATATAACCGGAATTCAATTGAACCAATCGGGGAATATGGTAAATTCGTTTAGATTCTAGGCCAAGAATTGACTTTAGCTAGTTCGACCTAATCTAAATTCGTTAGAAATAAAAAGAAAAATATCATCTGATGTTACATTCTGTATATTTTTGCATCGAATAATCGATCAAAAAAAAATTTTTTACAACGATATTTAGCCTAAATAGACAAGCTGCTCTCATTTTTCTTGGATTTTATTGACCTACAACTAGGTAGTTGAATGAGTAGTTAGTCGGTTTAGTCTCTATAAATTCTTAATTTGCTTATTACCTCACAGCCAAGCTTGTGAGGGCCGAAGAAGCTGATAGAAAAAAATTATTATAATTGCAATTTCTGCTTTGATAAATTTCGTAACGTTCGGATCTCATGGGGAAAGTAACGTACGAACTAACTACCAATTCTAATTACATCCTTTAGGCTAATTGATGAGCTCTACAAACCTTTGCTCCTTCAGACAAAATAATTGTTATAAGGTGACATGTGTTTCACATTTAGTGTTGAGAAAGAGAATGATCCTTGAACTAAATTCATCCCTGTTTTTTTGTTGTAACTGAGATTAGACTGGATCTTTAAAAGTTAAAACTCCATGGGTATCTTTAACAGATAACAGATTATAGATTGTGGCTATGAATTATTATAATTCCCTTTGCAAAGTAAATGCCTAACATACTAGAGTATTAGTATTGAAAGAAAATGTAACATTTGATGAAATATAATATGATCTGATTTTTACATTCGTTCAATTGATCAAAAAGATAAGAAATGATAAAAAGTCTAGCGCGAATCTAGAAGTGCATGGAAGAAAAGTAAAAAAAAAAAAAAAAAGATCTAGCATAGCTGTCAAGTCAAAATTAACTTTTTTGAAGCAAATGTCGGTAGGAATGAAGAAGGTTATAAAAATAAATTATCGGTAGAAACAAATTCTTTTACTTGAGTTTTTACTTAACTAAATACTCCTGGCTAACCGGTCATTTGTTTAAAAGCATTTGTCTTAATCTCAAATACATTGGATTACATTACGTTTCAAAGTATTTGTATGTCCCGACAGTTCAATAATGAAATTTCAGTATACGACTTTTTTTTACTTAGTGAAGATCGAAAAGAAAAAAAAAAAAAATTTCTATTGTTAATTAAAATTATGCGTTTACGTAAACCTTAATTATATTTTTTTTTTTCGATTTCAGATCTTTTACGACACACATAACTTGCATTTTTATTGTTTTTATATAATTAGTGTTGGGGTTAATGTTAATTGAACCTGGACAGATTTACCATCAAATGAGGAACAATCGTAAGTCTCGACTCATGTAAAGGCAGATTGGGATAATACTTATACCATACAAGAGTGAATATTAAAAAACCATTTGTTTAAAAGCTTCCTCATTACATGCGGGGAAATCAAACCCTTTGACGAATATACTAGAATTTAAAACAAACAAACAAATGAAAATTTTTTTTTAAGTACAAATACAACAATATATATTTTGACTCACTTGTTTGTGCAGTTTAAACAACTTATGTAAATCAATTTTTCAATGTCGGAATTCAATAATTGTAAAACAAAATGGTAATAAAATTGTAGGAATCATTAAGGAGAATCTCATTCTTCTTAAATAGTATAGTTCAACTTTCCTCCTCAAATTTCAATGTTTGGCAAGCAAAACTATAATTTTAACAGAACAGAAATTATTAAATACCATGATTTCTTTTTCATTTGTAGCTATTAATGAAAGAGGGACCTGCCTTTAATTTAATAAGTAAAAATTTTTCAAACGTTTTTTTACCTTCATTAAATTGATTAATTGGATACATTTTAATTGACGATTTTTTATTATAACTCTGATCTCTTTATTGATCTATTGTATGAACTTCCTCGGCATTACTATTTGAATAAATTTAAATCGCTTTGGAGTATGGATCATTCTAGCTTACAAGTAAATTGGTAGGTTTTTTTCTGTTTTGGATTTAGTTGCAAATTTTTTAACAACTTGTTTGAAGGTGAAACGCAAATTCTTTGTTTTTAAAACGATAATCTTCTTGTAACAGATTTTGAATGAAAGAGCACATTAATTACTGCTTTAGAAACCTATCTCTTATAAATCCAAAACTTATCCTACATAGATGATTTAAAAACGGTGTAGGTTAATTTATACTTAATGATAATATGAAGAAAACATCCGTACCTACATAATTTTTTTTGCTGCAAAATATTCCAATTTTTTTTTACCTAAAAAATCAGTAGACTATATTTAAATTCTGATAGTTGTGAATGTAATACATACAAGAATGTCAAAAGACAAGATGTTTGTTTCCAAATTATGGACTTTGAAAGTAATGTAACTAGTTGTAATTCATCAAAATGAATTAAAGATCGAAGAAGAAACGGAAATTAGTAAAATTCATGCTACAAACTCATATTTTACTTTCACCACAGGTTATTAGACTAATAAATCTTGATCACTATAACACTAAACATCTCCATAAATCACATAAAAGAAAAAAGAAAAAAAACCCAATTAGCTATTTTAATAACAATACCCTTATTTTGTTAGTTACGATTATGCAATTATATATTCTTGGTTTCAACTGTACAGTATAATTTTTCAATCAGATTCAATTGGCCCAGCGTTATGAACAATTCTTAGCCCAAACACCATACAAAGCTTGCAGCAATAGCTCGGATGAAAGAGTAATGAATCCATTGTATCAACTCTATCCAATGATGGAATTTATTTGGAAAAAAATTAAATTCATTGTCGTGGAATATGAACATAGCTTAAGTGATATAAAACTAGACCGATGGAGGAGCTGAGTATTTTTCTAATCCTGATTCTGTTAATTTTGTAACTTGTGATTCTAATTTTCTGATGAAGAACCCGTTATAATTTTTAATTCTGATCATAGAGTTGTTAAAAATATAACTCATTATTAAAAATACTACTTTATCAAATGGTGAATGAATATCCATTTGATTTGGATCATCTAAAATTTGTTTAAGTAATGCTTCTAACCCTAAGACAATTATTAATGAATTTATAATCATTACAATACCAACTCCTGCAATAAAACCTTTCAATAAAGATGGACTTGTAACTCCTTTAAGTTTATTAATAATATTCAAAAATTTCAAACGTTATAGGAAAACACACGAAATATATAGCTTGTTAAGCACTATCTGTCTAATAATATTAAATTTCAATGTTTGGGTGTTCCTAATATGGTCATTACATCAAAATCAAGGAAGATTGAATAAAACTCCCTTACATAAAGATATCTTACATCAAAAATTAATCAAATTAATATACCCGGATTTTCCATCTTAAATTTTCAAACTTTTTCGTATTTTGGTATAATGTCTACCTATTCATTTTATTTGTTTCATATATTTTTAAATTTATATTTTAATTCATTTAATTCATAAACTGATTGATTAATTGAATTAAATGAAGATTCATGAAAATAAGGTAAACTATAATTTAAACAGATTAGAATTAAAATTATAAATTTCAATTGAAATATTTCATAATTGTTTGTCTTTAATGATTTTAAAATTGTCCAAATTATTTGTAAATTAATTAAAATTTTAACAACTTTTATTAAAATTTTATAATTTGAATTTAAATTTGATATTACCGATTTTGAAACTACTTGAATTAAATTTAATATAATTGAAATTAAAAATAGTATTAAGAATAATTTATTTTCAATTATATTCCCATTTTGAAATTTAAATCTCACAATGATGATAACCAAAACTTGAATTAAATAAAAACCAATTATATAAATCTTATACCTTTGATATTGTTCTTTATTTAATTTATTTAATTCATTAATATATTCAATTTGATCATCTTCATCTATTAATTTTGATTGATTAATTATTAATTTATCAAATTTTCTTAATCTACTTTTACTTCCTCTACCTTCAAATTCATTGAGGTTGTTATTAATGTCCGTACTGGTATTTGTTGTTATATCGTCTACATCATCCATGATTACTTCATTGCAAAACGTGGTTGATTGATGATTAGATATTGTTGTTGTATTTCTGATGTGATTCTTAAAATGAATTGATTGATTTGCAACACATTTATTTTTTTCTCATTTGAGTTCAAGACTTAAACTTTCGTTTGAAAAATACAACTGATGAATTGATATTTGTCAACCATATTAGGAGACATATATTCATGTACCACATCATAAGAGGTTAAATGTTTCTGATTTATTAATATCTGAATATGCCTTTAGTATAACATAGGAGAGTCATCTTGAGTTTAAATAGTATAATATGATTACTAAAGATGGAAATCAAGAATAAATAAATTTTAAAAAAAGGAATCCACATTCAACATGAAAATAATTAGTCTGATCTGTATTGATAAAATTATAGTTCAGGAGATCAATCATCAGACATGGTGAAATGAAAGTAAAAGAAACTTTCAAAATGAAGGATGTTGGGAAAATTGAGATTCTTTTTGGAAAGCACATAATCTGAAGATTTTGGAAGAACAAATCATTAAATTACTAGAAGACCATAATATGCAAAATCCAAATCCACCAAAATATCCTTATTTTCTTATTATGGTCTTCAAGTAGTTTAAAGACTCAAGCAAATGTGATTAAGATTCCTAATCGTCACTTGGTTGGACAAATATTATATTTCAGCAATACATTCAGAAATTAATATTAGTTTTTCACAAATAATCTAGCAAGATATTACGATCATCCATACAAAATTCACACAGTAGCTGCTCATCATGTCCATAAATACTTAAATCATACTAAGAGTTTTGAATTACAATATAATAAGGGTCGAATAGTATTGAAGCATACTGCACTTCAGATAACGCTTCAAACTATAATAATAGAAAACGTACAATGGGTCATTCAATTGTGATGCCTGGCGCTCCAATTAAATTGACGTAGTAAAAAACAATCAAATGCGTAGTTGGGTAGTGATGCAGAATATTATTCACTTGAAAGTATTGTTAAAATGTTTTGTGGGAATTAGAAATTGTGAAATAAATTAATATTGATCATCGATAATTATTTTCGAGGACGATCAGTCAATTAAACTTTTATCACAACATCCAGTTTATTATGAGAGAACTATACACAACCTCAAAAAAGTTGATTTATTGACAAAACCGGTACTTAAGTATAACACAATTAGCAGTTAGACGCCATTTTTGACGAAAATGTATCAAATAAGGAATTATAACTGCTGCTCCTAATTGTGTAATACTTAAAGGTTCTGTTAATAAATCATCTTTGTTGAAACAAACGGCAAGATGTCAAAATACAAAAATAGATTACAGGATAAAATTTGTGTATAATAAAATGACAAATCATTCACTCTAGACCTTCTGAGATCAGCCCAACCAAAAGTGAATTTATCCAAATTCTCTCTTTCCAGCTAAAATTGAAGAATTTCTATTCTACATTTGATCACCAATCTTCCACTCATTTCATTTCACTGACTGCTCTAAGTCTTGTAGTATTTTCTTCAACATCATATTTTCGTTCATTTTAAGATACGTTCACTGAACTGAGTTAATACTATTTATTAAGATAAACCTAGAAGCTCTTAAGCCTAAGATTACCTTATCTAGTTGAAAACTATCATCCATAAGCCTGTTTTTTTTGAATTACATAGCACAGTTTAAGGTACCAAACAGCTTCCTACAAAAACCAGATTCAACGGTAATGGGTAAAACCAAAATTAAAATCCGTTACCGGGAATAACAAGATCATGAGCACACCCTTGGTAAAGGTTTTATCTGCTGAATATACTCAAGTTTAAAAACTCTTTGATAAACGGCTGAATTTTGAACTTTTAGATCAAGATGTTAAAAAAAAAAATAAACAAAAGATTTTTTACACACAAAAGCAGAGACCAAATCTAGATTCATTATTACTTAATTAAGTAATTGTCTATATTTCATTTCCAATTCAAACATATTTAAGGCTAGATTTGAAATGTTCTTTAATCATATGTAATGCAACTGAATTCTAATCATGCATTGATTGAATAATTAGTTAGTAGATCAGATTAGAATTGGAACGCGTAAACTTTTATTTAAACTTCCTCAGTATTACTAGACAACTTAGGTCTAAGAAAATAACCTTTCTTTTTTGTTTTAAGCCGGTTGAGAAGTAATGCTTTGACCTAAAATTCGTGTTAAAAAATTATATTTTATTTACAGTTATTGAAATAAGCTTAAGTTTGACGATAACTTAATAATATTATACTTTACATTCATTGATTCGTCTCTTTCTTGGTTTTATAATTTTCGAGTTTTTTTTTCTGTTAGTCTACATTACTTTACATCGTAAGGATGATTGAAGTTTAAATTAAAAAAAAATTTTGAGCTTGAAATTTAAATTTAATACGGAACCGTATAATGTTTGGGTCGGTATGATCAACCCAATCCAGTCTAAACGAATATCATTTTTACGTCAAATTTTTTATTCAGAAATTTCAATCAAATATTTATCCATAAAGGATCAAAAATTAAACGAAAAGAAACAAAAATGAATTTAGTTTGGTTTTGAATAATTTTTCATTCGATTAAACTTTGTATTACACAAATTAAATACACGGAGTTTCAGTTTACTACTCACCCGAAAACTACTTGAAATTTCTCTAGCTAAAGAACAACTTTACAAATCAAAATACTTAATATCCAGATACTATTGGATCTTGACTTACTACACAGAAAACGTACAAATGCCTTGAATTAGTTCGTAAGTAATAAATAAATGAATAAAAAATGGGGAAATTGAAAAGAAAGAAAAATTTTTACTAAATTCATTTTTAAATTCCATTTTAGTTCAATATTTTGATAAATTTTTAATACGAAATGCATCGTTTAATCAAATTTTAGATTTTTAAAAATCCATTTAATTTAAAAAAAAAGTTGTGATGATATCTCTAGCAATTATAAAATTTAATCGCATATGAGATCTGTTTTCTTCTGAGAGATGTTCTCATTGAAAAGTCATCAGCATGTTGACCAGGTAGATATAGTTGGTCTATCTGTGTGTTTCTGTATAAATTTGTTGATCTATAATTATATAATGTATTATTGTATCGAACAATAGGTTGAAATCAAAAGTTTCATATGAGAATTAATTTAAACGCGTATAAATTTAATTTTAGTGTAGTAGCACTACCAATTTAATTACCTAATTGATTAAACAATTAGAAATTAACAAATAATACACTACCCGCCTATAATAGTAATCTCGTAATAAATTTAATTTATTAAGCCTAAATGAAAGGAGATAATTCTAATACTAAAAAGGGTTTTAATATTTAAATATTATATTTGATAGGTAAATCACACATTTCAGTTGTAGAAAGAAGTACATAACCACATGTGTAATTCCAAATTTTACTATTGCAGAACACACAGTACTGTTTCATTTCATTTTCTCTGGTCCATCAATCTTATTTACCTTAATCTATCTTCGATGCTTTATTTATGGAAATTACTCATTCCTCTTCAAGTTAAAGTTTTTTAAACTCATACTATTACACAAAATTACTTTTGGTATTATAGAAAAAGTAAACATAATAATTTATATACTATATACAGTACCATAATTAATTATTTTTTTTTCTTCTGTAAATCAATTTTACTTTTTAATTTAACCTTCTAATTAACAATAATCACAACAACAACATACTATCAACAAATTTTTACAACCACTTTTTTTTTTTACAACCACTTTTATCTACTTCTTTTGTCTTTTTAATTCATTGCAAAATCAGACTAGACTCCATTCATCATCATCAACCTCGCAATATCCTATATTACTATCACAACCTACAAAGTATATATCACAAATCAGGGACTTTTTATACAATCCAGTAAGGAGTTATATGAATAATCATCATCATCATCATCATCTTGTCTACTACTCATTCTAAAGAACTTTTTGATACCCCTATATTCATTTACTATTCAGACAAAGTCTATAAATTCGAATTTTTTGTATTTAAAGTACATTAAACAAAGAATTGTTGTTTTGTTTTAAATATTTCATACCCTTACTATTATAATTCCAACTATTAGTTTATTTATTGAATAAACTTACATTCATTCGCTTAAAAATAAATAATAGATTTAATATCCTTTAAAACTCAAGTATTTTCTATCATTCATCATTTTAGATATATAAGTTTTGAATTAATAATAGATCTATTCATATTATCACCAACTACAGTCTTTCTTTTAAAATCAAATTATTTCAATTTTACAAACAGATATATCATTATTTGTCATATTTAAAATCAATTTTTTCAATTCATTTAGTTAATTTCCTATTAAGTCATGTTATCAAATATTAATTTAAATTTTATAACCGCAATTTATATTTTATCATATATATCATTTATAAATGGTGAATCTGTATCATCAAAACCTTTAAAACCATATTATAAATTAGTTGAAAAATTTAAAAGAGCAGATAATAATGAAAATAACGGAGGAATTGGAAATTTTTTTCAAAATTTATTTGGTAGTAATTCAACTTCATCTAATCCACCAATTGAAGAATCATCATCATCATCAACTTCATTAACATCTACTTTGAATTTTTTTAGTAATACCAATATACCTGTACCTACTTCAACTTCAATTACTTCACAACCTACAGCTGATAGTAGTAATAATAATGACAGAAATTCAAATTCAAATTCAAATGGTAGAAGAATTCCAGATGATAATAGAAATGATAGATCATCTACTTCTTCATCAATTCCTGATACTCCAATTATAACTACTCCATCTTCTACGAATGATGGTAGATTTAATAATAATAATAATCCAGGATCAAGTTCAACTTCACCAGACGCAACCACAACTACAACTGGTGATTCATCAAGAGTAGGAAATAATAATTCACCTCAAGTTGAATCTTCCACTCCTTCTTCATCAAATGATAATTCTAATTCAAGAACTCAACAACCACAACAACAACCACAACAATCATCATCTTCACCTACTATTGAAGAAAGTAAAACTACCAATACAACTCCAGCATCTTCACAACAACAACAACAAGAACCCACAACTTCATCACAAACACAACAATCTACTTCACCAACAACAACATCACAAACACCACAAGCACAACAAACTACTTCATCTTCAGTAGAAGTACCAAATACTACTACTAGTATTACTCCCCAAGATCAACCAACAACATCTTCAACAGCATCAGAATCAAGTAGTGCAAACGGCTTTAGACCTTTAGCTGTAACTAATGGTGTAGATTCTTCTTCAAGTCCTTCTGAAACTACTACGACAGCAAATACTCCACAAGTTTCATCAGCTAATCCAACTGCAAATCCCATTGATTCAACTACAACTGCTGCTCCAACTTCTACATTATCAACTTCATCAACTACTCCAACAACAACTTCTACTTCACCAACCACCACTCCAATAACATCTTCATCAGTTATTAATGATTCAACTGATTCAACAACAAGTTCAACAACATCAAATGAAGACACTGCTACTCCACCAACTTCGTCTTCAACTAATTCACCAGTTGTTGCAAGTGCATTAACTCAATCAACTTCAGAAGAATCAGAAAGTACAACATCATTAGTTGAACCAACTGAATCATCTTTAGAGAATTCATCAACAACATCTTCACCATCTAATACAATCAGCACTACTACTACTTCTGGTTCACCACCATCATCAAGTTTCACTAGTGCTACTACTCCAATTGATACTTCTGCTTCTACTGGAGTAGTATTTGAATCAACTCAAAGTTCAATTACTGATTCTTCAACAGGTGCATCGAACACTGATACAAGTCCAATTGCTCAAAGCTCATTATCAAATGTTGATGCAGCTTCAACTATTTCAACAGATTCAATATCATCAGCAATTATTACTGATTCAACTTCATCAAATACCCCATTAAGTAGTAATGATCAAACTGTTGTAAGTTCATCACCAACATCTTTAGTAAGTGCATCTGATGCATCAATAGCTGCTACTCCATCAGCTTCATCAACTGTTTTATCATCATTAAGTTCAAATACTGATACATTATCAACTCCTATTGTTCTCACTACTACATCTGGTTCAAGTTTTGCATCAACTCCAATATCAACTAGTTCTAATTCTTTAAGTGATTCAGGAGAAGAAAGTTCAACATCATTATATGATCCATCAACAACTTCACTTTCATCATCTACTACTCCAATAAGTGAATCATCATCATCTTCAATTATTGTTGAATCTGGTACATCTTCTGTTGATTCAAGTTCAATTTCACAAGGATCTGATATTGGTACAAGTTCAAGTGTTGTTGGTTCTCAAACAATTTCATCTATTGCAGTTTCATCATCAATTGAGACAGGTTCTTTATCTTCATCACAATTATCTACTGAAACTCCAATTGAATCTTCAATTGAATCTACTACTTCAACTTCTATTCCTGGTGTTATTGTTTCTTCAACTCCTGGAGTAGTTGAATCTTTTACTCCTGGTGTTCCTGAATCAACTACTTCAACTTTACCAACAATTACTGAATCATCATCATCATTATCATCATTATCGGCTGAAAGTTCTTCTTCAATTTTATCAGAGTTACCAGTTGAAGAATCTGGAATTTCAGAATTAACATCAGCTACAACTACTAGTTTAGAAACTCCACTAGCTTCATCTTTAGTTGATACGTCATCATCAGATTTAGGTTTGACTAGTGGTTTAAGTACAAGTGAAACTGAAGGTATCATTGATACTTCTTCCATAATAGCATCATCATCATCATCAACTAGTGAAATATTTGGTTCTGAATCAACTACTCAAGTTATTGCATCCGAACCTACTGAGACAGAAGGTTCTGCTACTTCAGTCATTGCTGTTTCTTCATCGAGTGATACAATTGTTATTGGTGAAACAAGTCAAACTTCTGAAGTTCCTGCTTCAACTACTGCTATTGCAAGTGAAGGATCATTAATTAGTGAATCTACCACTTCAAGTATTGAAACTGATTCCGAAGGTAATACTATTGCAGAATCTCAAACTAATGAATCAGCATCAACTCAAACTACTGCTGCTAGTGAAGGATCATCAGTTTCTGAAGTTGCTTCTTCGGCAGTTACTACATCAACTGATTCAGAGGGTAATATTGTTGGTACATCTCAAGTCACTGATTCTACATCACAAGTTTCAACAGGTGAATCACCAGCTACTAATATTGTTGATTCATCATCTAGTATTACTCAAGGTCCAGTCATCACATCAATCCCACCAACATCAACACCAATTGCAAGTACTACACCAGCACCAATTATCATCGATTCATCATCTACAGATCAACAAGAACAACAACCACCAGCAAGTAGAACTTCAACTACTAAAAATTGGTTACCATCTACATTAATTATTGCTGAAACACCAACTGAAGATCCTGAACAAACACAAGAAACTGATATTGCACAAGCTACTTCAACACCATCATCAACTCAAGGTTTACCAAGAGCTATAACACCAGCAGATACTAGTGATCCAGGTGATGAATATTCTATTATTACAATTGGTTTCAAATCTGCATTAAATTATCCTTTCGTTGTTAATCATACTATTTCATCAGCACAAATTTTCCAATTTTTACCATTAGTTGTATCATATCCATTTGGAAATTCAAAAGAATTAAATGAAATTACAGTTAAACAATTAATACCATATCAAGCATCAAATATAGATTATACAATAACAGTAGCAGAAATTTATTTCCCAAGTAATTCAATTGGAGCATTAAGTCAATTAATAACAACATCAGGTTCACAAATTTATAGAAATCCTGATAAAACTTTAAATACATTAGCTTCATTAATTGATAGTAGAATTCCATTAACTGGATTAACTGATTCAAATCGTCAAGTTAGTGGTGGTAGTGGATCATCATCCGATCAAACAAATTCTGCAAATCCTTATGGATCAATGGATGCAAATTATTCAACAAATCCAACTATAACAAATAAAGGTAGAATAGCAGGAATAACTATAGGAGCATCAGCAGGTTGTATGATTTATATGTCATTAATGATTTTATTATTTAGAAAATTTAAATCAAAAAATTCAATTAATTTACCATTAAGTGATTCAGAAAGTATGATTACAAGTTCAGAAGAAAATAGTAGTATTAATTCAAGTCAAATTTCAAATAATTTAAGTAGTAGTGATGGTTTTTCAGATATTTTTGATAGAATTAATAATAATGATCAATTTAATTATCAAGATCAGAATAATAATCATACTCAATATGTTAATATGAATCAAAATCAACCAGAGAATAGAGCATTTTATTGGCCATAATCATACACACCATCATTTAAAATTAGATTCAAATTAGTACATTTTTTTATTTCTTAAAAAAGAACAAAATTTAGAAACATTAATCTTAAAATTTTCAAAATTTTTATTTTCTTATTATTATTATTATACATACCCATTAAACAATACACAAAATAATTTATTGTAATTCTTATTATTATTCTGCTATTGATTCTATATAATTAAATAATTGATTTACTAATACTTTTGAATCATCATCTAAAATTTCAATCAATTCTTCAATTAATTCATCACTATTATTTAAATTATAAGTTTTGATATGTTCATTTATAACTTTAAATAATATATCATCTTGTATACCTAAATATTCTTCAATTAATTCATTTATTTTTTGATGTATTTTTTGTTGAGTACCTGATGATAAGTTATTAATTATTAATGTTGATTTTGATTTTGATGTTGATGATTTTGATTTCTTAGTCTGTGGTTCCTCAATTTGATCAATTTCAATATTAGAAGCTTTACTGTCATTAGCTTTTAATTCTTCTTCTTCTAATTTTTGATCTTCTTCGTCTTTTTCTAATTCATATAATCTTTTAATTTGTCTTTGTTTTAAATATTCATTATAATTACGATTATATAAATCATTTTTCTCAATGTTTTTCAATTTTTCAATTGATTCTAATTTTGAATCAATTATTGAAGTTTCATAATTTTTAAGGTTTTGTAATTTTGAAATTAATATTTCTTTTTGTTCTTCTTCTTTTGATTTAAAATTTAATAATTCAGTATTATATTTTGTTTCAATTTCTTTTACTTCAATTTTTTTCAACATTTCTTCACATTCTTTATCATTTAAATTTTCAAATTGATTTTCAGGTATTATAACATCTTTATATTCATCATCAACTTCACCGGTTATATCTTTATTTTCTTTATTTTTATCATTAACTTCTTTTAAATTTTGATATAATTCATTTAATTTTTGTTTTATTTTAAACCTTTCTTTTTCATTTTGTTTTTGTCTATTTAATTTTTCAATATTTAACATCTTGGATCTAAATATTTTAATATCTTTTACAATTTTATCTTTCATTTCCTTGGGAACATCAATTAAATCGTTATTATCTACAGTATAACTTGAATATGATTTCATTATATGATCTAAATCTTCAACTCCTTTTGTTTTAGAATTTGTTTCAAAATTTTTTGAACTAAAACATATTAATTTTATTTGATTTTTTAATTTTTCTTTTATTGATTGTGAATTTAAATCTTCAACCTTTATTGTCGATAATGTATCCTTTATTTTTGGATTATATATTAATTCAATTTTAGGTATGATTTCATTAAGATCATTTTCATAATTTTCAATAAACCATTTTAAATTTTCTAATTTTGAAAATCTTAAAAATACAACTTTTTGATCAATATATTCAGAACCATTTATCGTTGACCATTCAAATTTTTTGGACTCATCATTTGACGGGTTTAAAAGTTTTAATAGAATATTTTCAATCACATTGTTTTTCAAATTGGGGAAATTATTTATAATAATTGTTGATATTTGATCTTTTAAATTAGTTGGATTTATTGAATCTATATCTATAAGATATTTTGGATCATCATTTTCATTAATAACTTCAGTTACCAACTCTTTTGAGACCTTATTATTATCGTTATTACTAGTGATACTTTTTTGATTTGATTGTTGTGTTAAGATCTTTGTATTATTTATTTCAATTATATCAGAAGCATCAAATTGTTTTGGAGTAGGTAGTTGTAGATTCAATTGATATTGATGATTTTCGTCGTTTGATTTTCTTTCATCTATATCTTTAGCTGTATTATCGTTCTTCGACTTTTGGTCTACAGAGTTTGAATTCTTAGATAGTAATGATAATAATTTGGAATTATTTGATGATGGAATGGCATAAGGAGCAGTTAATGTTATATCTCCGCTAGACAAAAGTGTACTATGTGATTCATACTTTGACATCTATATCTTGTATATACCTAGTACTAATGAGTGTTTTTGAATGGTATCTTGGTGATTCGAATTATCTAGTACTAAGTTTCAAATAATAAATTTAATTTTGTATTATTGTTTTGTAAATTTGAAACACCAAAAATATTTAAAAACATCATCACAACAAAAGTAGCACCCGAATCGTATGTCCAGCCAAGATCTACTTCTACCGCATGATTTAGAATCTAATAAGACTGACTCATTTCAAAGTAACGCTGATCATATATCTTTAGAAGCTTCAACAACAAATGATGATGATAAAATTGTGAAAGATCCAAATAATTTAGATTCATGGAATCAATTATTTGTACAATATGATGATACAATAGATCAAAGTATTTCTCAAGATGATCCAACCAAAAATTCATTAAATCAAGAAACTAAAACCAAGATACATAATGCTTATAAAACACTACTATCAAGATTTCCATATTTAGAAGAATTTTGGAAAAAATGGTCAGTTGTAGAATATAAAATGAATGGGAAAAATGCATCAATTGATATTTTAAGAATGGCAGTTGAGAATTTTCCAAATTCTGTAAGTTTATGGTCAAATTATTTATCTGCTTTGAAAGTAGTTGATGAAATTAAAAATATTGAAAAATTTAGACATTTATATAATATAGCAATTGATAAAAATGGATATCATTTTAATTCAGAATCAATTTGGGATAAAGTTTTAGAATTTGAAACAAATTTAGCAAAAGAGCAAGATAATTTAAAATCTAAAGAATTATTAGAATTATATTTAAAAATTGTTAAAATACCATTATATCAATATGCTAAATACTATACTCAATTTTCAGAAATCAATAAAAATTACGATATAAATTTATTAATACCGTCAAAAGATTTGAATGATTATGTTGTTAAATTCGGGAAGAAGAAAATTGAAGATTTATCATTAATTGAAAAGCATCAAATAATAGATGATTATTTTGCTAGTGTATTTGCACAAACTCAAGCAAAAGTTAGTTCATGTTGGGAATTTGAACAATCTTTACTCAATCAAGATTTTTCAATAGATAGAACTGAAACTTCCAAAGAATTAAATACATGGATTAACTACTTAGACAGGGAAATACGAATTTATAACAATTTACCATTTGACGAATTTCATACACAATTTAATTTAGTGGTTAATTTATTTGAAAGAAGTATAATACCAAATTGTTACAATTCTGATTTATGGATTAAATATATTAAATTCATATATAATTCTAAAATTTCAGAAGATGAAAAGTATGAAAAACAACAATTAATTTATAATATAGCTAATTCAAAATTTATTCCATTAAATGATAATAAATTAAGAAAAATGTTTTCTAAATTTTTACAAAGTTATGATAAATTTAAAGAAGCTAATGAATATTTATTTGATTGGATAAAATTGTTTAGTGGAGTATCTAAACAATACTATAAAGCTCCATATTTGGAGATTGTAAATGAAATTGTTTTAAATTGGGGACTTGTTTTGACACCAATCGATTTTCAAAAACTCTTGGAACAAATAAGTAGTACTTATTATAATGTTCGTGAGTCTAAAATCAAGAAAGGAGTAGAGGAAGCAGAGGACAAAGAATACGAAGATAAAATTAAAGAAGAAACAAGTGAAACCAATAAATCTCTTTTACAACTACCGGATAAATTTGTACAATCATTTACAAATTTTCTTAATGATGATTCAATACCAATAATAGTTGTACGACTTTTACAAATCTATAAACATCAAAATCAACCAATAAAAATAAGGGATTTTTTCAATCAAAATTATACACATAATTCATTAATTAAATCATTTGAATTTTGGAAATTTATATTTGAATATGAAGCACAATCGCCTTTTAAAAATTTAGAAAATTTAAAATTAATATATAACGTAATAATTAATGAATCAAATTTAACAAAATCACAATTAGATATATTTATTGATTGGTATTATGATATATCATGTGCAAATATTAATGAAATTTTAAATTTAAATGGTATGAAATCAGATGATACATTAATTTTAAAAGATTTAAATTTATCAAATTCTTTATTTTATAATAAATTAATTAGAAAACATCAAGAAAAATTTAATTATAAAATTTCAAACACTAAGAAGAATAATAATAAATTTGAAAATGAAGATCCTTATCTCAGCTATTTATCTAAACAGGCGGGACATCCTGGTATTTTAATTGAATCAAATCCTGAAATAACTAATAAATTTACTAAAAAAAATAATTGGATAGATTTAACTAAACGAGATTTACAAACTCCTTCTTATCCTACTTATAAAGGAGTTGAAAAAGCTCAATCTCCAATAAAATATCCAAATGATTAAAAAAGTATATATATAATTCTATTGCCACGTATAAATAGATAAATAAAAAATCTATAATTCATCACTTTGACGACCAATAACCATTAGATCATCTCTAAAAGTTGCTTTACCATTACATCTATTATCACCATATACTTCAATAATTTGTAACTTTGGACAATGATTACCAATTAATGATAAAATTTCATTATCAACTGATCTAACAAATGAACAATCTAAATATGTTAATAAAGGTAAATGAATTTCATGATAATAATGTAATTCATCACCATTTTCATCTACCTGCTGTGACAGTTCATTATTATCTATTTTTTCTTTCAATAATTTTTTAAATTGATGATGATCATTTGTTGAAATTTGTGATAAAAATTCATTTGAAATTTTAAATAATGAATTTATACTTAATTCAACTAATGTATGACATGAATGATTTAATAAAGAATATATTGCTGAATCACCTAAATCTGAACATTTCATTAAATTTACTTCTAATAATCCTCCAACATTAATTTTAGAATATTCATTAAATGCCTGTGTGAAACCTTCATTTGAAACTTGATCTAAATTTTTCATTGATAATTTTGTTAAATTTGAACAATATTTGGTAACACCTTCAATTAAAAATTTATCAGTTAATGCCGAACAACCATCAACATTTAAAGAAATTAATGATTCACCTGTTTTTTGTAAAATATCAATTATTATATCATCGTTTATTATATCTTCATTTGTTGGATAAGAAATTTCTAAATGTTGTACTTTATTTTTTCCAATAAATGAACTTATTTCTTTATAAGATTCTAAACTTGTCAAACCATCTAACCTTGATAACTTTAATGAAGTTAAATCAGATCCACAATTTATTAATAAACTTTGTAATGATTCATTTCCAAATCTATGAGTATTTCTAACTTCAAATTTAATTAATCTTCCTTTCATATGATCAAAAAATGCTTGCCACATTTTATCACTTATTAAAAATGGACCATTTAAAGATAAACTATTTAAATTTTTCATATTTGAAGCAAAATATTCTAAATTATCATTATGTAATTGACCACACATAAATAAAGTTAAAGATTCTAAATTTGGACAAAAAGAAGCAATTTTATTTAATGAATCAGAATCAACATTTGAACAATCCCAAAATGATATTTGTTTTAAATCTGGTGATAAAAATAATGATATAGTTTTATCATTTAATGATCTATTTTTTGATAAAATTGATGAAATTTTATTTAAATTATAATGACCAATATCTCCTAATACATCAACATCTTCAATATTTTCAGTAATTTTTTTAATACAAACATCTTGTAATTTGGGGATTTTAACAGTTGATTTATTTAATAATGCTTGAGCAACTCTTTTTCTTTTTTTTCTTGCATTTAATTGATTTGCTTTGGCTTTTCTTTCTCTTTCTTTTAAAATTTTATTACATGAATCACATAAATAACCAGATTTTTCATTTATAAATCTGGAAAACACTGATAATTCAAATTCATTACCACAATCAACACAAATATCTTTATCTCCAAATTTTTTCATATCTGCATCACCTAAATCTTCATCATCGGTATCAGTGTAGGCATTGTCGTCACCACTATCATCATCACTACTATCACTGGAACTGTCATCTGGTTGACCTCCTGTTCTTCTTTTTCGTATCCTACTATTTTTTGATGCAGCTTTTAATTTTCGTTTTGCAGCTTTTCTCATTAGTTGAATTTCTTCGTCTTCTTCTTCGTCTTCATCGTCAGGTTTTTTATTGTTTTTATCAGGAGTTATTGAATTACCGCGTTGTGATGTTCTTCTTGACAAAATAGGACTATTATTTCTTGATGATACATTTGAATTATTAATAGAAGTATCTTGAGATTCATTATCTCCATTATTATTAGTTCCACTATTATTAGGTTCAGGAGTTCCAGTTTGACTAGTATTACCACTTCCATTTCCACTATTTGCTTCTCTTTCACGTCTTTGTCTAAACGCGTCAGTAATACCTTCACTTTTTAAAAATTCAGTCAAAGCTGAATGAGGACCTTTCACTCCAGTTGAATTTTTGTTTCTGTTCCTTCTAGCCATAGTTGATAGTAGAGTATGTTGATGATGTGTATGATATTTGGTGTTGTTGGAGTTGGTTGTAAAAAATAGTTTATAATACGAAGTGAAATATGAAATTAAAAGTTGCAGCAATGTTTTAGAGTTAATTAAGTGCAATTAATTTAATGTATGTAGGTAAAGATGTATTTTATTGTTAGTGAAGAAAGCTACCAAGCACATCAAAAATACCGGCTACCAAACGAACTTTGACAAAAAAAAAATTGCCACTAAAAAAAAATCAACGACACAAAAACTGAAAAGATTCTCAAATCTATCAAAATGAAAATGAAGACGAGAAAGTAAAGTAAAATTAACCCGTTCTTCAATTAAAATCATATCAATTGGAATAGTTTGATAACTGCATAGATAAATAATCAAAAGATATGCAGATCATATTCAAGGATTTCAAGAAAAACACTGTACCAATTGAGGTGGAGTTATCAGATACTGTATGTTTTATCGAGTGAATGCAGTTGAAATTTAATTAATCAATATACTAACTAATCTCCTAAGGTATTATCAGCTAAAGAAAAACTAAGTAAAGAAAAAGATTGTGAACCATCACAAATTAAATTAGTTTATTCAGGTAAAGTATTACATGATGATAAAAAATTAGAAGATTTTAAAATTAAAGAAGGTGCTGCAATAATATATATGATATCACAACCTAAAAAGACTCCTACACCTGTTTCATCATCTGCAACTACTTCAAATTCAACTCCACAACCTACTACTGAAAATAAAAGTACAACTGAAGAGACATCAAAATCTACAGAATCTTCATCAACAAATGCTAATACTCCATCCACAACAAATCAAGAATCAACTTCATCAGAACAACAACCTACTACAACTACAACAACAACCACTTCAAATGAATCTACATTTGCAGTGGGAAGTGAAAGAGAAGCAACTATAACTAATATAATGGAAATGGGATATGATAGACCTCAAGTTGAAGCTGCATTAAGAGCAGCATTCAATAATCCTCATAGAGCTGTAGAATATTTAATAACTGGAATTCCTGAATCTTTACAACGTCCAGAACCACCAATTGCTACATCAACTACAAGAAATGTTGGTGGAGGAGCTAATACTACTGGTCCATTAGCTGAATCTACTACTGGGGATATATCACAACAAGGAGCTAATGCTACTGGAGATGATGAAGATGATGATATGGATGAATCAAATACTGGTGAAAATTTATTTGAACAAGCAGCAGCAGTAGCAGCTCAAGAAGGTAGAGGAGGATCAGGAGCCAATGCTTCAGCCACAACAGGTGGTGCGGCAAATGCAGCTGGAGCAGGTATTGGGGCAGGTATTGGAGATGATCAACAAATGCAATTATTAAGAGCTGCATTACAATCAAATCCAGAATTAATTCAACCATTATTAGAACAATTAGCAGCATCAAATCCACAAATTGCAAGTTTAATACAAGAAGATCCAGAAGCATTTATTAGAACAATATTAGGAGCAACAGGTGATGATTTAGGTTTTGAAGTTGAAGGAGAGGAATCAGGAGATTTAATTGGTGGAGCAGGTGCTGGAGCATCAGGTTCTGATCCTGAAGGAACTGTTGGAATTGCATTAAGTGAACAAGATCAAAATGCAATTGATAGATTATGTGAATTAGGATTTGAAAGAGATTTAGTTATACAAGTTTATCTAGCTTGTGATAAAAATGAAGAAGTTACAGCAGATATATTATTTAGAGATAATATTTAAGAGCAGAACAGGAAGAAATAAGTATTTGTATGTAAGAATATTTAAAATAGGAACCTACAAATGTAAAAGTAGAGAAATCATGATGTAAAAATAAAATAAAATAAATTATTGTAGTCTAGTACTCTATAAGTTTCTACATATATATGCTATATATCTAATCTGAACTCATTATATATCTATTTCATATAATGAAGTTATAGTTCTATAACCATTTTTTTCTTCACTAGGTATTGGAGCATTCCCAGGTCTTATAACAATATAACTTTGCATTTCAGCTTTTATAGCAGCTTTAACTTCATTTATATTATCACTTAAAAATAATACAGTTTTAGGATTATTTAATTTTCCAATTTCTTTTAATATTTTAGTATATGAAGTATATTCATTTTTATAACCAGCAGTTGTAATATCAAAATAACCAGATAAGTATTTATTTAAATTTTTAGATTTACCATTTACGTCTACATGACCAAATAATAATTTTTGAGCATTTATACTACCTGATGAATAAATATATATTTTTTTTGTAGTAGATGGAAATTTTTCAATAAATTCAATTGAATCTTTATAAACTGGAGATTTTAATTCACCAGATTTATAACCTTGATCCCATATAAAACCTTGTAAAGATTTTAAAACAGGATCTTTTATATCATTATCAACTAAATTTTTTAAATAATCATATATTGATTCTGAGGAGTTTGTTATATTTGATGGTAAATTTTCTAGTATATTTATTATTGGATCATTACTACCCAATGAATTTATTGGATAATTATATTTATTTAAAACTTCTGGTAATTTTTTTATAAAATATGGAAATAATTTATCTTTTACAAATGTTATTGGACATATTGTTCCTTCTATATCTAGTATCACAGTGTCTATTTTAGATTGATGAACGAGATCTGAGTGAATTGAGTCTGACTTAATTGGTGAATTTGTCATTTATCTTATATTGTTTTCTACTTATTGAATGGTTAAAGACCAAATAAATTGTGGTTGTAAATTTCATTTTCTAAAACATTTTGATTACATGAATTTTTGAGACATGATTTACAAGTTTTTGACATTGAAATTTTCTCGACATTGAATTCAGTAGCATATGATAAGCTGTTGAATAGAGTTAAAGTTTCAACCTTCCTACTGATTTGATTATTGTAATAAAAAGCTTATTTTTTTGATCATTTTTCCTATTATCGACATTTCTACGAATTTTTTGATAATATAATTGATTTGAAAATGTGTTGGTTACAAACTAGAAAATTATGAAACTCAACAAAAAAAAAAGCATACGTTCCGTCTAATTATAGATACTTTGTGTCTTCGGAAATAATTGTTAAGAGTAGTAAGTTGTTGAAAAGAACTGGATGAAGATTCAATACTCTCTTTACCATGAATATCGTATTTAACTGGTGCTATAGATAAGCAGTTTTTATATTTTAAATCAAGATTATGCCTTGGACCTTAACTGAATCAGATTTTTATTATGTTTCGTAGAACATTACACAAAATGCAAGAAACGGATTTATAATTTCATTTTTGTACTCCAAATAAAAAATTACACAAAAGCCTAAACCTATAATGTCATATGAGTTTCATCTTTAATAGTCATCACTATGATACGACGAGCTGTACATGTTTCAATGCTTTTAAGGTACTACTATGATACAAAAAGTTGGAGTAACTGAACTTTAATTTGAACTGTGATTCATTCGATTCTCGAGAAAAGCAGAGTTCTAAAAGGTTATGAGAGTATTTTTTAGAGATTACCTCTTAAGCTAACATTTTTGGTAGCATCAATTAGATGTAATTATCAACAGATAATAAAAGCAATTAATTTTATATTTTATAAATACTTACATCATTACTTTCTTAAAATATTTTTATCAACTACTTCATAATATAATTTCAATTTTAAAGACAAGTCAGTCCTACCCCTACTTGAAACATAAAAGAAGAATCTCACGTTAGTCATTTTTACCTACCTATTTATTTCAAAGCAATTATATGTACATACTTTCACTTACTTAAACCATTTTGAATAATAAAATAGAATAAACATGTCAAAGAGAAAACCATTATTTGAAGAAGATAAAGATTATATCAATGAAGATCATATAAGTGATTTCGCAAAAGCTTTAATATGGCAAGATTATGATACAGATATAAATACTTCACCAACAACTCCTAAAAATGAACCAATAGATTTTAATAATAATAATGATGATATTTCTTCAACTTCATCACTGCATACTGAAGAAATTGATGATGAATCATATATGTCGGATAGTAATTATAATACAAGAAAATTATTAAATGAAGGTGCAGAATTAGGTATAACACCAACGGCAAAACCAGATATGATTACTTCAAAAAGTGATTGGTTTCCTGTAAATAGTGATAATTTTAAAAAGGATAAAAATAAATCATCAAATTCAAAAAACCAGAATAATAAAGATAAAAAACCAACATCAACCTTTAAAACTTTACAAAATGAATTTAGAAATAGTGCAAGTTATACATTACTACGATGGCCAATATTAATATTTGTATTTATATGGATTACAATATTAGGATTTCTTTATTTTATTGTAAGAGCTTATGTTGCATTAAGTGAATATTTTTTTACATGGACAGGAGAAAGAAAAAAATTAAGAGATAAATTAAGAAATTCAAAAACATATGAAGAATGGATTGAAAATGCTATTGCGTTGGATAAATTTTTAGGATTAGATAAATGGTCTGAAAATCCAAAATTTTCATATTATGATTACAAGACAGTTAAATTAACTATAAATAAATTAAAAAAAGCCAGATTAGATAACAAAATTCAAGAATTATTAATACTTTTACAAGGATGTCTCAAGCGAAATTTTGCAGGTATTGAGAATCGTCAATTATATTCTCATAGATATTATGGTACTAAAAATTTAGTTCAAAATTATAATGAAGAAGTTTTATTATGTATTGAGAAAATATTAACAACAAATGATTTAAATATTGAATTAAAATGGAAATTTTTTAAAATTGTTTCAAAAAATTATGGTAAATCTGCATTGTGTTTAAGTGGTGGTGCTTGTTTTGCTTATACTCATTTTGGAGTAGCAAAAGCTTTATTAGATGCTAATTTATTACCAAATATTATTTCTGGAACATCAGGTGGTGGATTAATTGCTGCTTTATTATGTACTCGAAACAATGATGAATTAAAAAAATTATTAATACCTGAATTAGCAAGAAAAATTACAGCATGTGAAGATCCTTGGTATATATGGATTCCAAGATTAATTAAAACTGGTGCAAGATTTGATTCTGTTGCATGGGCAAGAAAATCAAATTTTTTTACAAGAGGTTCAACAACTTTTGAAGAAGCTTTTGAAAGAACTGGTAGAAAATTAAATATAAGTACTGTTCCTGCTGATCCTCATTCTCCAGTTATTTTATGTAATGATATTACTTCACCTCATTGTATTATATGGTCAACTTTATTAGCTTCTTCAGCAGTACCAGGAATTTTAAATCCTGTAGTATTAATGATGAAAAATCCAGAAAATGGAACTTCTGTTCCCTTTTCCTTAGGTAGTAAATGGAGAGATGGTTCATTAAGAACTGATATCCCCATTGATGCATTAAATACTTATTATCATGTTAATTTTACTATAGTATCACAAGTTAATCCTCATATATCATTATTCTTTTTTGCACCAAAAGGAACCGTTGGCAGACCAGTATCAATATCAAAAAGAAAAACTTCAAAAGAAAAATTTGCTTCATTTAGAGGTGGATTTATTGCAACTGCTTTAGAACAATTATTTAGATTAGAAATTAGAAAATGGTTACAAATTATAAAATCATTAGATTTATTACCTCATGTATTACAACAAGATTGGTCAAATGTTTGGTTACAAAATTTTACTGGATCAATAACTATATGGCCAAGAAATAAATTAAAAGATTTTTGGTATATATTATCTGATCCAAGTGAAAAACAATTGGAGGAAATTATAATGAAAGGTGAAAGATCATTATATCCCAAACTCCTATTTATAAAAAATAGAATATCAATTGAAAGATCAATTGAAAAAGGTAGACAATTAACTACATCAAAAATGAAAGAAGCTAAAATGAATTTAGTGCTTAATTCAGATGATGAAGATGAAGATTATATTCCAAGTGATTATGATTTTAATAAATTTAAAAATTCAATTGGTTTAACAAATAAAGAAATTGAAGATCAATTTATAACTTCTTTAGATGAAGATGAAGATGATGATGGTGATTTAGATGATTATTTTGATGATGATGGATTAGAAAGTGATACTTATGATAGTGATGCTCTTTTCAATTCTTCAAAAAGGGAAAAGTTTAAAAAAGATAGACGTAATACAATTTTTTAAATAAATGGAAATACATTTTGACATTTTAAAAGCTTGCTGTTTGTAAAAGCTCTTAACTCTAGGTTCTTGTTGACTAAAAAATCATTTGATTTTGGTTTGCGAAAGTTTTGAACTGTAAGATAATCTTAATCAATCGTCAGGATTAAATTGTTTATACATCTTTCGTATCCTTACATCTAATTTCCCAATATCTCCTAATTGTCCATCTTCACTTTCATTAAATTTTTCAATTATTTCAGTTAAATAAAATAAACATAAATCGAGAGATTTATTCATAAATAATTGTTTTTGTTCTAATGTAAAAGGACTTAATACCCAAGAACTCATAATTTCTTTACTAGCATTAACAGGTTTGGGACCAATGGATATACCCAATTTTAGCCAATTATACCTACTAGTATTATCATTTGTAAATTTTTGTAAACTTTTTATACCATTATGACTTTCATTTTTTTTTAAATTTGATAATTTTATATTCGGTAAATTAGTTTCAAAATCATCATATAATATTAGTATTAATGAACCTTGAGGTATATTTTCCACCGCCAAAAATTTCTCCATTGCTTTTGAACTTTCATTCATATATGTATTTGATTTTATAAAATATATTGATTTATCAGAATTGTTAGTTATTGAATAAGTCAGTTTTGATATTAATTGTTTAACATTTGATGTATTTTCTATTAGTAGCTTAAGCATCATATGACCTGCTGAGTGTCTATTTTGAGGACCCGGGTTTCCAATTGAGAATAATACTAATGGTGGAGACATCAGAAACGGGTGAAACTTCCAATGAGTAAGTGTAGTTTAGTATTTAGTTGCAAAAAGTTAAACTGAAAATGTTAAACACGAAAAAATGTTTACAATTTTCAAATTTCCAAAGTTTCGAAACAACTTTTACATACACAAGTCTTGCAGAAGATCATATCAATTGAACGTTTAATTTCGTGTTGATATGGCAGATGATAATGAGAATAATGAGATTATACAAGATAAAACAACGAGCGATTTAATTATCAATAATGAAATAGAAAATGAGGAACCAAAGGATCAAAAGAACAATCAATCAAATGAAAGTCCAAGCAATGATCCGGAACTTATTGATGATTTAAAGGCAAAAAACGAGAAAGAATTGGAAATTGAAATAACAGAGGAAGATAAAGTTGAAATAAACGAAACCAACGAAGAACAGGATGTTGAGGAAGATGATTTTGATGATTTCGACGATTTTGAAGAAGCAAAAATTACAAACAACAACAAAGATCAACAAAATGAAAGCGGCAACGACGACGACGACGAAGATGATGACGACGATTTTGGTGAATTTGATGAATTTGATGAATATGAATCACCAACAACAGTTTCAAATAATAATGAAAATGAAATAGCAATTCCAGATTCATCATTTACAAATAAATTAGAATTTGAAAAAAGTTTAACAAAATTAATGAATAAATTGTTTATAAATCCTCATCAATTTCATTCTACTAAGCTGGAAGAAGAAGACGAACAAGAAGACGAACAAGAAGACGAACAAGAAGACGAAAAACAAGAAAAACAAGAAAAAGAAGATACAAATACTTTACTTAATGAAAGATCTCAAACAATATATAATCAAATTTCTAAAATTCCATATTTACAACCTTCAAATTGGTTAAAACTGGATATAAGACATAATTTATTAATAAAATTAGGTATACCCATAAATTTAGATGAATTAAAACCTATGACATCAAATACGACAAACAATAATTCATCGAATCTAACACAACAATCAAACCCATCTACATCTTCTTCTTCTTTATTAGGTGTACCAACAACAAGCTCAACTCATTCAAGAAAAAAATCAATAACTGAAAATGATTTAATTTGGACAACACCCATTCCAAAATTTGAAGATTTGAAACTAACAAATGATGACAAAGATTTATTACTCAAGCAAACAAAAGATATAATATCAAAATATGAAATAAATTTAATGGAAAATTCTTCATTTGAATACTTAGCTAATTTAAATAATGATACAAAACTAGATGAAAAATTAACACAATTTAAAAATTTAAAAGAAGAGTTAGTGAAGCTAAATTCTATTTGGTTAAATCAACTTGGTTCTTTAAGAAATGATTATGAAATTTATGAAAATTATATTCAAAGTTGTATTGGATATTCTCAAAAATTAAGAAGAGAAGAGATATTAGAAAATTTAAAAAAATTAAATAAGAGTAAACAAAAAAGTAAAAGAGGTCATAAATAGATAATCTATTTTTAATAAAATTATTTCATAAAATGTTTCATAAATTTTTTTTATACTTACGTAAAATCTCTAAAACGTTAATCTAAATCTTAATAATACAATAAATTGAATATCTAATTCATAAAATTAAATAATGAATTAAATTCATCATTCATTTCCATACCTGATTGTAAATTCATATTAATGAAAGAACTGTCAATAAAATTAGTTTGAAAACCAGGAGTTGATGGATTATTATTATTATTATTATTAGCTGCCTTTATATCATTATTTGAATTCGATGAAGTTGATGATGAAGGTTCTTGATCATTTGAATTATTAAAACCACTACTATTATCTTCAACTTTAATATGTTGAGAAGGTGGTTGAGATGATTGTCGTTGTTGTTGGTCATAATTATTATTAATAGACGTCATATTATTATTGTTATCATTTGTTCCTGATCCTGATCCCATATTATAAATATTACTACCCATTTCTTCAATTGAAGGAGATTGAATTCTTGTTGGAGGTAAACTAACACCAAAATTTGGAAATAATTGAGTTGGTTCAAAATTTTCAAAAAAATTTTGTTTATTGGGGATATTTTCTGTAACTAAACTTATATCAGGAAATGATTTTGTTGATGAAGTTGGTGATGTATCAGTTGTTTGTTTATCACTATTATTACTACCTTCACCACCACCAGCACCTGCATTTGCTGCTAATTTCATTGGAACTTTATATTGTTGAATCAATTGTTCAATTTGTGGAGTTCTTGATTTTATATCATTTTGTGGTATTGGAGTTTGTTGACGATTATTTAAAGAAATTGGTTGACGTGCTTGTTGTTGTGATGTTTGATAATCATAATAAGCATTACCACCTGGTGAAACACCTGATGTAGTTGATCCAGGAGAAAAACTTGATCTCATTTGCAGAGTAACTGGTTGAGGTTGTGGAGCAACTGGTTGTTGTTGATGATGAAGTGCTTGTTGATGAGGATGATGATTTTGTAATGAGAATTGTTGTGGATGTTGCTGTGGATGCAGTTGAAGATGCAGTTGTTGTTGTTGTGATGGATGATAACTTGACGAAGTTTGATGATTTTGTTGATGATTTTGTTGTTGTTGATTAATCATTTGAATAGGATTTGTAGTTAAACCTAATTTTTCATTAGCTAAATTTTCTTTTTCTTCAGCAATTCTTGAACCATTTTCAATAACATTTGCTCTTTTAAATTTATCATTTGCATATTTATCAAATAATTTAATTAATAATCCAGCAATTGGCCAATATTCAGATAATTTAATTAAAACAGCTCTTGATATAAAAATTGAATCACTTGCTGTTGAAGCAATAACAGTATTTGTTGAATCAACATGATAAATTAACATTATTAAAGCACTAAAAGCAATATAAACATACATTGTTGGAACAAATTTTAATAAATCTCTATCTAATAAAATTTTTGAAATTATAGAAATCATTCTTGCTGATTGAAAACTTATACCCCAACTTGGATATTTATAGTTATTTGGATTAGTTGATGAAGATCTTGCCATTCTAATTAAATTTGATCTATGAATTAAAAATAATCTATTATAATATTGAGCATTTAATAAACATGCATAAAAATTTTGTGAAGAAGAATCAGCTAATGAAAAACTTAATTGAGGAGGTAAATTTGTAAACCATATACCCATTAACATATCACAATGTTCAATAATTGAAAAAGCATTTCTTCTTTTCATTGATTCTGATTTAACACTATATTGATGTTTTATTATTATACCAGTAATTTCAGCTAATTTAATTAAATGAATAAAATATAATGCATGAGTTTCATTTATTGGATAAGGAGAAACTATACCTAATTCAGAATCATTTTCATCAAAATCATCAGTTGTTAACATTGGTACATCACAATCATTTAAATCTATAACAACAGGTCTTCCAAATGCAATGGCAACATTTCTATCTTTTTCAAATAAACACCACCAAATTCTTCTCCAAACTCTTTTTTCTGATAAAGTTAAACTTTTTGATTTTGTTACATCTCTTTGAAATCCAAATCCTTGAGCTAATCCAACTGCAGCTCTTGACCAATAATAAGAATTTTTTGTAACATCTTCAGGACCATCCCAATAAGAACCAATTAAAATTAAAGTTTGAATAATTGAAACAGGATCACTTTCATAATTTGTTTCATATAAAGCTTTTGCTCTTCTAAAAAATGTTAAACTTGCTAAATTATTTGAACCATTTGAATCTAATAATAAAGGATTTTTTGAAACTCTACAACCACATAATAAAACAGCATGTAAAACCATTAAACTTGGACTATCATTTGGATCATTAAATTTTTTCATAAATAAAGTTCTATTTAATACTGGCATTAAAGGATGAACATGTTCAAAATATGCATCAATTAAATCTGAAGCTAATTCTTTATTTGGTAATAAAAAAGCACCTCTTAATTTTAAAATTTCTAATTCAACTGAATCTAATCCATTATCATTTACTTCAAAAACATCTTCAGTTAATTGAACATGATTTTCACCAACTTTTTGTGGTAATACAGCAATAGATGATGAACCAAGAAATGTTAATGAAGGTTTTATTTTAGAAGTTAATAATTCCTTTTTATGCATTGAAGGTCTATTTTTATATGATGAAGTTAATGATGGTGGTACACTTACTTGAGAAATATTTAAAATTGGTTCACTAGTATTTCCATGATTTTTTGTATGACTTGTATATAATGATAAAGATATTTGAGTTTTTGATTTATTTGTAGAAGAAGAATCTTCTTTGGAGTTTTTAGAAGAAGTATTAAGTTCATTATTTACATTATCTGGAGTTAAAGATTTACCATCAGTTGTAATATTATTACTTGATTCATCTTTTTTAGTCTGTTGTTGTTCAAGTTGTTCTTGTTGTTGTTGTTGAGCTAATTTTTGTTTTTTTGCTTTACTTTCACCAGATTGATTACCTCTTTTTTTAACTTCAGGTAATACACAATCACATCCAAAAGTTATACAATTAGTACAAGGTATATGAATTTCAGCATCACATCTAACTTTTCTTGATCTACAAACAGTACATGCTCTTGATCCTCTAGGTCTTTTATATTTTATAGTAAATGCTTTTGGTTTATCTGTTTTAGTAGTTGATTTTGAAGTTTTACCAGTTGATGTGGATGCTGTAGGTGTTGTACCTGTGGTTGTGGTACTTGTATTTGTTACTTCAGGTGTAGATGAGTTATTTATTGTATTTATGTTCTTGTTAGTTGTATTATTATTGGTTGTAACTTTTTCTTCGGAGTTATTTATATTATTATTATTTAAATTTGTTGAATCATTAGTTTGTTCTTTATTTGAATCAACATCATTTATATTATACAGTTCTTTCTCTTCTTTTTTGATGGATGATGATGATTTGTTATTAACCATATCCACTATTAACCTTCGTTGATTCTCTAAAGTTGATAATAAGAATTCTACTTGTTAAAATTGAGAGATTGTAAAATAAATTTGATTTTTTTATTTTTTTTTTTTTTTCTTAGTGCTCAAACAAACTTAGTGGAAATAGACTATGTTACAATACAATACGATACGGATAATACTTCAGTTCAGTCAAGAAGTGATTTATTATATAATGAACAACTCCGAATGTATAATAGCATCGATCAGGTTAGATTTTGATATTAGATCTTATCAAGAAAGTACTAAATTGGTTAATCGATTCAATCTTAGTTGGTATTAACTGATAGTTTTCTTATTCAACAGATTAAGGATAACAGTTGATCAATAACTTTATATAATCCATAGTAGAAGTCAGAAGGAAAGTTTAAAGTTAACATGGATTAATCAACACTCTAAATTTAGTATTAAAGTTTCTAAATTTTACATAAATCCGTAAAATATGTTTATTCATATATATAAAGCTACGGATATACTGAACTACGAAACTTATGGTTTCAATTGAGCGGTCTACATCTAATTAGGTTAAAAGTCAATGATTAAACTACTTCTTTTCAAAAAATTTAGTAATATCTGTACTCTATGAAATTAGTGAAGTATTATAATCGTATTTTATGTCACTATTTGTGTTACACCTTAAATAAGTTTAGAAAATAAATTATTATTATTATCTTTTGTTAATGATGATAGTTATCTTCAATTTAAAGTATAATGGATGTTTCAATTGAACATTTAAGTTCATTTTATACTTGTTTTGGAATCAGATTTGAAGCAAGTTAGTTACTTACTTTCTAATCTCTACTTTATTATGAACTTGTAATTCATTCTATTGTCTCATTATGCATAGTTTAGAACTAAAAAAACCGTTAATTGATTCAGTTTTATGCTTAATTACGAATTAATCATAATTTTTGTGATTTATCCACTCTATAGCCAAAAATCATAAATATTGTAAAATATCAATAGTTTCTTCAATTTACATTCAAAGCATTAACTTCACTAGGTTTCTTTTCCACAATCCAAATTCTTTAATTTTATGAGTAATTTAAAGTTTCAATGATTTGAGATTTCTTAGATATTGTTGGCAATAATAAATAAATTATTACTGATATTTTTCGCATAACCAAAATATTACGTGTATGATTTTAAAATTTTTTTTGGGTGCAAATTTAGAAACACCTTTTCATAAACATTTCTTTCACACAAAGAATTTTTGATTAACAATAAACAATGGAGTCTTGTGAATACTACGGGGGTTTCTTTGGAATTAATGCGGTAATATTAGTAGTAGGACTTTTAGGAATTGGTTATACATTTCACTATTACATGAAAACTATTGATAAGATGTATGATATTCACGACGAACTTTTCAAATTATTTATGAAAGAATGGAGGGATCAAAATGCTGCTTCAATTGAAAATAATGATAATTCCAATAAAAATCAAGTTCAATCAGGTAAAACTTCATCAGTTCCAATTGTATCAAGTGATTTAGAGAAACAAGTTCACATAGACCAAAATTCATCAATTTCAATTGCATCAGGTGATTTAAAGGATTTAGCTCAATCAGACCAAATTTCATCAACTTTAGGTGAATCTTGTCCATTACTATCAGACAATAATAATTTAAATCAACCAGATTTCTGGTCAGGGTTTATTGATAGAGAGTTTAAATTTAATTTGGACAACTTATTTCCAACCGAACTATTTGATAATCATCAATATGCTCAAGAATTAAAGAATAAATTTAAAGTACTTGGAAAAAAATCTCTTTATTGGCTTTTGTTCCTGTGTATTAGTTTTTCAGCTGCTTTAATTTCCTTTACTATCATTGTATGCGGAGCTTGGACCATTTATGATGAAGGATGCAAAAAATAAAATCAACTAAAAATAAGTAAGTAGTCTAGTTATTTTCAATCTCTAAATCTTTTTTTAATTTTAATTGTTTTAAAAATATATACACTTCTTAACAATCTTACGAGGAATAGTTACTTTAAGTAATGTTTGCATACTCTGTAATCTCTCCTTATTAAATAATTTATTCAAAGGGTAGCCTAATAAGAAATTTAAATTTTCAGAGTGGTTTCAAAGCTACACCATAACTACTGCTATGCTTTTAAAAGGTATTAATGTCTGATTATGAATTGTTTGACCTAGAATTCTGTCACAGAATTTGCTCTTATGATGTAATTTGGAATAATGTAAAGCAAAGTCATATCTGGTAATCAATAAAAAAGTAATGAATACAAATGTACTAAAAAAAAAACTAATTATCTGAAACAACAACCCATAGCTTTCATCACAGCAAAAGGGAAACCAGCAATAAAACCATAAAATAAAAGAAGTAGAAGAAAACAAATAGTTACCTTGTAGTACAACAATTGCTTGAAGAAACAATACAATAAATAAATTGAGTAACAAATGAAACTTATAATTGTTGCCAAAAGTTCAATAATGTTATAAATGATTCCAACAATATCATTAAAAACAATTTTAGAACAATTTTTAATCAAATCTTGTAATTTTTCAAATATCCATTTCATTCTATCACTATTTTTTTGAGAATGTTTCTTCGAATATTCATTTGTATTTTGATTTTGATTTGGAAAAATTGAAAAATACTGTAATTTTGAATCTTCTATAAAATTAAAAGCTTGTTGTTTGAAAGTAAATCTTTTTTTCACTGGTTTTGGATATGGTATATTATTGTCTAAATTGTTTTGTGAATTAATTTCTGTGATCATTGATGTACTGGACGTTGTATTTAATTGTTTTTGCATATTTTTATTAAAAGTTGAAGAGTTTCAGGTTGTTTTGATTTAGAATAAAATCATTATTCCTGTAATTGGATAAAAATACTCATATTTTCAAATAATGGTGTTATAATTTCCAGTTTTTTTTCAGTTTTATAAAGCACCTTGATGTATAATTATGGAACTCAACGTAAAAAGGTTGCGAATTAAAAAGGGGATTTGTTTCATGTTTTGGGATAGCGTGGATAGCTACCATATTTCAGTTATTATTAGCTACTACAGAATATAAATATAAAATAGATTAAATAGAAATTGTATCGTTTTATGAAGAGTTAATGGTTTTTATATCAATTCACTTATTTGTGTAGTAATTTGCTCCTATACAACAACCTATCTTCAATTTAAGGTACAAATGGATGTATCAATTGAGCATTTTAATTCTATACTTGTTTTTGGAATCAAATTTGGAACAAGTTTGTCATAATTCACTTTCTAATCTCTACTTTGGTATGAACTTCTAATTCATTTTATTGTTCCATTATGTATGATAATCTAGAACTAACCGTTAATTCAGTTTTATGCTTAATTACGAATTGATTATACTTTTTGTGATTTATTCTAAATATTAATTGATTCTTCAGTCTGCAGTCAAAGCATTAACTTCACCAAGTTCTTCTTTTCCACATTCCAAATTCTTTAAATTCAGAGCGCAATTTTGAAGTCTTATTGATCCGAAATTTCTTAGATATTGTGGGCAATAATAAATGAAATATTTATTATATATTAGCATACCGAAAAACTTAATAATTAATTATCATGTAAGTATTTATAAATTTGATACTTTTTTTTTGGTTGCAAGTTTAGACAACATTTGTTCATAAACAATTGTTTTCACACAAAAAATTTTTGATTAACAATAAACAATGAAGTCTTGTGAATACTACGGGGGTCTCATAGGAATTAATGCGGTTATATTAGTAGTAGGACTTTTAGGATTTGCTTATACAATCCACTATTTCCTAAAAACTATTAATAAGATGGATAATATTCGAACCGAACTTTTTGAAATATATTTGAATGCTGCTTTAGTTGAAAATAATGATAATTCCAATAAAATTCAAGTCCAATCAGGTAAAACTTCATCAATTCCAATTGTCTCAAACGATTTAGAGAATCAAGTTCAAATAGACCAAAATTCATCAGTTTCAGCATCAGGTGATTTAAAAGATCTAGCTCAATCAGTCCAAATTTCATCAACTTTATTTGAATCTCGTCCATTACTATCAAAAAATAATAGAAATCAACCCAATTTCTGGTCATGGTTAATAAATAGATGGTTTATATTTGATTTGGACTACTTATTTCCACCCGAAGAATTTGATAATTATCAATATGTTCAAGAATTGAAGAGTAAATATAAATTACTTGGAAAAGAATCTCTTTATTGGACTTTTTTTGTTGCTATTAGTGTTATTGCTGCATGTATATCCTTTAATATCATTTTAGGTTGGGGAGCTTTGTCCCTTTATGTTGAAGGATGCAAAAAATAAAATCAACTAAAAATAAGTAAGTAGTTATTATCAGTCTCTAAATCTTTTTTTTCATTTTAATAGTTGTAAAAATATATATACTTCTTAACAATCTTTCAAGGAATAGTTACTTCCTTTAAGTTATGTTTGCATACTCTGCAATCTCTCCTCGTTAAAATTTTATCCATAGGATAGCCTACATAAAAATTTAAATTCTCAGAGTGATTTTAAAACAACACCATAAGGAGTTATATTGTTGCAAAATATTAAATATCTAATTATAAATTGTTTGACCTAAAATTCTGTCACAGAATTTGCTCTTATGATGTAATTTGGAATAATGTAAAGCAAAGTCATATTTGGTAATCAATAAAAGAGTAATGAATACAAATGTGCTAAAAAAAAAAAATTAACTGAAACAACAACCCGTTGCTTTCATCAAACCAATAGGGAAACCAACAATAAAACCAACAAATAAAACAAGTAGAATCAAAAAAATAGTTATTTGGTAGTACAACAACTGCTTTAAGAAACAACACAATAAATAGATTGAGTAGAAAATGAAAATTATAATTATTGCCAAAATTTCAATAATGTTATAAATGATTCCTCCGATATCATGAAAAACAATTTTAGAACAATTTTTAATTAAATCCTTTGATCTTTCAAAAATCCATTTCATTCTATCACTATCTTTTTGAGAATGTTTCTTCGAATACTCATTTTTATTTTGATTTTGATTTGGAAAAATTGATAAATATTGTAATTTAGAATCTTCTATAAAATTAGAAGCTTGTTGTTTGAAAGTAAATCTTGTTTTTACTGGTTCAGGATATGGTATATTATCGTTTAAATCAATTTCTGAATTATAATCTGTGATCTTTAATGTGCTTGTTTTGCTCAATAATGTACTTGTTGTTGTATTTAATTGATTTTGCATATTCATAATGAAAGCTGAAGATAGTCAAAGTTGTTTTGATCTGAAATAAATTTTCTAGATTTCATTAATCCATGTAATTGGATAAAAATATTCATATTTTTAAATAATGATGTTATAATTTCCATTTTTTTTTTGATTTTATAAAGCATCTTGATGTATTAGATGAAACTTAACATAAAATGGTTGCGAAAAAATTATTATTGCAAATAAGGTTTGTTTCATATTCAAAATATTCAAAAGTCGACTTTGTACACTACTTGATTAATACTTTTTGTGTAATTAATGTTTTTACAATATAAATATTATTAAGGTATTTAGAGTTTTTGTTGTAAAATATATTATCAATTGAATTGACCCAGTTTTTAAGTCAATGCATTCACATCAGCAACATGAAGGAATTATTGAAGGAGCAAGTAATCATATCTTGTTACATTTGACTAACTATACCATATCATGTGGCTAATTACTGAGATATTTCAATTCTAAGTCATGTACAAGTTAAGTCAAATGTGTTGCCAAATTGAAGTAATTGATTATTATTTTAAATGCATCAATACAAGTATAATATATTGACTATATATCTTTCATGCGAAGATTTGGGTTCATACATCATATATTATTACATCACAATTACCCAGTTAGTTACTATCGTCTGAGTTGAAAGTTTGAGTGATCACGCGACATGATACATAAGAGTCGGACATCAATATCCGACATGTGTAAAGATTTGAAATCATACACTACTTACAATGTCATCAAAAAACAGACACGACAAAGTATTACATCAGTACTTTTTGTAGTAGACTAATAATAAACATACATCACACACACACAAAATTAAAAAAGTGAAAAATTTTGAATTTTTTTTTGCTAAATAATTTTAAAATATAGCAGTTTCAGAAATTGATTGAAAAAAAAAAATTATAATAAGCTTTTAGCATTAAAAAAAGTTATACCATTGAATAACATTCAAAGACTTTGAACAATACACATACATCCTAAAAAGTTTATACCAAAATTTCAAAGTCTACCATTTCAACCAATTTTCAACTCATCGTATATTAGACATTCAATTCATTTCATTAATTTTTCATTATTGAATCTAACATCAAAACAAGCTCATTTCGTTAATATCAATACCGACGATTTTCAATCTTAATTTTACATAATTCCATCCAACATATAGATCTATACATACATACACATACAATCATAAATCATGAGTCAGCAAGAAAATGATGCAGAAAAAAATATTGAAATATGGAAAGTTAAAAAATTAATTAAATCATTAGAAATGGCAAGAGGTAATGGTACTTCAATGATTTCATTAGTTATACCTCCAAAAGGTCAAATTTCATTAATTCAAAAAATGTTAACAGAAGAATATGGTACTGCATCAAATATTAAATCAAGAGTTAATAGATTATCAGTATTATCTGCTATAACATCAACTCAACAAAAATTAAAGTTATATAATTCAGTACCAAGAAATGGTTTAGTTGTTTATTGTGGTGATGTTATAACTGATGAAGGTAAAGAAAAAAAATTAAATATTGATTTTGAACCTTTTAAACCAATAAATACTTCATTATATTTATGTGATAATAAATTTCATGTTGAAGCATTAAACGAATTATTAGAAAATGATGATAGATTTGGATTTATTATTATGGATGGTAATGGAGCATTATTTGGTGCAGTAAGTGGTAATACAAGAGAAGTTTTACATAAATTTACTGTTGATTTACCAAAAAAACATGGTAGAGGTGGTCAATCAGCTGTACGTTTTTCAAGATTAAGAGAAGAAAAAAGACATAATTATGTTCGTAAAGTTGCAGAAGTTGCTGTACAAAATTTTATAACTGCAGATAAAGTTAATGTAAAAGGTTTAATATTAGCAGGTTCAGCAGATTTTAAAAATGAATTAAGTAAAAGTGATTTATTTGATAATAGATTACAAGCAAAAGTTATTAAAATAGTAGATATATCATATGGAGGAGAAAATGGTTTTAATCAAGCAATAGAATTATCTGCAGAAACTTTAGCAAATGTTAAATTTGTTCAAGAAAAAAAATTATTAAATCAATATTTTGAAGAAATTAGTCAAGATACTGGGAAATTTTGTTATGGTATAGAAGATACTTTAAAAGCTCTTGATTTAGGATCATGTGAAAAAATTATTGTTTATGAAAATTTAAATATAATAAGATATACTTTAAAAGATATTGAAGGTGAAGAAATTATAAAACATGTTAATCCTGAATTACCTGATAAATCATGGCAAGAAGATAAAAAAACAGGTACTGATATGGAAATTTTAAAAGAAGAATCTTTTTTGGAATGGTTAGCTGAAAATTATAAAAATTATGGTGCTGAATTAGAATTTGTTACTGATAAATCTTCTGAAGGTGCCCAATTTGTACAAGGTTTTGGTGGTGTTGGTGCAATATTAAGATATAAAGTTAATTTTGATCAATTACTAGACGAAGATGATAGTGATGAAGATGAATATTTTGATGATGAAGAAGATTTTATTTAAATTTAACTAGAAGCAAGATAAAAGATGCAATTTTTTTATTGGATCATTCACCATATATATAGAATAATGGTTAATAATTAAGTAAATTCATTATTACTCAACTTTCGTCCATATCATCATTACTCAATCCTCCATTTTTCAATTGTTGTCTCTTTTGTTTAGCTTCCTTTTTAGCATCTTTTTTACTTTGTTTTCTTTCATTAATTTTTAAAAGTTTGTCTTGTTTTGAAATACCATTAGTAACAGCTTTGATAGTATTATCTTTCTTTTTCAAATCTTTTAAAGCATTTACTTTTTCATGACCTATAACATCTTCATGATAATTCCCACTAATCATTTGATGAGCTAAATTATCATATCCACTAGTTAAATAAGATCTTCTATTATTTTTTCTTATAGGTATAGAAATTAATTGATTTAATTCATATTTTATTCTTTTTTGTTCATCTTTTGTTAATAATTTACCTTCTTTTCTTTTCCTTTGTTTCTTGATTATATCATCTTCAAATTCCTCTAAATCATGTAAATCTTCAACTCCTAAATCTTCAGCTGCTTGTTTTACCCAAGAATCTTCTTTTCTTGTTGCAGTATTTGAAATATTTGAATCTGCTAATTTTGAAGATAATTCAATTCTTGGTTTTAATTGATTTATTAAATCCATTTCAATAGGTAATAATTTAACATCTTTATGAATATTTAATTTTCCATTGTTGGTAGAAGCATTTGATACAATTAATTTACGTAATTTTCTTAATGGACCACTTGCTTCTTGTGGTGAACAAAACATAACTGAGACACCTTCTTTTCCAGCTCTTGCAGTTCTTCCAGATCTATGAATATAAATATCAGCAGATCTTGGTAAATGATAATGAGCAACATGATCAATATTTGGAATATCTAAACCTCTTGCTGCAACATCTGAAGCAACTAATACAGCAGAAGAATTTTTTAAAGAAGCTTCTTTAAATTTTTCTAAAGATTTTAATCTTTGTTTTTGTAACATTGATGAATGTATTGCAAATGTTGGAATTTTTAAATTATTTAATAATGGTATTAATCTTTTAACTGAATCTATTGAATTTGCAAATACTAATGTTGAACCTTTATACATTAATAAAAAATAATATAAATATAAATCTCTTTCTGTTGGACCACATTCAACTAATGCTTCAGTAATTTGTCCACTTACAATTTCTTTGGGGTTAGCATCTATAAGTATAGGTTTTTTATCTTTAAATTTTAATTTTTCATTTAATAATTCAATAATTTCATCATTACCAGCTAATGAATTTCCATCAATTATTGGTTTTTTATTATTCTTACCAATTTGTTGTTTATTTAATTTTCCAAATAAATCTTTTGAAAAAGTTGCACTGAAAACTAAAGTTTGCCATTTCCATTCAATATCTTTTGATTTAATTCTAAATTTATTAAATAATTCTAATATTTTTGTAAATTCTTCAAAATGACCTTCTTGTAATAATCTATCTGCTTCATCTAATACTATTATATCAGTTAAACTTAATCTTTTACATAATTCATTATCATTTGAAATTAATTCTAACATTCTACCAGGCGTTGCTACTATAATACCAGGTCCAAATTTCAATAATCTTTGTTGTTTTTGTATAGATAATCCACCAGTTACACTGACGATCCCTTTTGATGATAATGGTGTAAATTCAGCTAATTTTGTTAAATGATCCACTACTTGATGAGCTAATTCTCTCGTTGGTGTAAATATTATACCAATTGGATGATTTATAATTTTTTTACTAATATTTTCTTTAATTTTATTTAAAGAATTTAAATATTTTTCAAGTATTGGTATACCATAAGCTAAAGTTTTACCTGAACCTGTTGTAGCTTTACCTATTATATCTTTACCTTTTATAGCAATTGGTATAGTTTTTTTTTGAATTGGTGTTGGTGAATTAAATTTTAAATTTAATAATCCATTTAATGTAAAGGGACTAAGTTTTGTTTCATCTGTTAAATCCCATTCTGGTAAATGAACATCTTCCGGTAAAGGTAGATCTAAATTTGCAAATGTATTATGTTTTAGTTCTTCGTCTTCATCATCTTCGTCTTCTTTATCTTCTTGTACAGGGTCTAGACTTTCTGAGATAATTGTTTCCTCTTCTTCATCATCAAATCCTGTAAATTCTTCGTCATCCAATATCTCTTCATCTTCATCTTCGTCTTCATCCTCCTCATTAATTTCTATATCTTCGTTATTCTCCAGAATATCATCTACTTTATCATTCTTTTCAATATTTTCTTCTTTCATAACAAATTGAGGTTTCCCATCAATAACTTCAACATCAACTCCATCAATTTCTTCTAATCCAAGAAATCCAGTATAATCTCCTAAATTATCTGGTATTTCAACTGGTTTCCAATCTAAATCATTTATTTTAACTATTTTTGATTCTTTTTGCAATTTTTGTTTTAGGGTCGGTATTTTCCTTCTCTGTTGTGATTTTTTGGAAGGTTTTGATACTTTGTTTGGTTTCGTGTTAGGTTTATTCTTCATATTGGTTTCTCTTCTTCAAATGTTGAGATTGGCTTTGGTGTTTCAGATTGAATCCTTTGGTTATTCGAGTTTCAAAATTATAGAGAGAAGCTCATCCTCAGAATATTACACAAAAATTTATGTGCTGAGTTACAAAAAGTAGACAGGACATTTTCCAAATTTTCAAAAGGTCCAACCACAACATCATGATAAATCAATGGCCAAGAAGAAAGTGAAGAAGAGTCTATCGTCAATTACCAATGACAAGAATAGAAACATTATAAATCCCAAGTCTTTAAAACCACAACAAACTAGACAAATAATCCGAAGATTTCACGTTTTACAAAAAAATAAACATTCAATAATAACAAAATTACAAAAATCGAACACTTCAATTGATTTAGACAATTATGATGATATAAAACAGAATAAAATATATCAAGTAGAATTCAATAATTTCAAAATAGCGAAAAAACACGCTAATAATGAAATTTATAAGATAGATGTTACCTTAAATGAAATTGAATTAATTAAAATCTTAGCTAAAATAGATTCAGAAATAGAGCAAAGAGGTGGAATAAAAATTTATCAATCAGCATCAAATCAAGGTCAAACAAACAAAAGAGGTGGTGATTCATCCAAAAAATTAATTGAATGGTTAAAAACTTCAAAATATGAAACAAAACTAAAAGAAGATCTAAATGCATTAGAAATTGGTTGTCTTAGTCCATATAATAACATATCAACTAGTAAAATTTTCAAATCAATAATTAGGATAGATTTAAATTCACAAGATCCTTTAATTTTACAACAAAATTTTATGGAACGACCATTACCAACTACCGAAAATGAAAAATTTAATTTAATTTCATGTTCATTGGTTTTAAATTTTGTACCATCACATGAAAAGAGAGGTGAAATGTTGATTAGAATTACAAAATTTTTAAAATCACCAAATAAAGGAAAATTAAGTTCATTATTTTTAGTTTTACCATTACCTTGTATTAAAAATTCAAGATATTTTGATAATGATAAATTATTGGAGATTATGAATTCTTTAGGGTTTAAACAAAATTATATTTATGAAGCTAAGAAGGTTGCATATTGGTTATTTGATTGGAATGGGAAAGTATCTAAAAATATAAAGTTTAATAAAAAAGAACTACATTCTGGTTCTACTAGAAATAATTTTTGCATAACAATCAATTAAAGGTATAATAATACATAAATTGTCTATAAGATTATTTGTGTTTATTTTATCATCAAGTCATCAAGTAAGTTATGATTAAACATTTCTTTCATCATGTACAACATCTGGTTTTGCATAATTTTGACAATGAGCCATTTTTGAAACAGATGGTGGAACCCATTCTGAAGATTTCCAAGGTACAACTTTAGCAGCCCACATTTCATCAATTTCTTCTAAACTTAAACCTTTTGTTTCCATAATACAATAATAAACAAATATAATTGAAATTGCAATACAACCAGTAAATACAAATCCATAATAAAAATGAATTGAATTAATAATAAATGAAGAAAAAAATGAAATTAAAAAACCCCAAATCCAATTTGAACCAATTGCAACTGACATTGCTTTTGATCTAACTCTTAATGGATAAGTTTCTGATAATATTGCATAAACACCTCCTGCCCAAGTTGATGCAAAAAAGAAAATATATAAACAAGTTATAAATATCATTGCTTTTCCAGTTGGTAAATGAGTAACTGAATTTTGAAAATTATTTGGATCATCATATAAATTAGTTGAACCTAAAACTGAATAAATAATAAAACAAATAAACATTCCACTTGATCCAGCTAATAAACATTGTCTTCTACCAAATCTTTCAATTGCCCAAATATTAACAAATGTTGATAAAAAATTAACTGCTCCTAAAATCATTGAAGTTTGAAAAGAATCTTCCAACCCCACTGATTTAAATATAGTTGTTGCAAAATAAAAAAAATAATTATTACCAGTTAATTGTTGTAATGAAGCTAAAACAGTTCCAATAATTAATCTTTTAAAAATTCCAGGTTTTCCAGTGATTAATTCTTTCCAAGAAGCATTTCCTGCAAGCTCTTCTCTATCTATACCAGCTTGAATTAAAATTAATTCAGAATTAACTATAGGATCATCTGGTTTTAAATTATTTGATTTTGCTATTGAAATTTTTGCTTCATCTATCCTTTTTTTTTCAACTAAATATCTTGGTGATTCAGGCATAAAAATCATTCCAATGACTAAGAAAATTGCCCATGCAAAACATAATCCCAAAGGAATTCTCCATTGTGCTGATGAATTTTCTAATTGTTTTGTTCCATAAGTACAACAATATCCAATAAATATACCTAAAGTTATACATAATTGAAAACAACAAACTAATGTACCTCTTAAAACTTTTGGTGATGATTCAGATATAAACATTGGTGCAATAACAGAAACTGTACCAACACTTAATCCAGTAATAATTCTACCAATCATAATTTGATACCAAGCAGAATTTGCAGAAATTTGAACAATTATACCAATAACATAAATAACCATTGAAAACATTAAACCAATTCTTCTACCATAAATATCAGCAATTTTCGAGAAAATTAATCCACCAATACAACAACCAATATTAAAAACTGATATAATAATTCCAATTCTAATTTCACTTAAATAATATTCTCCATTATCACCTACTTGTCCAAATCTATTTATAAAATCAGTCATATTAACAAATCCAGAAATTGTACCAGTATCATAACCAAATACAAATCCTCCAAATGCAATTAAAAAACATAAAAATGTGATTAATATATAATCTTTCCAATTTTTATTAGCTAATCTTTTCTTTATTGCTTCTTCAAGACTTTCATCATCTTTATTTATTAAACTTTCTTCAGTTTTTGTTTGTGAACTATTATCTTGAGATTTTTCTGAATTTTCATTTGTTGAAATTTGTTGAATATTATCATCATTTAATTTTGAACTTGTTTCTGAATTGTTATAATTATTACTCATTGTTTGTTTGGTAGAGTTATAATTTGATATTAGAATTTGTTTTCAGAAATGTATGCTTAATTGATATTTCTTTTATACAATTTTGTTGATATGCAAGTATATGATGAATCTATGCTAGATTTAAGGTTGTTAAAGAATCTTTTATTTGATAAAAAACCTGGAGAAAAATTGGAGTAAAAATCTGGAGTCATGAGAAATTGGAGATATATATATACATTCTTGTCAATATTAGGAAATTATAAGTGGAATCTGTCAAAATAAAAAATTATAACTGTCATTTGAATTTTGATTTACTTTTGATTGATGTCGCTAAGCCTTTTAGTAGATCAAACATTTGACGCTTGGACTAAAGTTCTTTTTTAGTATGAATTTACTATGAATTTAGTAATGTCACACGTAGAAGAAATAATTTATTAAATTGCAACCTTGTAATATTTTTATTTGTTTCAGATTTTTTTTAATTTTTTTAAATTTCTATTATTATTTCTATTTCTCGGATTAATTAATTTTGACAAGAAAAGTTAGCATAGAAATCTTAGTAATATATCCGAATCGAAATCTCATGTCTCTTTTGATTAATTTTGAAGTTAATGTGTTGGTTAATAATGGTGAAGACTCATGATTTTGAACCTTAATAGTGTTTTCGAGAGAATCTGACTGATATACTCTATGCATAATGCATTATTCTGAAACACCATAATTTTTTATTTATTTTGCACCAAAATATTCACGTTAGAGAATTTAAAAAATATTAACATTTCTTTTTTACACATAACGTTTTCTCAAGAATTAAAATAAAGGGCAAGAAAATCTTAAATCAGTTTTTAAATTCCAACATCATAGAAGTGAAGGATTGCTAGAAGTTTGATTTTCCGAGAGACAAGATTTAATTACTCAACAAACTTAGAATTACTGGATAGAATATAGACGAGTAGCAAACATTACCTAAAAAATTAGCACAAAATGTATATCTCAATGCCTATGATGAATCAAAATACTTACCCCATGGGTAAAACTTAATACCATAATCTCATATCAGCTATTACAAGATCTTTTGACTTGATAATTGATTCCTCCAAATTTAAAAAAACTAATGACATAATTTGTTACAAAAATCTTCGAATTTTACGTAAATAGTCAACTGTTAGGACGTTACATTGTAAATTTTCGTTTTGAATCACCAAAAATAGTTGTGCTCCGAGACTTAAGAAAAAAAAGGTCAAAATCAACAGAGCCAAGAGTGCTGAATACTGACATCACTCTTGCGGTTCACAAATTTTACTTGAACCTCGCAACAAAAGAATAGGAAAAAAGCTGAGGGTATTATTACTACGTTTATTCTATTCTATATTTAAATCTATTCCTATTGTTAATTTAAGCCCAAACTTGTAATTGTTCAAAATAATCAACTCTCTTTTTTTCGGGATTATAAATATTTTCAACTACTGATTGTCTAATTTCATCAACCATTATTGGATGACCACAAGTTATAAAACATGTTGATCCAATTGATTCTTCTATATTAGTTTCAACTATCTTATTTACATTTGGTCTTGATTCGGTAAATGATATATGTTGTAATTCTTTTTTAATTATTGATTTATAATCAATTGATTCTGAATTAAATTTATTATCTATTTCTATTAATGAAGATGAACTTAATTTTTGTGATTGAGTTGATGATTGATTTAATAATGGTGATAATTCATTACTATCTCCTAAAGAATTTACTGATATTATTCTTCTTTTAAAATCTTCTTCATTTATAGGTAAATTTGGTCTTGTGATATATATTGTAGTTTCTAAATTTAAATTTTGTAAATGAATTAATTCTTCATAAAACCAAAATAATGATGAATATTCTCTAACTACCCATATAAGTTTTACTTTATTATCTTTGAATTGATTTTGTTGACTTTTTATGACATCTAAAGCTTCTGCATAAATTCCTGGTATACCATTTCCACCAGCAATAAATACAGAACTATCATATTTATAAGCTGGAGTTTGTTCACCATAAGAACCTTCAATTGCAACACGTATCGTTGTATATTTATCTGGATGAGTTTTTAAATAATTGGCAAGATTTTTAGTTACTCCCTTTTTAACTTTAATAAATAATATAATTTCTTGATTTGTTGAAGTATAAGTAAAAGGATGAGATTGCCAAAAACAATCCCATTTTAAAAAATGTATAAAAGCATGTCCTCCAGGGATAACTTCCCAACTTTTAGGTTTTGGTACAATAATTTTTAAAGTATCATCAGATAATAAATAAATTTTTGCTTGAGGATTTCCAAATTGATATAGTCTTAGTACTCTAATAATTCTATCAAATAACCAGATCATTGAAGAAACATAATAAAACCAAACACAATATAATTCTTCAACATGTAACCATGCTCCAAAAATAAATATTCCAGCTAATAAAATATGTAAAATCAAAAACATTTCATACCATTTTCTTCGTAATACTAATAAACCTTGAATCATTATTACAACTCCAGCCAAGAATGCAGCTGTTCCCCAATATAAATATGGTTCTATTGTAGTTTTCTTTATAGATTTCATATAAGCAGAATAATTAAAAGCATGAATTATAATTAAAATCATAATAATTCTTGATATCCATCTATGTAAAGTTATAAAAGTTGAATAGTCCCATTTTGTAATCCATTGTAAAAAATTATTTCTACCACCAAATAATATGAGTAGAGGCATCATTGTACTTGATAATATACTAGCTCTTACTGCATAATATCTTAATAATGCATTTCTTTTAGTATGAAACAATGGATCTCCTTCTGTATATGAAATATTTGAAATCATTAAATATGTTGTTAAAATTGTAAATGAAGTTAATATTATACTTTCAATTCTTGTTGGAACTAACATATCAATCAAACCAGCAAATTTATATTCATTTGTTTTATTTTTGTTATTTGTTGATGGTAATGATATCCTTGATCTAAACCAGTTAGTCAAAGGATCTGTCATGTGTTTAAAAAATTGAGGAAATAAATGTTTAAACCAATTATTTATTGAAATTAATGTGAAAACAACAACCCAAAATAATACTAAATAAGCACCATAATCAACACTTAAATCAAAATTTCCTAAAAAGTGATCATAAGCTTGTTCAAAAATATGAGTTTCAGTTTCATTTAATTTTATTGGAAAATGAGTTACATTATTATTTTGATTTTCATTTTGTAATTCAGATATTGATTTTGCATGAGAATCATAATAATCATTAGCATGATTAAAAGTATTTAAAGATAATGTCTTGTTAAATTCTTGACACATTGTTAATAAAGAATTAATTTCATTTGGATGACCAATTTTATAACAATGAGCTATAGTTGCAAAAGCATTAAAATTATTACAAAAACACCATTCTAATGTCTTGTTGTCTTCATTACAAAATTTAATTTGAGTTAATTGAATTTGATAATTACATCCATAAAATGCTATTTTGGATTTACCGTATTTATGAAATGGTGCTCCAATTTGTGAAGTTTCTGGTGCAATTGATGATAATATTGATATTATAAATAATATAATTAATGATGTTTTTATGTTTCTTTGTAGTTTGTTTTTTGTTCTTATTGGTATAAGGAACGGGAATAGTAGTATTCCTGTTATTATAGAAGCGTATATACCAGGTATATACATCTTTTTATCGGTTTGTGATGATCCTGATCTGAGATTGTTTGTTTGATGCCACTGTTTTTCTTATCTTTCAATGCTGATAAGATGGAATTGGGTAGTATATAAATAGTTGGTCGAATTTGAACTTCAAACTACGCTCATTTAAAACGTGTTGAACATGAACAATAATTTAAAATGGAATTTGAGATGCTATATGGAATTTTAAAAACTTTAATGATTCTTTAATAATTATTATCTAAAAGATCAAATAGATAAAAATTTTTTTTTTTTTTTTTCAATTTAATTTTTTTCTTAAAGATCAAAAAGATAAAAACAATAGAATTGAGTATTTAGCCTAAGGATGAAATTTAGTCTTTAAATTGCGTAATTTCAAATAGTTTAAACGTTGTTACATTGTTAATACTTAGATCACAGGTTACAAATATTAGGATATACTATTTTCATTCTTCTGGTTATGTTTCTTGAACAAGAGATTAGCCCATTTTAGCCATATCTCCTTCTATTTCTCGTTATGAGATCAGAAGCAAACAAATCTTTCTTCAAAAATTTTGCCATTTACTTTAAAGGTGGTGGCTTTTTATCTCAAAATTTTAGACTCCTCATTTAGCCTAAATGATGAAGATTAACTTTTCACCAATCTACAACACAAGCTACCAATTCCGAAGAACGGGTTGTTATATAAAGTAGTTTAAATTTCTCTTCAAGCGATATCAGCAATCTTCTAAAGTTGGGGAATGTTAGCAGCAATGTATCATACTAAAATCTTCTTTTTACATATGAATGTGACAAAATTGAATTGACTTGATTTCAACAATTAAATTTGAATCTGATGGTCGTATCTTTATCCCGATTCGGTGAGATCTCATCATACAAATTTAGAGTGTCGTGACTTTGCTTGTCATGTCATTAATTTTTTAAGATGACCAATTTTTCAATAAATCTGGAATTACATCATACATAATAATTACACAAATGGTTAATAAGCAAACGAATTAGATTTATAGATGTATGACAAATTGTAAATAATATATATCATATCAAAGTCAAATAATCATTACAAATCTCAGATCACTTAAGAATTATATAAAAGGGTTAACTATTCTTTATTTTAAACATTTTCAATTTTAGTACCTATAACAAATTCAATTTCATTTTCCAATCAATTACTACTAACACCTGAAAATATACATATATAATCGAATTGAAAAATGTCAATACAAACACAAGGATTAAAAGATGAATATATCCCATTAAATGAAATAAGAAGACCAATTCCACCAGTACTAGATCATCAAAAAATAGATGCAATGGTATCAACTCTAAAAGGAAAACCAATGGAAAGTAAAACTGCAAAATTAAATGAAATAACAGCAGGTGAATTACCACCAGTTGATGTTTTTAAAGTTAGAGAAAAAGGTAAAAATTATTATTTTATAATGAATTCATGTCATAGAATGCAAGCTTATGATAGAATTGCAAAAGAAGAAAATAAACCTGATTTATTAGTTAAATCTAAAGTTTTACCTGCTACTAGAAAAACTTTAAAATTATATTTAGGTGGATCAGTTGATGAAATGTTTGAAGATTTTGATAAAGAAAGAGAAAAAGAAGAAGAGGATGAAAAGGAGAAGGAGAAACAGAAAGATAATGAGAATGAGAATGGGAAAGAGTAAACTGAAAATATTGAATACTCGAATACCATATAGTAGAGTATTAGATAGATCTATAAGTTGTTTAGACTACGATTAATGCAATTCATGTTATGTTTTATAATCTTCCTCTCTTATTCTTGAATCTCCTAACTTGTTTCGGTTGAAAAATCGAGTTTTCGAGTGATAGTTTTTTCACATTCACTTACTAATTAGGTACTTCACACCCAACAGATCTTAATACAAAATAGTCTAAATCAACCATATCAAGAGTAGTTTTAACTTCAAGAATCAATAGTTCTAGATTTCCTTTGTAATTAGCCTCAAAAAAAATTTTAAATGAATGTTTAAAATATAACACATTTCACTTAACCGCCCTAAAAAAAAATACCATAGCGGGAACTTTAGTTAACGTAGATTTACAAAAAGAGAACCTTCTCGAATTGCAAGTCAATCGAAAACTTCACTTACATATATCTTGTTGGCGAATTGGGACGGTTATACTTACGATTACTTTTAAAATAAAGTTAAGTTTAAATTCATTTCGTATAAAATATGTCAAACTATTATATTATAATCTTTAATACAAATTCAAACATAGTTCACAGTACATTCTCAAAGGTATTGTAGGATAGGAATTTTTCTTGTTTACCCAACACTTCAATTAATCGAATCGTCAGATTCATAAAAGTTTGACATATTATATTGATTTCATCCGTGGAACAGACCCTAAATAATACTTCAAAAAATACAGAAATCCAAAATCAAATAATAATTGGTAAAAACGTTTGATTTAAATATTATATTAACGGTGATCTTTATTTCTTTTTACAAATATAGTGTCAGATCTTACCAAAAGAAAAAAAACAATAATTTAGTAAGTATGTTAAGTCTTTTAGTTCAAGATAGTCTGGTCTTAATTACGAATGCATAATTCGGAACTAATGAGGTAAATCGTGACTATTGTGTTTCTTAATCATTTATTCAAATTTCTTCCTTCGTCCCACCCCACTTCGCTTAAATTTGTCAAAAAAATAATAAGTAAACGTTTCAAGTGTTTAAATTAAGGCACAGAATCAAGTAGTGCCAGAATCTTGAGATGATCAAAATATAATTTCAATCTAGTAACTTATGACAACTTTCAATAATACAGATGCATATAGTGGCATGATTAATTAATCATAGTGAGTCCATGAATCACATTCATTATTTTTTTAATTTTGTATCCGTTATTTGACCCAAAGCTTCAAATTAATTTGACATACGATGTAAAATTATGATTCGATGCAAGATCATGTTAAGCGGATTTTATTTTATTTTTTCTATAAAGTTTAAAAGATACATATCACAATTTAGGAATAAGCATATACATACAATGTAAATCCTCAACCAATATTCATAAAGGATTTACAAATGTGAAAAGTTTCTCAAATAATCTAAATCACCTTAGCCTCAAATGTCAAATCTTACCCAAAACTATGCACATTTTTCAAAAACAAAAAAAGCTCAGCTGGTAAATAAAAAAATAGATCACACAAAAAATTATTAATACCTATTGATAATATGTAAATTTGCTATTTGTTTTATGTGGTTACTTGCATTTATTACATTTTTAACAACTATTACATACATAAATAATATTCAATATACTTTGAACTAAATTTTTGAATTATAATAATCACTTGACTTCTTTTTTTTATTATCAAATTAATTTATAAGTTTATACTTGAAACATATGATGAAAAAAACCTTCATACAACATGACATGACAAGGACTTTGTTATGAGCCAAACATTAATGATTCTGGGAGACAAGACAAAACCTATTAATTAATACCGATCTGTAACTCCACCTTAATTCTTGTTTAAAACGGTGACCCTACGTTATGATCTAACCACCTAACGTTATATCTACATACTTTAAGCTAGTGTAGTGCACAACTCAAAAAAACCGTTGAGAAATGAAAGCGAAAAAAAAAGAAATTTAAAAAGTTAAAAAATAAAAAAAATAAAAAATAAACCCTAACAAGTAAAACTTATCTATTCCTAAATTTATATATACCATTATACATACAGAGATATAAATAAAAATTTTATGATATACAAGAATATTATAAAAGATCTTTAAACTTATTATCAAATTATATCAAATAACCATCTATCATTTTAGATTCATACTCCAAAAACAACCTTCAATCGGAGTATATTTAGGAGGAAGAAGAAAAGATATTAAGGCCATTATATCACCAACTACTTGAACAAGCAGAAGTGATTTTACCGTGAAAAGACTGATAACACTGTCATTCCTTACTTTTGAAAGTTAAGGGTTATAGTATGACGGATCCTCAACGTCTTCAAAATGATAAATTATCAACTTCATCTACTACCAATAATTCAACGACAATATCTACTAAATATAATACTAAAAACCCCACATCTCAAACTACATCACCTTTAATTTCACCAAATCCTTCAAGACCTTCATCATCATATACTGCAAATCCAATACCGACAAAATTAATAAATTTTGATTCATTAGATGAAAGTGTAATACGACATCATCAAAATACTACAAATACTCCTAATAATCATAATCATAATATTTTTGATGGTCCTCCTTCAACTACTTCAAATTCTTTCCATTCATCATCAATAAATTCAAAAACAAGTCCAGTCAACTCCACCAAAAATAGTAAAACTCCACCACCATCAAGTATACCATCATTAGATGATTTAGTAAATGATTGTTTCTTGTTATCAATAGATAAATTAGATGAAGATAATAGAATAAATATATGTAATCAATTTCACGAATTTTTAATTAAACAACATTGTCAAGAAAATTTAGAATTTTTAATTGATATTTATAGGTATGAATATACTTATAATTTAAAAATTTTATCATCATCTACTATACCATCAAATTTATCACCAACTTCCAAGACAGATTCATTCATAAATAACACAAGTAATCATTTTTATATTGATAATATATCTAAAATTAGGTTAAATAATAGTCCATCACCAATTGATAATGGGAGTATAACAAACAATAATTCAACTAAAGCAGCTACTAATTTATCATTAAGACATGGTAAAACTTCATCAATGGCTTCACTTGATCTGATGTTTAAGAAAAACCAAAGTCAACAACAATCTTTAAAATTAGATGATTTAGATGATCCTCAAAATGCATTTGTTTCAACTATTGATGATCTAGATATAAATCAACCATGGGATAATTTTAAACAAAAATTTGTAAATGATGATGAAGACGATGATGACTATGAGGATGATATTGGAATCGAAATGAATGGAAAATCACCACCACAAAATGAAGAAGATGAAGGTAAAATCCTATACATTAATGATGAAGATTTAAATCAATTAAATACAAAATGGGATTTTTTAATGAATGAATATATAAAAAATGATTCCCCCAAACAAATAAATATATCACAAAAATTATTCAAAGAAATTGTTGAAGAAAGTTCTATTACAAAATTACATAATCCTTTAATTTTAATAAAAGCTAAAAATGAAGTCATTAGAATGTTAAAAGAAAATGGATATTTTGAATTTTTAAATCTTTGTAAAAAAAATCAACAACAGAATTTAAATTCAGTTAAATCTGGTAATAGTTCAAAAAAATGTGAATGTGGTTTAACTTCAATTAATAATTGTATCAATGGAAATGATCATAAAGATTTAAGAACTCAATGTTTAAATAAAAATTTACAATCAAATATTATTGATACGACTACAAAAACAAAATCATCTTCAAATACTTCTTCATTAAATGTATCACCTATAATATCACCAAATCAAGAGAGAGGAAGTAGAACACCAAATCAAAGATCAACCCCACAACAATTTGCTCATCAAAAAGGTTTACCAGATATTGAATCAAATTCATTTTCATTACCTTCTTCAATTTTAGGTAGATTTTCATCATCATCGAAACGTATAAACAAACCTCAAGAAATTCCATCAAATAATATATCATCGCCAACTACTAGTTCATCAACTCCAATAATAGATCTAAATTCTCCTGAAACTTCAACAAATCACCACTTTGCATCATCTTCTAATTCTTCATCATTACTGAATTTATTAGGACATTTGAAGTTGAATGGAAATATTGCCCCAGCATCGGATTCACCTCCAATCTCAAGTTCATCTTATGATTCAACTAGTTCAATAAATTCAAATAACAAATCAATAAATCATTTACAAAATTCAACAAGATCAATAAAGAATCATCAAACGGGGAATTATAATCATAATCATAATTTCTTACATCATAATCATCATAATCATAATTCAAAATTAAATTCAAATTCTCCAAATAATAAAAATTTTATAGCTGACATAAATCAATTTGATAAAGTAAATAATAGATCAAATAATTCAAGTCCTATATCAATTGAAAGTGGTAGTGATTCAAGAATAAATAACAATGGAACTAATACTACTATCAAGAGAGAGATTATTAATGAATCATCAAATTCTTCTTCATCAAATCAAAATTCTAGTTCATTAAGTTCTTCTTTAAAATTTTGGAGAAGAAAAAATTAGGAAGAATTGGGAATTGTGAAATCACTGGATACTATTGCTCTTATTTTCAGTTTCTTTTCGTATTGCATTAGATAAATAGCTTAGAGTTTCATATAATAGAATTAAAAACCGGGTATTATTCCAATCTGTATTAGAATGTAAATATCTCTTACAATTGTCACTCTTTATTAAATCTTAGCTCGGTTATAAAATATTATGTACTGAAGTATGTAACTAATTAAGTTTCCTATTTGGGAATTTTAAACCAGCCACTTTTTATGTGGTTGTTTTTAGATCTTAGGTGGTAATAGCATTAAAATTGATCTATGATTTAATCTAGGAAAGCTCAAGTGAAACATGTAAAAGTGATGACCGAATCTAACATTATGACAACTTATCTATGTTTCAATTGATAAAACTTCTCAAATTCTCTTGTTTTTCCCCCTATACTCGAGTTGAAAACTCTACTATCAGACTTATAGATTGAAAGAACCATCTCATTCAAATGATCAGATAAACACAATGAAACTTTCAGGCAATCAAACACCTTCTATATGTAAATCTTTTTAACCTCAATAAAGTTGAACACTACCGTTTAAAGGGGAAAACACTGTCATGATTTTCTTTTGATCTTCTTTTGTATTGAAAAAAGCCATAACCCCGTAAAATAAAGTTTCCTCGATATAGCAAATTAAATGTTCCACAAAAATTTTAAAGATATAAATTTCCACAACTTGCTACTTACTTAAATATTTTCTAGAATTTAGAAATATACCAATGTATATTATCTTTTATTTTTCAATAAACAATTAGCTTCAGATCAATTAATTCTACTTTGAGGATAAATTTCATCATTTGCAACACTTTGAAATTGCATCTGAATCACAAACTTTCAATTTGGTTGCATCAGAACACTAAATCAAACTGATAAGATAAGATAAGATAAGATAAGAATAGATAGAAACAACCTTAGCAGGACAAATTAAAAATGGATACAAAAGATCAAGATCAAGATCATCAAAAATCGACTACTCCTCAACCATCAACTCAACCCTCTCAATCTTCGCAATCTACGAACATACATAGTCATCATCAAAGTCATTTAAATAATAATCATAATCTTAATCATAATCATTATACTCATTTTCCTCAAAATTATCATCATTTACAACAATATGATCAACTGAATCTGTCCCAAGATTGTATGGAATTAAGTAGAACTGTTTCACCGATATCTATCTCAGTTCCTTCATTATGTCGGCATAATTCATCATCGTCATCATCAAATCTCAAAAAATCATCTTCGAGTATACAATTGAACGACAAAGTAGATCAAGACAGTGATTCCATTCTACCTGAAATTAATATGCCAAAAACTCCACCTCCAATTGAACACTCAGAGAGTAGAAATCACCAAAATCAAGGAACATTTTCAAATTTTCAATTACCAAATGACATTTTAAAAAATTTAACTCCCATTATAAAATCACCACCAAAAGATCGATCAAAAAATGAAATTTTACGTAAAAATCATTTAAAAGATATTCAATTAAAATTAAATAATCAAAATCAAAAAATTAATAAAACAATAAAAAATTTAAAAATTGAAAACAACAAGAAATTACAATTTCAAACTTTTAAATTAAATGAAAATTTAAAATTTGCAAAATATAGAAGAGAAAATTATTTAAATTTAGTTAGAGCAAGAGCTGGAAGATTTCTAGAGAGTGGTAGTAATGAGAACAATTTGAAACAGAAAAGTAAATCCTTGAATGATTACAAATATACGAAACTGCAGAACCATCAAGTTTCTCAAGAACAAAGCTATCATGTAAAATTTAATCATCTTTCACAATCTACACTTAACAATATATCAAATTTTCAAAGAAGGTCACAACAATACTTGTTTAAAAATGCAATAACATTTTTAAAAAACTCGAATTTTTTACACAAGTTTGATAAAATGTCATTTAATCAAGTTTTAACATGTTTAAATACAGAATCAACAATAAAAAAAAGTATATGTCATATACTAAGATATCTCCACATAACTAAAGATTTATTTGAAATAAAAATATTTTTATATTGTTTTATAATGATTTCTGACTTTAATGATTGTATGATTAATGGACCTCAGCAACCTGGTTTTAATTCAAATTTAAATAAGCGTGATAAAAATGGAAATGATGAATTAAATTTTTTTAATAATTTTATTTGGGTCTTGTTATATAAATATAGTTCATTTTTAATCCATGAATTTACTCAATTAATTGATAATGCTACAAATGCAAACACCTTGCAGGTTTCAAGTAAGTTTTCCAGGTATTGGGAAGATTATAAATTTATTTTTAAAATTTTCAAATGGAATCATTATATAAATATCAAAAAAATCTTATTCAGTTCAATATCTATAGTTGATCAACAATTAATTATCTTAGATAATCATAATGTCAACAATTCCTTTGGTAGTTATGATAACTATGATAATGAAATTATCGAGCAGAAGGGGAAATTAGAGATGGAATTAAAATTATTAAATAAATATGATTTAAAAAATTTACAAATTTTTAATTCTTCTGATAATGTTAAAAATTTTAATTCAATACTATCACAGAAGATCAATGTTTTGTTTGCAAATTATCAAAATCAAAATTCCTTAAATGGAGTTGCTACTACTAGAGAATTTATACAAAACAAACCAAGTTTAATTTGTTTTAAAAATTGGAAATTTCATATTCCTGATTTTGTACCAATTGATAAATGGAGATCATATTGGAGATCACATTATTTCAAAAAATTTTGTAATAGCATTAACAACGCAGGTGAATTGAATTATCAAAAAAAATCTTATCCTTCAAAATTAAAAAGTGGATACTTAGGTGAGATCAATAACTATTATTTCAACAATGAATTAAACAAGAGCGAAGACACGGCGGGATCAAATTTTAATTATTTTGAATTAATTGATTCAATAATTGATATAAATTCAATATCATTAAAAGAAATTTATGGAATTTTATTTGATTATTATATTCATTTTTCAAGTGGGAAAAATTATAAAAATTTTAATGGATCAATTGATGAAGAATTTGAAAATGTTGGATTAAGAGGTACATATTATGATTATGGATCATCTAGTAGTTCTACTACTACAACAAATCATGATTTTGAATATTTAAATAAAATTAAATTATTATTTATGCATTATGATCAATTAAATAAATTTCAACATATTTTAAATTTTAAAAATTTATTACCAAATGAAGAAATTGAATTTGATTTAATTGTACAATTAAAATATGAAATTTTAATACAATATTTAAAGAATTGTAGATTCAATAATAATAATGAGAATGGTAATGATGATGAATTCACAAATTTTAAAAGATTTGAAAATTTAAAAATTATTTTAAATTCAACTAATTTTCAAAATTTAAAATTTTCAATATATACTTTTAATCCTCAATTATTATTTCCTAAATTTTATAAAATTTATTTGAGGGGAAGATATGATTTACCAATTTTATGTAACAATGAGAATGAGACTAGTTTAAATGGAATTTTGCAATCATCATTTAAAAATAATTTAAGTGATATATTATGTGGTAAAGAAGATGATTATATTTTTAATGTTTTTAAGTTTTTCAATACTATTTTCATTGATCAAATTAGTAATATAAATTTTTTGAATCATGAAAATGATGAGGATGAAATTATATCTAATTTTAAAGACAATTTTGTCAAATACAATCAAAATTTAATTAAATTAATTGATTTAAATTGTTTTGGTATAATGTATCAAACTTATTTTCAAATAAATTCAAATATTTCACAATCATATATTTTTAAATTACATAAATTGTACAACGAATATGAGATTGATGAGAATGAATGTGATTTAAATTCACTTGTATCATCATCATCAATCGGAAAACAGGAATATATAAATTTCTTCAATTATTACAAATACAATAATGATAAAATCTCCAAATTATTATTATTGAAATGGTCAAATCAAATGAAAGAAAAAATAAACAGTTTTTCACAACATGAACAATTTCAATTCAAATCTTTTAATTCTACAGAATTCCAATTTAAACTTCAATTTCAATTTTTTACAAAAGAAATTATTGAATTATCTACTGAAATTTTCAAATTTAATAAATTTTTATATAATATTTATAGACCTATCTTCAACTGGATTGGAGAAGATTTAAATATTTTGATATAGAAATATGTGTTTATTTAATGGGATAAATATATAATCAAAGACTTTTATTTTAATTTAATAAATGTAGAAACTAATAATTGAATGTTTAGACTTAAGATATGGAGTTTAAGTAAAATATTTATTAATTTTATCTAATAGAGTCATGATAAGCATCAGTAAAGTACAAGTAATAAATAAACTCATGTATACTTATGAAAGTTTTGATTCAAAAAAATATCGTTGTTTTGAGATGAAAAGGAAAATTATTTAGAACAATTTTTATACAACTTTGTGTAATGATCCTCATCAACTTCAAATTCGTATAATTGTTTTGAAGCATATTTGAAAAATTCATCTTTGTTCCAATTTTCATAATTTTCACCAATTAAAATTTTCCATTGATTAGATTTGTAACCCCACGGAATAGTAAGTCTATTACCTTTAATTTTTAAACTTATTAAATCTTCTAAATAAAGAATATTTTCAAAATATAAAGCACTTCCAAATTTATTATCAATAAATTCAATTTTTTTTAATTTTAATGGAAAATTCAAATAAATGGGATATTTTCGATCTCTAGATTCATTTGTTATGTCACATTTTTCAATTATTAAAATTTTTAAAGTATTGGATAAATTTTTAAGTGTTTTGACTAAATCAAGATCAAATATTCCATGTAAATTTAATTCAGTTAATTGGGATAAACCATTAGTAAAATTAAATCCACAATTAAATCCATAATATCCCTTTATTTGAATTTTTTTTAAACTTTTAGGAGCTTTAAAATCTTTCCCAAATATGATTCCACGTCTATCTTTAACAAATTCTGATTTTTCAAATTCTATAATTTCTCCTTCACTTACTTCTCTATAAAATTTTTCAAAATATTCCTCGTAAAAACGAGAGGATGAATCATCGCAAGATGAATTTATAGTTATAGATTCTAAAGAATCAGGATAATTAGTTTTAAAACATTTAAAAAAGCAAATATTATATTCAAGATGTAGATGCTTTAGTTTTTGAAATTTTTCGATTCCTTCTAAATCTTGTATCGCAGCGCTCTTTAAAGTTAATGATTCAATTTGTTCAGGTAATCGAAATGAAGCCAAAGGATTCAAAAGACCATAACAATAATCACCATCATCTAAAAAACTAAGATCTAGTGATACATGTTTCAAACTTGAAAATGTCAAATCAATTACATGTTTTAAACTGAAAAATAATGTCAGATCAATTTCGTTATCATCAAAAGAAAATTCATTAAAATTTAAAGGTTCAGGTGAAAATTCTCCATAATATAAAGATTCAAGTGATGGAGTTGGTCTAATAATGATTACTTTATTAGACTGATTTTCATTGTTTTGATCTTCATTATCCTCATCTTGATCTTCCTCGTATGGACGACCGGAGTGATTGAACGAAATGTGTTTCATGTTTCTTAAAAATGGATCCCGAGCAAAGAAATAGTTCTTGTTCTCTTGATCATGCTCCGAAGGTATCAAGCCATCTGAAATTACAACACCTTCTAAGTTTAAAAGTTGATAAGGTAATTTTTTGAGTTCGTTAAATTCATCTCTACAATTATAAATTTCAACATGATACGAAACTTGATTTTTCGGATTGAATCCAAGATTTATGATGTTTTTAAAACCAAGTACATTAGTCTCAATTTTTGAAGGTAAACAATTGAATTTATCATAAAGTTGAATGAGTTTCTCTACGTGATCATTGTAAAAACTAAATTTTGGATATAATTGTTCAAACAATTTTATTTTAAGTATTGAATATGAAGAATCTTGTTCTTCATTTTTTTGTTCTAAATCAATTAAATCGTCAAGTAGACTCAATAAAGTTTTCAGATCTAAATATTGAATAATTTCATCTCTGATTTCTTCTGATTGTATCAATAAACTTTCTATACCAAGAACCTTTTTGGATGAATTAAGACTATGAACTTCTGACATTAAAATTTCTTTACGGTACTCTCTGTAGGTTATGGTAGGAAGTGTTAAAATATCCTTTCACAAAGTAACTGATATAATGAAACATCGTAATGAAGTAATTAAATTAATGAAAGATATGTATTAATATATCTCTGTTACTCCTATATTACTCATATTCTATTTGTTTTTGTTTTGGTTTGGTTCGTGTAACTTGGTAAAAATCAGAATATTAGACACACTACCAAATGCATTTTATTCTCACTACTAATTGTAACTTGTTTAAACTACCAATTGTGAAATCTTTGCACTACCAAATGATAAAAGTACTTTTTTTTGTGTAATTTCTAAAGGGCGGTTAATTTTTTTCAATTACTCATTTAGTACTTTGGTTTAATATTGTGGAACTATAATAAACTCAGTGATAATTACTTAATATCTAAAAAAATTTTTCATTTTATATATAAATTTAATATACCCATTGAAAAAGACAATTAAAAACTTTTAGTATTAACCATACAATAACCTATTCACTTCATCTTTAGATTCTTCAATCTTATTATTGAATTTTAGTTCATTAAGATAGCAATGTTAAGACAAGTAACTTGTTTGAACAAATCAGCAACTACTACTACTTCAAAAGTAGTTGGTAAATCATTTGTTAAATCATTATCATCATCATCAACCAATATAGCTACTTCGATAAACAAAAAATCTCAATTAAAAACTTCATCCTACAAACCAATAATAAATCAAATTTCAAATTATTCAACAAAATCAACAGTTATTCAATTATTAAATAATATTGGTTCAAAAAGAGAAGTTGAACAATATTTAAAATTTTTTACTTCTGTAAGTTCTCAACAATTTGCAGTTATAAAAGTTGGTGGTGCTATTATAACTCAACAATTAAATGAATTAGCTTCATGTTTAGCATTTTTATATCATGTTGGTTTATATCCAATTGTTTTACATGGTACAGGACCACAAATTAATGAATTATTAGAAAATGAAGGAGTTGAACCAGAATATATTGATGGTATTAGAATAACAAATCCCAAAACCATGGAAGTTGTTAGAAAATGTTTTTTAGAACAAAATTTAAGATTAGTTACTGCTTTAGAAAAAATTGGTGTTCATTCAAGACCAATAACTGCCGGTGTTTTTCAAGCTGAATATTTGAATAAAGATAAATATGATTTAGTTGGTAAAATTACAGGTGTTAATAAATCACCAATTGAAGCTGCTATAAGTTCAGGTTATTTACCAATTTTAACAAGTTTAGCTGAAACTTCAAGTGGTCAATTATTAAATGTTAATGCTGATGTTGCAGCTGGTGAATTAGCAAGAGAATTTGAACCATTAAAAATTGTTTATTTAAATGAAAAAGGTGGTATAATAAATGGTAATACAGGAGAAAAAGTTTCAATTATAAATTTAGATGAAGAATATGAAGATTTATTAAAAGAAAGTTGGGTCAAATATGGAACAAAATTAAAAATTAAAGAAATTCATGATTTATTACAACATTTACCAAGATCATCATCAGTTGCAATAATTGATGTTGATGATTTACAAAAAGAATTATTCACTGATTCTGGTGCTGGTACATTAATTAGAAGAGGTTATAAATTAATTAATAGAAATTCTTTAAAAGAATTTGGTAATCCAGATTTATTAAGAGCTGCTTTATTAAGAGATCCAGAAATTAAATCTGGAAAATCTTCAGTTGCATCATATTTAAAATTCTTAGAATCAACTAATTTTAAAAGTTATGGTGATGAACCTTTAGAAGTTTTAGCAATTGTTTTAGATGAAGGTAATAAAGTTCCAAAATTAGATAAATTTTTATCATCAAAAACTGGTTGGTTAAATAATGTTACTGATAATATTTTTAATTCAATAAAAAAAGATTTTAATAAATTATGTTGGATAGTTGATGAAAATGATTCTAATTTATCTTGGTACTTTTCAAAATCTGATGGTTCATTTTCCAAAAATGGTCAAATTTTATTTTGGTATGGTTTAAAAACTCCTGAAGTTAGTGAATTAATAAAAGATTTTGATAATTCTTCAATTATTGGTTCATCATTATCATCAGAAAAAGAATCTGGTGTTTTTTCAACAAATCAACAAAAAAGAGGTTTCCATACTAAAAGATTTATGGCTACTTCAACAACTAATCCAAATCCACCAATTAGACAAGGAACAAATAAAGAGAAAAAAAAAGTTGCATTAATCGGAGCAAGAGGTTATACCGGTCAAAATTTAATTAAATTAATAGATAATCATCCATATCTTGAAATATCTCATGTATCATCAAGAGAATTAGAAGGTCAAAAATTAAAAGGTTATAACAAGGATAATATTATTTATTCGAATTTACAACCTGAAGATATTAAAAAATTAGAAGAAAATGGAGAGGTTGATATTTGGGTAATGGCATTACCAAATGGTGTTTGTAAACCATTTGTTGATGTTATTGATTCAATTAATAATCCAAAATCCAAAATTATAGATTTATCTGCTGATTATAGATTTGATACTACTGGTGATTGGGTATATGGATTACCAGAATTAAATGATCGTCAAACAATTGTTGAAGCTAGAAAAATTTCAAATCCAGGATGTTATGCAACTGCAGCACAAGTTGCAATAGCTCCAATCTTGGATTATATTGATGATAAACCAAGTATATTTGGAGTTTCAGGATATTCAGGAGCAGGTACAAAACCTTCTCCCAAAAATGATGTTGAAAATTTATCAAATAATTTAATACCATATTCATTAACTGATCATATTCATGAAAAAGAAATTTCAAATCAATTAAATCAACAAGTTAATTTTACTCCTCATGTTGCTCAATGGTTTCAAGGAATATCTCATACAATAAATATTCCTATAAAAAAAAATTCTTTAACATCAAGAGAAATTAGAAATATTTATCAAGATAGATATCAAGGTGAACAATTAATTACAATAAGTGGAGAAGCTCCATTAGTTAAAGATATAAGTGGTAAACATGGTATTGTTATTGGAGGATTTGCAGTTAATTCTCAAGAAGATAGAGTTGTTATTATTTCAACAATTGATAATTTATTAAAAGGTGCTGCTACTCAATGTTTACAAAATATTAATTTAACTTCTGGTTATAATGAATATGAAGGTATTCCAAATGATACAATCATTAGAGGTTGATCTTTTTACACTTTTATACTTTATAGATTTTAATAAAGAAACTTTTGAATGAGTTTTTGCAATTTGTATGTGAGTCTATTTATAATTTTGTGTAATGTATGAAAACGATCATGAATCAACTATTTTGTTTCAGATTGAATTATCAAACATCAAAGAATCAAATAAAACAACTTCACCCTAAAGATGTTAGTTTCACCTGAAAATTTTGGAATAGTTGAACCTGGTATATACAGATGTTCAAAATTAGAAATTGAAAATTTTCAATTCCTTGAAACACTCTTACTAAAATCAATTATATCATTAGATGCTGAAAAACCTCCAAGAATGTTACAAAATTTCTTACAAACAAACAAGATAGAATTATATAATTTAGGAGATTTAAAAATTTCAAATCATCAACATACTGGATTAAATTCTAAAATAGATTTAGATGAATTTGATAATGATTCTAGAAATAAGAATGATGATACAATATCTCAAAGTTCTAAAAGTTCAACAACTTCTTCTTCAACTTTAACTAATAAAGATTCAATAATCACCACTAAATCTATAAGTTTAAAAAGTAAAGAGAATAAAAATAATGGAGGAGATCAATGGATGTTAATTGAAAAAAATATAATAATAAAAACATTTGAATTAATTTTTAATAATAAAAAACATCCAATTTTATTAATTGATTCAACTTCAACAATTGTTGGAATATTAAGAAAAATTCAAAAATGGAATTTTAATCTGATATTAAATGAATATAGAATTTTTAATGGTAATAGTAATAAAAATAATTATTTTGCTGAAACTTTTTTAGAATTAATTTCAATTGAATTAATTCCTAATGAATCTCGGAAATCAAAAAGTCCTTTTGGAAGTAGAAGAAATTCAATTAAAAACTTAAATAATCCAGGTAGAAATATATCTGGGCCTTCACAATTACAACAATTAATGAAAAGTCCTAATTTTGATGACTCCAAAGATTCAAATCAAGATAATAAATTAAATTTAAATGAAATTGATGAAAAACTACGGGGACAAGTAATAGAAGATTCGAATACTGGTGGTGACACAGAAATAGATGAAGATGAAGGATTTGAAGATGATATAGATGAAGCAATAGATGATGATTATGATAGTTTAGATGATATGGATGATTTAGATGATGATTTAGATGATGATTTATTATCTGCATCACCACAAATTCCAGCAAATTTATTAAAATTTGTTGAACAAAGAAAACAAGATAAACAACAACAACAACAATTACAATCACAAGATATATCAAATCCAAATTCAAGAAATAATTCAATAGATTCTAATTCAAAAAATTTAGGTAGTTCACCGAAACTAATAATACAAAACAGCAATAGTCGAAGTAATAGTGGACCAAATAGTAGAAATAATAGTTTAAATACTCCAGATTCTTATTTAAATTTAGTTAGAGGAATGGATAGAAGAAAATCATCAGGAGATATAATAAAAACAAATTTAAAATTTAGAAATTCAAGTATAAGTTCAGAATCATCACTGTCAAAAAATTTTCCAAAATTATCATCTTTAGAAAGTACTTCACCAATTTTAAAAAAGAAAAATTCCTATTGTTCAAGAAGAAGTTCATCAAATAATATAAGTCCTAATGAAGAAACCACTACTAATGTTACAAAACCAAAAGATTATAAATATTATAAAAATTTAAATAAATATCCTATTAAATTTGAAGATATTAATACTATTAAATTAAAATTACCACCTGAATATAGATTACCTGAATGGTTTATTAAAAATAGGGATATGTGGGAATATAATTATAGAATTTTAAATCAAGATGATTAATAATTTTGATTTAATACTTGAATTGAATAATACATGATTCATGAATAAAACTTTCTCTTAAATCTTTTGATACTTTCTTTGTTCCTCTCTACACTTTGCAGTTGTTGATCTCACGGTGTATGTTGCGATTGATTTTCAAGTGAAACTGTATCGGAGGTGTGTAAGTTTATCGACTATATCTTCCTCCATAGTTGCTACTTGTTTGTGATTGTTGTCTTGATTTATTATACATATCTTGTAATTTACTTGAACTTCTTTGATAAGTAGGATGTTGTTGCAGACTTGATCCGACTGTTGGTTGTTGTTGTTGTTGCTGTTGTTGATTATAAGTTCTCTGAGAGTAACTATTATTAAACACATTATCTTGTCTAACCGGATGAAATTGTGAAATATTATTTGAACTATGATTTCTATATGCATGAGATTGACCATTGTTACTACTATTATTATTATAAGATGAAGATCGACTTCCATAATTTGGTTGTTGTTGATGATCTATTATTTTAACTCCTAACCATTCTGGATAAGGTAAACCTTTTGATTCATAATATTTTACAAATGCATTATGTATTAAAGTATCATCTTCTGATGAACCATCTTTTTCTGAATAATTTGATAACGATAAATTAGCTAATTTAGTACTATAATTTTCTTTTATTTTTGAAAAAAAACCTCCACCGGTATTACTGTGTTGCATTTTGTAGAATGTAAATGAAAATTAATTGTAAAAAAGTCCTTCACTGTTTGTGAGTCTTTGTTTGAATAAGTTGATGATTTGATTGATAATTTGAATTAACTTACCTATTTAGGAATCAATATCTTTTAAATTAAATGTCAAGTGTTAATATTTTATGACAACACTTAAAACAAGACAATTTTAACTATTGCATCTCTTCTTTATGTCTCACAATTATTATAATTTTTCACATAGGTTTTCAAGTTTTCATCACAATTAACAATTAAGACAATATATCACCATGATTTCAAGTCAAATTAGGAGTCTAATAAGGCGATCTTACTTGTTGAAGTCAAATACAAGTAGACTTTCAATAAGGAGTTTTCATTATTCAAAAATATGCTTGAATACATCAACTGTAAAACCAGATTCTGATGCAACTACATTTATAAATGCTAATAAAGAAACCATACAACCCATCAACAAAGAACCAACTCAGTTACAAGCAATACCGAAGGAAAAATCTTCTACTCAAAGTTCATCAGATGAACCATTTGTACCTGTGAAATTTTCAGATTTCAAAAATAAAAAATTTATTCATCCTACTATTATAGAAGCTTTAGAAAAAGCAGAATTTGAAAATTTAACTCCAATTCAACAACAAGCATTAATACCAATCATTCAATCTGAAAAAGGAGTAGTATGTAGAGCCAAAACAGGTACTGGAAAAACATTAACTTTTTTAATTCCAACAGTTGAAAGTGCAGTTAGAAGAATAAGTAAAAATCCAAATTTTAAAGGAGTTGATTCTGTAATTGTTGCACCTACAAGAGATTTAGCTTTACAAATAAGAGATGAATATGGGAAAGTTTGTCGTAAAATTCCAAAGAAATTACAACCTAGAGTATCATTAATTATTGGTGGACAAAAGACTACTTTTAATCCTAGATCACCAAGTGAAATTGTAATCACTACACCAGGTAGATTGGAGGCAGATTTAAAAGATAAAAGATTTTCTCAATGGTTTAAAAATGTATCTTATAGGGTATATGATGAAGCTGATAGATTATTGGACGTTGGGTTTGAACCACAATTAAACAGTATTGATAGAATTTTAAAAAGGATTAGAGAAGAAGATGCCTTACCAATGAAATCTTTATTATTCAGCGCAACCGTTGATGATTCAATCACAAGATTCGCCCAACAACATATCAATAGAAAATACGACTACATCAATACAGTCCCCAAAAATGAACCTGAAGTTCATGAAAATGTCACACAAATATTATATAAATGTAAAGATGGTATTGATAAATTTCAATCATTCTTTAAATATGTTATCAGTGTTATAAAAAATGAAAAAAGTCCAAAAATCATTTTATTTTTACCAACCCAAACTGCAGTTGAATGGTTTTATGAATATTTAGATGAAGCTGCTAATTCTACCGCGTTAATGGATCATTATTTAGATTTTGGAATATATCAAATACATGGTGGTAGAACAGCATATCAACGTAAACAAGCATTAAAAAATTTTAAAGATTGTAGAAAAGGGTTATTAATAACTACTGATGTTGCAGCAAGAGGTATTGATGTTAAAGGTGTAACTCATGTTCTTCAATTATATCCTTCTTCGGAAGTTGCTGATTATGTTCATAAAGTAGGTAGAACAGGTAGAAATGGTGAATTAGGTAAAGCAGTTTTGTTTACAACTGAAACAGAATTACCATATGTCCAAAAATTGAAAAGAGAAAGAGGTGTTAAATTTAAGGAAACATTGAAAAGCGGTGATGATGAATCAACTAAAGATATTAATATGGATGAGATTATGGCAAATATCAATCCAAATTTACAACTGACTAATGAGTTTTTTTTCACGTTTATGGGATATATTTTGCAAATTAAGAGTGTTTACAGATTAGATGGTAATGATTTGATTGAAGATAACGTTTTATTATACAGAACTTTAATCAAAGATGATTACGCAAAATTGAATATTCAGTCAATTAGTAAATCGAAACGTCATTTAGATAGAAGCTTGGTTAGAGATTATTTTGAACACAAATCAGATGCAGAATTAGACGAATTTAGAGAAGAAGTAGATCGAACAAGTCATAAAAGAGCAGGTAGATTCAACTTAAGATCTCGTGATGATGAAAGTGACGATAGATATGGTGGAAGAAGTATTGGAGGTGGAAATAGATCATACAAAAGAAATTCATTCAACAATGATAGAAGGGATAATCAATACAAATCGAATGATAGAAAGGATAGTGGTAGAAGACAAAAGCGTTGGTAATTTTACAAAACAAATTTTTAGTTCTTGAAGGATCTTGTACATATTAGAACATAATTTTTATTATTCTATAGGGTTAATTTTTAATAACTTGTATATATATTTAAGTAAGTATTAAGATTGATAGAAGTTTTACTTAAGAAAAGCTGTAAATTTTTTCTAATTTTATATCGATCTTTTATGCTTAGGATGCAATTTTGGATTATAGGGAACAATAACTTCTTCCGTTAGTATATTACTAATCGGAGGCACGTCATGTTTTGAATGGGATTTCTGATCAGATTTCATGCTAGTTTTGTTGATTTTGCTAGTTTTATTCGAAATTTTGTTGTTGATCTCTTGCAAGTCGAGATTTATATCCCTAGTAAGTATAACATACACGAGTAGGAACAAAATTATTATAGTATTGAATATAGTCAATCGTTTCTGATTCACAACTTCGTTATCAAGTGAACGAAGTTTTTTTGCTGATTCGGTGAGGTACAATTTATGATTTTTTTCTTGCGACTTCAAAAGGTTATTATATTGTTCATTCAACTGATTGTACGAATCCTTGAAATTAAACAATTGATTCACTAACGTAGAATTCACTGAAGCAAGCAAGTTATTATAATTTATGGATTGTCGTTTCTCTAATTTTGTGAAAGCATCACTTAATAATTTCAGTTGCTCTTCAATATAAAGTAAGGATAAAGTTGCGTTAGCTTCAAGTAAAGTTAACCTTTTTATGATGTTTTTGTATATCGACTCTTGAGTTGTGATAGTTGACGGAGTTGTTGATGATAATGAGGTATATGATGCTTGAGATTGATTGGTGTTATTGTCAGAAGGAAAACATAATTGAGATGAGTTCAAGTCTTTCAAAAATTCATCTAACGCTAAATGCGGTAATCTGACTCTACATTCATTAATGTGATCATTAAGAAGTAATGTTTCGTCTAACTCTGACTCCAAATTCTGCAGATACTGCTCCTCAATGCTTTTTGACTCTTGCAGTTGTTTCAATTTTTCTTCGTCTTCTTTAAATTCGTCAATCATTGTTTTACCGTGAACTCTCACAATAGATATAGGGCAATAAAATTCATTACCATAATGACTTAATATATCTATTTTCAAATATCTGGCCCAAATCAAAGGATTCTCGATTTGAAATAATTGAACATCCCTTATATTTTTAGCCGTGAATGTTCCCAATTCTCTCCAACTATGAGCTGGATATCTATCACTAACACTCACTCGTATATCCTTGAACATTGATGAAAAAAATTCATAATTTCCTAAAACAACCGAACCCACTAAAATATCTTGACAAAGTTCTATAATAACGAATTTATCTGCTACAGAACACTCATTTAATAAATACGAATCTTTGTTTTCTTTCAAAATTGCAGATGCACCTTTTGCTTGAGAATTTGTTTTAACAATGGTTGCTGCACAATCAACTGACGCAAAGTTGAATTTGTCTTTATAAGTTTTCCCTTCACCTTCAATCTGTGTTATATTTGTTAGCAAAGCTGTCTTCGGTAGTAAACTTGGGTCGATGTTTTCATTAAACTTGGACTCGTTTAGTTCGCTTTCACGTTTGTCATACGAATTGGTATTTGAAGATCTTGTGAATGTAGTGGTCGTAGATATGGTAGTAGAGTTGTTTTTTGTATCAATGATCTTTTGTTTTTTCCATTCTTCAAAAGACATAAAACGACATTCATCAGATTGAGATTCGTTTTGCAGTGACGAATTCGCAAGTAATTGTTGACTTAGTTGATTAATGTTACTTTGAGGTAGTTTCAAATGTAGGTTCTCTTCACTGCTCAGTTCATTTAACGAAGTGGTATTCACGATTGATCCAGATAGTGGTGAGAAAACCGAATTGAATTCTTGAAGTGGTGAAATGGCTGGAGTTAAATTTGAATTTGAAGCTAAAGACGTTTCATTATGAGCTATTGTGACATTCAAGTATATGGTGATGATTATTAACGGTACCCATGCTCGACTGTACATGAATCGTTTGTTGGTTCCAAGTTTTATTTATCATTCGTATCAGATCTAACCTTTTATATTTTTTTTTACCTGACAACGAGCCACAGAAACAAAGTTTTAGATTTGACTCTAAATTCAATCTTCATATTGCATCGTCAAAGTTATTCATTATTACGGCTATATCCATACATATACTACTAATTACAATCTCCATTCATCCTCATCATGTTTTCTTCTTCTACCTACATTTCTTCTTTTAGTATCGTCGTAATCTCTTCTCATATTCTCTCTTTTCAATCTTCTCAAGTTTCTAATTCTTTCATTTTCTCTCTTTTCAATTTCACTTGAGCTCAAGACTTCTACGGAAGGTTCCCAATGATCGTTTCCGTTATTAATACTATTTTCTGTAAATATCCTCAACCCATTTTCAAATATGACACCTTTTACTAAATGTAAATTGTGTATTTCATTATTAAATGATCCTTCTATGATTTCTTTTTTAACTCTAATTATTATTTCGTGTAGAGCATGAGATATTGCAAGATTAAACTCTAAAGATAAACCTAAGTCTGCGCAAACTATTTCTGCAAATTGCTCCGGTGTAACTAAATTTTGATTTAGGTCCCATTCGATTCTGTCTTGATACAACTGCTTATTTAGATTAACCGATAAATCAATTATTATATTGACAGGATTGTTATGTGGGATTGTTAAAGTTGATGCATAGGAGTATTCATCAATCTGTTGTTGTATAGAATCAGCTATGGTTGATATCATTGAGTTTGGTAATTCCAAGTCATTGCATAAAATTTCAGAAAATTGAATAGGTGTTATCAACGAATCATTCAAACTCCACATAAATATATCATTCAATTTGTGATTTCCATTGGAAGTTTCCAAGTTCAATTTTATAGGTATAAGGATTTCAGGCTTTCCTATTAAGTTTTTGATATTAGACTCATCGTCCAATTCTTTAAATTTCGGTGTATTTCTGGCGGGTCCGTATTTTTGAGCATCAACTTGCGTTTTTGATTCCATTAGACTTCTTTGACTATTAAATCCGTTATAATTTGTTCCATTCGAAGCGAAAGCTCCACTTGTTGAAAACTGGTCGCCAGGAGTATTTTCAAAATCAAAATCATCTAATACTTCCTCAGAATAATTGATTTGTTGTGCATGTCTTTTTGCTTGTCTACCTGTCGGTACTGATCCTATTAACAATGAATTAGTTTCACTAGCTAATCTCTTTGAGAAACTTGACGCAAGACCTTGAATTTGAAACTGAGATAACTCGTTCAACACCATTTGGTTACTATTTGTTTCTTAGCTGTTGTATTGTTATTGATTTATGTGTAATGTTAGTTGTGCAAAGACTTGATGTTTATTTTTTTTATCAACACATAATTCGCACACTATTTTAAAATCGGTAATCGCGCGTTTTAAGGCTTACATTTGAGAGATGAAGAACACATCTGTTCACGATAGATCAAATAACTTAATGTATCTATTCATCAGTAGTCTATACTTTCAATATTGTCGTCAATTTCATCTAAAACCTTCAACTCACTCTCTCCTAGCCATCTCCATATCGGAAATTTCCAATTCAAACCATCCATATCACCAAGGTAATAAGAAGACTCTATCCCTCCACTTTTCTTAATGGGCTTTAAGTATGTTAGTCTTTCAATTCTAGAATGAATCAAAGCCATACTACACATGACACAAGGTTCATGAGTTGTGTATACTATCATACCTGTACACAAATAACCATTCTGTGCTTTTGATTGAACTTTTGCACGTCTACTTGAAATCTCACTCTCTGCTATTGATTCGATAACTTTCATAATACTATGTTCCAGAGGACTAGAGTGCAATCCTGATGTAGCTGAAGCTTGAATTACAAGCTCATTATTGATTGATCTTGCCATGATTGTGGCCAGTACTTGCCTAGACTCATTGTTCACCAATTGCTTCAACAACTCAGAAAGCATTTTTTTCTCTTGACTCATGTCATACTTGACTTCATTTAAAAATTGATGGTTCGGATTTCCTTTCCATAACATTGGCCAAATTGACGACCATCTGAGGGAAGCTTCTTTAGAAAAAGCCGGATACTTTGGAACTTCAATGATTTCGATACGTTCAGGTTTTAAGTCTCTAACATGCTTTAGAATTGTTTCATTTTGGTCATTCCGATTTTGTAAGCATATGATACCTCTGATCGTATCATCATTAATTTTTGTAAATCGTTTTAAATGTTTGAGTTCCTGCTCTTCCTCATTGAACTCTCTCAATATCGCTAATAAATCTTTAGTTTGTTTGGGTTTAATATCGCAGCTCCATACTTTCATTAACTCTGGAACATCTGGATCAGTATCATTCAGTCTTCTGATTTGCTTTAATACCCCACCTATGATTCCAATTTTTAAATCAACATCATGTGTCTTAATATCATCTTTCGCTTGGGTCATACGTCTTTCAGTAGAAATATCAGCATTCGATATGTTCGAAATTGGTTCTAAATATGATTTTCAACTTCTAGTTCAATGTAAGAAGTGAAGTCTCAAAATTTTCCTCAACGTCTGCGGCTTGCAAATCCTAAATTGGTCTAAATTGAATACGCGTCAAAATATCAATTCATTATCAAATGATGTCCATCACTTTGTAATCAACTACCGATGATAATATCCAGAAACAAATTACTTCTATAAAATGGCTTTTGATATAAGGAAGGGAATTAATTTAGGGAATTTTCTCACAAAATATCATGACATTGACATTGCAAATGAATTACCTTCTTTCCAAGAATTTGTCGAAGCTATAGTGGTTGTTCCATTAAAAGAGTACCAAAAGCATCGGCTTTCACCAAAATTAAAATACAGAGATGCTGATTACAAAAGATTTTTAAGATTGCTAATTGTGAATTTATTAAAAGACCAATCTCAAAATGTATTGATATCAAAACTACCTCCCTTGAAACTAGACAATTATCTTAACTATAAATTGAAGTCAAATTTCACTAAATCATCATTCTACATGGTATCGGAATTGGAGTCAGAAAACTGGAAAAGAATATTTGAACTTCTTGGGTCAAATAATTTTGCCGATTTGTTGATCAATAATCAGGGATTTAAACAAAAAGGTAAAGCTCAGGTTCAATTCTTCGGAGATAATGTCAGCTACGTACATCGAACTATTGAAATTAATAAAAATTACATTACTAAAAGGTCATTACTACAAAATTTAAATAAGACCCAGGTTTTTTGGAATTATCAGCTCCTTAGGACGAATGAATTGGAGTTGTGTAAGGAAATTTTCGATTCACCTATTAAAGCCAAAAGGTTTAACAAGATCAAAAATATCTTGAAACTGATATTAAGGAATGATGAAAAATGTCGTTACAATATGTTATATAAGGACGCTCTTGTTAAGCAGAAAGAGATTGACTATGAAAATATATCCAACAATGCTAGTTCTTCAGAAGAAATTTTTCTGATTATTTTTTTGGTACTTGGTAAGCTTCTCCCTTTGGATGCTTGGGGAGGTGAGATAAACAAGAAAATTATACGTCATAAGGTAGTAGAATACATGAATTTGGATCCGAATGGAACTTTAAATGTCCACGAGATCACGAAAAATCTTCATTTAAAGGATTTTGTATGGTTAGGAGGATTGAAAGGCTCGTCCAAACAGGATTTTGAAATTAGATCGGTATTGTTAAAAAAATATATTACATGGATATTTGGAACCTTATTAAAAAAAATTGTGAAAGCTTTTTGGTATACAACTGAAACTACATCTGGGGAAATTCTTTTCTTTCCACGTCATACGTGGTACAAAATCCTGACGTTGTGGCTCGAGAAATATGCAGAAGATAATTTTATCAGGACAAATTTACTCGGAGATGAAAAATACAATTATGGTAGACTCAAGCTTGTACCTAAGAAGAACTCTTTTAGATTAATTTGTGTTCCGATCAAAAGAAGCGCAAATGTGTTGACGGCTCAGCTAAATGAAGCAGAACAAGAAAGGCAAAAAATTGAGTACAATGTCTATAGAGCTAACACCTTGAGACCAGTTAGATTGATATTGATTCACAAATTAAACCAAAAAATTCAAAATGACATACGTTATTCAACTACAGCATCATCAACTAAGTACGTAGCTAATCGAATTATAGAGTTTAAATCTAATTTATTAGAACAATATTCTGGTAAAATCCCAAAATTACATATGATTAAATTTGATATGAAAGAATGCTATGACAGAATGGACCAAAAAAAATTAATTGAAAAAGTAATTGGTTTATTCAAAAATGACTCATTTGAACAGAAATATTACTACACTCAGTATTACAGATGTGATTCTTTACTAAGAATTAACAAGATCAAATACAAAGTGGATGATGATATTCATAAGCTCAATATGCTATCACCAAACTTTGATGAGTTACAGAAAGGGGCTTGGTCTGACAAAGGTAAAACAATGGTGTTTACTAGGAGTAAAGTGCTTGAGGAATGTATTCAACAAATATTTGGTGCAAAGGGTTTTACGGTGGATAAAACTTCTTCAGAATTGAAATTTTATAGGAGAAAGCAAGGCATTTTCCAAGGATTTTCATTATCCAGTATTTTTTGTGATATTTTATATAGCTCCATGGTTGCTGAAAATTTTAAATTTTTATGGCAAAATGAGTCAACGGAGCCATTTTTGTTTACGAGGATGGTTGATGACTTTTTGTTTTTAACTCCAAGTAAAGATTTGTATGCAAAGGTATTGAATGTCGTAAATGGAGATCAACTTGAAAAGTATGGAGCTTATGTAAACCAAGAAAAATCTCAATTCATTGATCAAGACGATGAGGATGTATCAATACCAAAAACTTTTCAATTTGTCGGATTGGAAATTGAGCTTGAGACTTTAAACTTTATTAAGGACTATAAAGATTTGGGAGTTTTGCCAACAACAAATTATAGAACTTTTAAGACTTTATTAACTTTTTTGAAAAATACATATCGTGTAAGGTTGCATAACTACATTATAAAAAGGGAGCTTGATTCCAAAAGTTCGGTTTTTCAAAATGTTGGTAATTTACTCGAGCTTGTTCTTTCATCTTTTAAAAGTTCATTTAAAAGAATAAATGCAATTGATCAATTTGTTGTTGTTAAATTCTGTGACTTTCTAATGGATATCATAGATGAAACACTTCGAAAGTTTATGATTGTTAATAAATCCACTGAAGATGTAGATGAATTGTTTGGTAGTCTTAAACATAATTTGCTAGAGAATTTAAGTGGTGTGCAATTTTCAGAGATTGTAGAATTTTTAAAACAATTAGAAACAGATTAAAATTTAAACCTGTAATAATGTACATTTTTTGCGTTTGTATAAGTAAATTTCATTTATCTGAGTTTTCTCTCTATACTACTTTCAAAACCCAAATGGATTATCTGGAGTTGCGGCAGCTAAATTAGCTCTTCTACCTGTTTGTTGAGTTTGTAAAGGTGAGTTCCCAAATCCCATTCCTGTTGGTTGAGACTGCAATTGCTGTGAATTGAAACCTTCAAAGTTCGAGTTATTGTTGCCAAAGCTTGTTGTTGGCATTTGTGAGTTGAATTGAGGAGGCGATGAGATCGATGTATTTGAAAACATATTGGTCATTTGATTCGTTTGAGGTTGTTGAGGTTGATTAAATGTTTGTTGTTGAAACATATTAGGTTGTCCAAATGATGTTTGAGGTGGTAATCCACCAGTGTTTTGATTGAAAAAATTTGGTTGTTGCTGTTGTGGTAGTGGTTGTCCAAATGATGGTTGAGAAAACAATCCAGTAGGTTGTTGAGCTTGGCCAAAAGAAGTTTGAGGCATTATTCCACCAGTTTGTTGTTGTTGACCAAAAGAAGTTTGTGGGAATATATTGTTTTGAGGTTGTTGTGATTGTCCAAATGGAACAGTATTTGTGTTCATAAAACCACCGGTAATTTGTTTTCCAAAATTTGATTGCGGAACGAATCCTCCTGTAATTTGACCACCTGTTCTTTGAGTTGGCTGCAATGGAGGTTGATTGAATGAAGTGGGTGGAAAACCACCTGTAGGTTGAAGTTGTTGCCCAAAAGAAGTTGGAGGTGGTAAACCTCCTGTATTTTGAGAACCAAAGGTTGTTTGAGGCATTGTTATAGGACCTGTTTGTAATGGTATGAAGCTAGGTTGGAATGGTTGAGATTGTTGCTGTTGTTGTGATGATTGTCCAAATGTAGTTGGAGGTGGTAAATTGCCACCAGTTCTTTGTTGATTAACAGTTTGACCAGTTTGTAATGGGATAATTCCAAAAGTAAATTGAGGTTGAAGTATACCTGTTGCTTGAATTGGGACAAATCCAGTTGGTTGTGCAGTAATTGGTATGAAACCTGTAGGTTGTGAAGGCATAAAACCGCCAGTTTGAACAGGTTGTAAACCTGCACCTGTTCTTTGTACAGGTACAAAACCTCCTGTTCTTTGAGCTGGTAAAGGAATAGCCCCTTGTGGTGGTGCTGGAGCAGAATTTGCTGTTTTGGTTGGTTGCAATGGAGGTAAAGACGGAGTTTGATTACTCTTTTGAGGTTCAGATTTATTCTCCATTGGTTTAATATTGACCAAGTCTGATAAAGATCCAGTATATTGAGGGGTCTGTGGTTGAGGAGTTGATTTTAATAAATTTTCATTTGATCTTGCTGCTGGTTTCATTGCCCAAGCATCGTCATCTATTTTTGATGGAGTATTTGTATTATTGAGTTGTGTTTGTTGTGTCTTGATTGGTGATGGTAAAGCATCTTTAGTAACCTTTGATAATTCAGTAGCAGAGTTGTTCTTTAATGCACCATTTGTATCCAAGAACAAACCACCAGATTGTTGTTGTTCTGGTTCAACTGATTTCTTTCTATCATATTTATTATCTAAAAATTTCATTACCCTGATGATATCACCTTCTCTTAAACCTAAAGTTCTCAATAAAGATGGTGAAATATCTTCTAAAATATTTTCATCCATTTGTTCTCTTTCAAAATTTAATGTATAACGTTGACAATTACCAACATCAACACCACACGACAAGAAAAAATCAAACCAATCATATGCTGGTGCTCCATTATTTGAAACTTGAGTAGTTGGGCGAGATTTAGAATGATGAGATGGTTCAATATTGTTAATAGCAGCAGTTGCAGATTGTGGCTTTTTATGTTCTGGTTCTGACACAGTTGCTCCAGATTTACTTTTTGATCTAGCTCTTTTTTCCATTTGCTTTTGAACTAATTGTTTATAATTTTCTAATGATGTACCAGTGATTTTTTCAACATATTCTAAATCCTCAATTGATAACTTTTCAGCTGCAACTGCAATTTTAACTCCATTTGTTTTATGTAAATGTACCTTACCTTCTACACATCCCAAAAATTCAGCTTCAACTTTGAAAGTACCTGAACTATCAATCCATGTTCTCACACGATGGTAATTAGGCATTGATTTATCGTTTTCGTCATATGTTTGTTTTTCTCTATAAGCTCTATCTTTTTCTCTAACTCTTTCTCTTTCATCTCTACCTCTTGAACGTGACTGACGTTTGTCTCTACCATTAACAACTTTTCCTTTTGATTTTGTTGACTTTCTTCTCAAAGGTCCATCAGTTAGATCATCTAAATTCGATGTACTAATCACTTCAATGTATGACGATGGTACAACTCCTTGCCTTCCTGTATCAACATTTTGAACCATCCACCAATCGGTAGATCGAGATTCATTAACGATATAGACTTCATCTCCCTCTCTACAATTCAATTCATCGTCTCCTTGAGCTTTAAAGTCATAAATTAATCTACCAATTTTTTTATTGGCACCTCCCGTACTTGTTTGTGATGCTTGTTGTACTTCTTTCAATCCCTTGGCTTGCTCAGCACCTTTCAAGTCACCCAATATGGCCATAATTGCTTCAGCAACATCTTTAGTTCCTGTATGTAATTCCAATGAAGCAGGTGGATTTTTAAATTCTAAGAATACATGTTTCTTCTCATTATTAAAACTTACTAAATCTCTAATTCTCCATTGATTATCAATTTTAGAGTCTGATCTTAATCTTAATTTTTTTGGATTTTGAGTGTTTGGTTTTATAATAACTAGACCTTGACCTATTGAAACTTTGATGGGTCTTTTCTTTCTTCCGTCTACTTCGTCTATGTGCCAAGTGAAAAACTCTCCATCGTACGAATGTTCCGCATCTTCATTCGGTTGTACGTCTGCTTCCCTTTCGTAATTTCTGCTTGAGCCAACGTTAGTCTCTGGTTCGGATGGTCTTGATGGCATTGGTGGAGGTGCCTCTTCTTCTTCCTCTTCTCCTCCTACTTCCTCCTCGTGATATTCTCTTCTTAAAGGGCTTTGTTGCTCAAGTTGTCTGGGGTAATCCTTTTCTGGAGTCTCAGGTGGTATTTCGTGTTCTGAAGATCTAGTGGGATGTTGAGGTGGTGGTGCAAAATTATTTAATGGCATCGGTATTTGTTTTGGTGGTATGGCTTGTTGTTGAGATTGTTGAATTGGTTGTTGAGCTGAAGTTGCTTGGTTCTCATCTAATTGAATATAATTTGAAGGAATAAACCCGAATTCAGTTTGATTTAAATTTCCAACTAAAATCCAATCTGGATCACTCAAGTCATATATGTTGAAAATTTCATTTTCTTTAAATGATAATTCTTCTTCAGTTTGTTTATCATAATCATATAATGCGGTTGCTTTTCTCAATATTGGTGCTTCTTCAATATAGTTTGAAGGTACTAAACCTTGTGGTTCATCAACAATTTCATTACCTGTTGCAATAACTCTTTTCTTAACTTTCCACCATTCATCAATGTCTGATTTCTCCAAAAGATACAAAAGATCATCAGCGGCAATTGTCAATTCTTCATCTGCTTGTGCATCATAATCATACACGGCTTTATAAACGCCAATATATGACATGATTAAATTGATTGGTGTAGTTGATGTTGGTTTCTATAATTGTTCAAGATTAAAGTCTTTAATCTGAACCGAGAAACTTTGATAAAAGGAGTTTTTGTTCGACATTTATTTTGTGTTCCAAATTATTATAAAAATATGTTGCTATCACAAAGTAAATAATATGTACTTTCAGAACATAATGAAGAGTCAAGAAGATTCAAAAACAGTTTATTAATATTTAAGCATATATTTAAGGTCCTGAATCGGAATTTAAGCTAGCTTAAAATCTAAAAGTTACATGAAGAATTGAATTAATTTTTGATATTTGAAAAATTTTATACTTTCCTTTTTTTTTATTGTTACTTTTTTGCAGCCATTTATATATAATTTACATTTGTAATTGGTCTATCAAAATTTAATAAAACAGTTTCAATATTTTCTATTGATGTTAAAGCTGTATGTGCGTAATTTTCAGTTGTAGCTGAACCAATATGAGGTGTTAGAACAACATCTTGTCTACCAATTAATTCCGGATTTACTGTTGTTTGTTCATTTTCGAAGACATCTAAACCAGCAAATAGTATTTTACCATTTTTTAATCCTTGAATCAAAGCATTCTCATCTATACAGGATCCTCTTCCTATGTTAATTATTCTGAATGGCTTCTTCATGTTGTCGATTATTCTCGAATTGATAATATGTTTAGTACTAGGAGATCCAGGACAAGCTATAACTATCAAATCTGCAAATTCTTTTGTGTCTTCGATTGTAGGATGATAAGTTACATTGTAACCTAAATTTTTCTCCTCGGAATCTGTCAACTTATTTCTTTTAACATAATGAACATTCATACCGATAAGATCTAATCTTTTTCCAATCAATCTTCCAATATTACCAAACCCCACTATAACAACATCATGATTTCTTGGTGACAAATTCGCTCTCCCACAGCATTTCTCACCAAAAGATCCCTTCAATTCTGGCTTCATCTCAGCTTTGCCTTCTAATTTGTTGAATTTACCTTCAATTAAAGATGATCTCAAAACTCCCGTTGTGGTAAATTCATCTTTGAAATTCAATTCATATAATTTGAAATTTCTAAAACTAGCAATAGTATTGTACAAAACCATATCAGCAACTGCTTCAAAAGCTAAATTTGATGGAACATTAGTCAAAATTATTCCTCTTTCAGTTAGTTCCTTTGTGTCAAAATGATCATGACCAACTGTACAAGTAGTTATGATTTTTAAATTCCTGGGAGCAAAACTAATCAATTTTCCACGGAATCCACCCAATTGAGAAAAACCCATCCAACCACAGTATATTGCTTCTATGTCCTTAAATTTTGATTGAAAATCTTTTACACATTGTTCGACAGTGGTAACTTGATAATATATGCACTCAAATAGAGTTTCAAATCTTTTAAGTTCTTCTATTCTTGGTTTTTCTAAAAACAAAACCTTCTGTTTAATAGTCATAGTGAGTTTCTAAGTAAACCTTATGTGATTAATATCTAAGCCCTACTCATAACCTTGAATTCAAAAGTGGATATATCATCATTTATATAACATAGGGCTGAAAAATACATCAATAATGTGGCCTAACGATCTTAAACACAAGATCTAAGTTATTTATTTATTTTTCAATAGCCTTCATTTACCGCTCAATTACATACAATTTTTTTAAGGAGTGTGCGGCTGATATTGAAATTTTTAAATTAACCCGGAATTGTACCACTTAGTTTCATGATTAACTCAATTGGCTGAAATCTACTTAATTCCTTTCTAAAATTAGCATGGCGAAGCCATGTGACTTAGTAAGATGCGTAACAGAAAGACGGAAGTACCTCAATGCTCAAAGTTCAATCTACAACTAACGAGAGAGCGAAATAGAATATTCAAACAAAATGAAATTGAAATCATTTAAATAAAAAAAAATCATCTTAAATTACGTTTTTGTTAATTACTAATCCTATTTAGTCATAGTTCATGTTACTGAATCATAAGCTGAATTTATAAATCTAATGAGCCATTCCTGGTTCACCCAAATATTTAGCTTTCAATACAGTACCACATTGCCAACATCTAGCTGGTTTTCCTTCTTCAACTTTCATCCAATATGGTTTATGATCTTGTTGAGCAGTACCTTTACATCCGACATATCTATATCCAATATAAGTTGGAACTAAAAATGGATCAGCCATTGTTCCTTTACCTTCAGTGATTGGCATTTCCATATCGAAAACATCAATACCTTCTCTTTTACCTAATAATTCCAATCTTTGTAAACCTGTAGATTGATCTAAATCGGTTGGGATGACACCTGGTTTAGCACCTGGACCAATTAATGATGCTGGTCCAGTAACTTCTTGTAAATCTTTAGCGGTTTTTACTGTTCTAGTTGCTTCTGAAGCATAATCTGCAGTTTTATTGGATAAGACTTTTGAAGTAGATAAGCATCTGGTTTGTCTTGAGGTGAGTCTGAGAGAACGTGAAAGCATTCTAAAAATTCGATGTTAGTATTGAGTATGGATTAAAGTTTGAATTGAACTCTAAGTTATGTAGGTTGAACAAATGCTAAGGAAATTGTGGGTTGCCTGAATGAAACTATCTGGTGCTGATTTAAAGAAACAGTTTGTGAATTCAGATTTGTATTTCTGCGTTCAATCAATTGATTGTAATCAAGCTATTATAGTTTGAAGATCATGTATAATCTCCAGAATGGTTCGTGTGATTCAACCTTCAGATCAAAAAATGGGATTCGAGATTCAATTGGTGTAAGTGGATACTTGAAACATACGTGTTTAGTATATATGTATGTGATGTATGATTAAATTGAGACTGGATAAAAAATGTGAAATTCGAATAAATAATTAAATTAAATTTTGTTTATGGGTAACAATTCAATTTATCAGATGTGAGTTGCTATGGTTTGAAGTAAGTTTATATGTTCCAATGGTTATATTATGATGATTGTTATCGATTTGTTCCTACTTAAATTAATCAGCTCATAATTTTTATCGTTGTTTCTCTCTTGAGTAAGAGCTTAATTAATACTAACTAATTTTAATTGGTTTAAGTTAAGTCAGGATATTTTGACGTATTATTAAATATGCGACACTTTTTGCAGTTTAAAAATAATTCAAAGTTCAAGGTAATTATTACTTACTATCAAAACCTCAAGGTTGGTATGCTCTGAAGGAGAGTTTGGTTAGAGGAAAGAGCGAATTTGAACACTGTTTTAATGTAGAATTCAGGTCTCTCAACAAGACGATTTTGCTCTTTCAACAAGTAATTACATGTTAGCCATTTAAAACAACCAAGATTGTTATAATTTGTTTGTTTAACTTGCAGTAAGGAGCAAATATCTAATAGTGATGCATCTAGTTCTTTCGAATCTTGAATTTTCGATGCGAGACCTTCTATAACTAATGAGAAATGTTATGTAGAATATTCAACTGTTGATATAATCATGTAATGGACGTTATATGTTTGAAGATCTCATATTAGGGCTATAGCCATATTGTAGATGCTACCAAGTTCAATTTGATTTTGCTACCAACTCGACCCAAGTGAAATCTCGAGCACCATCATTACGCGCAGATTATATAGGTTAGTGCGTCATTGTAAGTCATAAATTTTAATTTTTTGTACTATTTCGAGCGACTTGCACTGTTCTCTCGCTGAAAGTGAATTCTGTACTAATAAAATTTTTCAAATATTAATTTTCAAATTCCTTTTCTTACTTTTACTTTTATATCAACAACGATAAAGAAGTATGTTCATACAACAGATCACATAATAATTGGGATAGATATCAAGACAAGCAGGACTGTGGGATCAAGAAATTAATAGATAAGACAATGAGACTAGAGAGGAAATTACAACAATGAGAAATATTGTTATCGAAGAACGTTTCAAAGGTTATGTGAATCATTAAAGTCACTACAGTTAAGAAAGTTTGTACTAAGTACTCAAGATAACATCAACTCCTCGTCATTCGAAGCATGAAAAGCAAAAGACACTAAAATTCATAGACAAAAATCATCAAGATAAAGAACTGTCGGAATCAAATTCGAAGAATATATCTTGCCACTCAGAAACTTTCTACCACTGCATTCCAATCATTGTCATTCTATCTGACCAATTATTGTACCCTACATAAGTCTGAATACTAACAAATGCCTTATTTTAGCTAACATGCCAAAAAAGAGAGCTTCCAACGGTAGAAACAAGAAAGGTAGAGGTCACGTCAAACCAGTTAGATGTTTAAACTGTGCCAGATGTGTACCAAAAGATAAAGCTATCAAAAGAGTCACTATAAGAAACATGGTTGAAGCTGCTGCTGTTAGAGATTTATCAGAAGCTTCAGTCTACTCAGAATATGCATTACCAAAATTATATAATAAATTACACTATTGTGTTTCATGTGCTATTCATGCTAGAATTGTTAGAGTTAGATCAAGAACTGACAGAAGAATCAGAACTCCACCACAAAGAAAAAGATTTACTTCTGACAGAAAAGTTTCACCACAAGATGCTGCTAAAAAAACCATTGTTGTTTAAGTATAGGTAAACTAAAGAATATTGAGGTCAATCTTAAACAAAGTTGTATATTTTTCAAAAAACGGTATATTGAATACATGTTAATTAAGTATTAATGATTATACTTGTATAGGAAGTAATATATCAAAATCATTTTATTGTAAAAAAATAATAACATTATGGATTATAATTATATATCGAAATTGATTGATAGAAAATTGAAGGGTTGTATTTAATGATAATTTTGAAACAATCTGAATTAATTTTTAGGTTGTAACGTAGTTATGAATACTTGACACATCCACTTTTTACTATTTCAAATTATTGAATATCCTAAAGACGACTCCTATTTAACCCCTGTCACTCTGTTGTTTACTTTATTGACAAAGTGCAAAAGTTTATTTTCTGTGGTCTAGATATGTAATTTAAAAAATTCAATGCATACTTGAGGTAAAAATTCAATTTTGTTGATTAGCAAAACTTGTTAAAGAGTGGGATGGTTGGTTTTACAAGCCGAGTAATTCGATCAAAATCAAAGATCATATTATTCGGTCCTTCTAATCTCTATAAAAATAATTGGTACTTTTTTTAATTTGCAAATCAGTTGTTACATTTTTGAGGGCATGATACACAGTATTTATTGTGTACTTATTTTTTTGATTCTTTTTGCAACAATTTAATTTGAAACATGTAAAAAAAATTATTCAATATATTCAAAGAAAACCCGGAAGTAAAACCATCATTAAAGCACCATTGCTCTACTTAGCTAGAATACAAGCTTGAATTGTTGAGATTTACTTCTTCGAAAATACAAGAGAATAGCTACTACTGAAATAACAGGACAATTGGTATATACGTTTCAGAATGTGGAGTTCATGCTACCAAGGGTAATCGATTTTCATATCATTGGACCCTGATTTAAATTCGTATCAAAAAGACTTTGGAATGGTTCTCAATTCAATTCCAATGAGCAGATACCATTGACTACTTGGCTTTGAATTTTTTCATATACTTGCAGCTCTCGTGATATGTAATACTAAAATTTTAGTTGAAAAATCCAACACTACATCGTAGATTCAAATCATTTTTCTTACACATAGTTCTTTGAAATATTCAGAACTAAATTAGAGAGGAATTGAATCTAAATTTTAAAAAGATTCTCAATAGCTGAAGTTTCGTAAACATACGACACTAATTTTTGGTATAAGAATTGTGAATAAATACTTGATAATGGGTGTTAAAACTTGGTTGGAGGTAGTGTAAAATTTGCTCTGTTGGAACCGAACAAAATAAATTTACTGCGGATTAACATATCTTGTAGGGCGAAAGCTTAGTACACCTTTGACGTAAAGAGAATCAATAGTAGGAAATATTTCATCACGATATTCAAAATGTTTTAAAATTCAAATTTCAAAGACCGAAATCATTTTAGTGCAATGATATAGTCCCTGTATTTGTTGTAAATTTTTATCGTTGTAGATATAAGTTCTGGTTGTAGATTACAAATTGAAACTAAGTAATTAAATTGTTGATGAGACTTTGATTAAAGAGCGTTTAATATCAAAAAAAAAAAAGATCAACATTAATACCATCCATCATAAATCAGTACAACCTACACAACTACAAATCTAAAATACCGTTACATAAATTGAATCTGATTTGAATTTGAACAATCGTTTTATAAAGCATACAGTTTAATATTAATAAACAAAGGCGATATTGAATATTAAATTATCAACTCAGACTAAACAAATTGCACTCAAGTTTCACAATCTACAATCCACAATTTGACGAGATCAAAGAAACATCCTATTTACGCAATTATTCTGTCATACGCTTCATTTTAAATTGATCATTCAAAACATAGCACAAATCATCACCATTCAATTGGATTCTTGACTAACGAAAATTCAATTAAATCAACTATAGCAATATACTCAATATGTCACTGGATGAAACTTGGAAATTTTCACAATGCTTTGGTGATAAAGGAGATATAGATAATATCACTGAAGCAGATATCATATCAACAGTTGAATTTGATAGTACAGGAGATTTTCTAGCAACTGGTGATAAAGGAGGAAGAGTAGTATTATTTGAAAGAAATCAATCAAAAGATAAAAAACAAAATTGTGAATACAAATTTTATACAGAATTTCAAAGTCATGATGCAGAATTTGATTATCTAAAGTCATTAGAAATTGAAGAAACTATAAATAAAATTAAATGGTTAAAACTGGGTAATGATTCATTATATTTATTATCAACAAATGATAAAACTATAAAATTATGGAAAATTCAAGAAAGAACTATAAAATTAGTAAGTGAGAATAATCTTAATGGAATGAGTCATTATTCAAAAGATGGTGGAATATCATCATTAAAATTACCTCAATTACAATTACATGATAAATTAGTTTCTGCTCAACCAAAAAAAATATATTCAAATGCTCATGCTTATCATATAAATTCAATATCAGTAAATTCAGATCAAGAAACTTATTTAAGTGCTGATGATTTAAGAATAAATTTATGGAATTTAGGAATATCTGATCAATCATTTAATGTAGTTGATATAAAACCAACAAATATGGAAGAATTAACTGAAGTTATAACAAGTGCAAAATTTCATCCATCACAATGTAATTTATTTATGTATAGTTCATCAAAAGGAACGATAAAATTATCAGATATGAGATCAAATTCATTATGTGATACACATTCAAAAATATTTGAAGAATATTTAGATCCATCATCTCATAATTTTTTTACAGAAATAACAAGTTCAATGTCAGATGTTGAATTTAGTCATGATGGTAGATATATAGCAAGTAGAGATTTTATGACTGTTAAAATATGGGATTTAGCAATGGAAAATAAACCTTTAAAAACTATAAACGTTCATGAACATTTAAGAGAAAGATTATGTGATACTTATGAAAATGATGCAATTTTTGATAAATTTGAAGTTCAATTTAGTGGTGATAATAAATCTATAATGACTGGTTCATATAATAATAATTTTATGATTTACCCTAATGTTATAAATACTGGTGATACTAAACCAAAAACAATTAAAAAGAAAACAAAACGTGGAAATGATTCAGATACAGAAGATTTAGATCCTTCATTAAATAAAAATTCTCCAAATTCACAATTAAATGATGATGATGATGAAGATGATGATGAAGATGAAGATGTTGAAGATGAAGAACCACAAGAAGATGATGAAGAAATAGAACAAGAAGAAATTATATTACAAGCAGATAAATCAGCTTTTAAATCTAAAAAATCAGGTCAACATCCAACAAGACGTAGAATGATGTCAGGTGTAGGATCAAGTCTTACATCAAATAATGGATTAAATTCAAATGGTAATAGAGAATTTGATGATATTGATTTTAAAAAAAATATTTTACATTTATCATGGCATCCAAAAGAAAATTCAGTTGCAATTGCTGCTACTAATAATTTATATATTTTTTCAACATTATAAATAAAGGAAGAGTTATAAATTGGATCGGATTTGATGAGAAAAATTGATAGATGATGTATTTTTAAGTTACAATTCTTGTAGAAACTGCCTTCAATAAACAGCCACGTTTTAAAAAAAGCAAATAACTACATTCAAGTCGATCTAGCTCTTTGGCGAAATGGTTAGATGTTTCAATTGAACATACAAGGAAGTGATGAACTCAATCAAAAAAAATAAAAAATCAATACATTAAATAAACTCCTAAACTAATCTTCATAAACAATCTTACTTTACTTTTTTTATTAATTATTTTTCTTCGAGCTCCTCTTAATTTTGAACATGTCTGTTTATATCACTATTCCAAAATAAAGTTTTATCACCATCACCCCAAAAGAAAGGTTTTGATCTAATATTTTGATAATCATATTGTTGAGGCCATTCTTCATCACTTAAATGTCTTGTATGTTCTCTATGTTTAGCATGATCCATTTCAATTTTTCCAACAGGAATAGCAACTAAAAAAATTGCGGGAATTGCAACTACATAAGTTAATTTTTTCCAAAGATTAGTTATACTTTCTGAATGATGAACTTTTTCTTCATAATTTTTGATAAATTCTTTACCCTTTGGTAAATCTTGTTTATATGCTACATCTTTTAAATGTTTTGATGGTGCATAATGAGATGCAAATCTTCTGAATGTAAATTTTGGAATTGATTGTTTAAACATTGTTTGAATTGGATATTTGTTTATATTGTTAGACGATGATGGTTTGGTGTTTGGTACTTATTAAGTTGAAGGTTTATTTTTTTGTATCGATTTTATTGGTTTTAACTTTAGTAGTGTATTGATGATCAAAATTAATATTAAACATGAAGCAAAAAAATAATCGAATGTTTAATTTCCCCATATAATTGATAGAGCTAAAATGCTGAAACACTAGAGTCTTTTACAAATGAAAATGAAAACGAGAACAAAATCCTTGTCGAATGGTCTGAAGTATTTTTTGATCACAAATAGTGCTTCAATATCAAATTAAATTATCAGATTGTTTTTGATGTTCAGGTACTATTCGTGATCGATCATAAATTCCAAGTATAAAAGATCCTTTTTAGAATTTAGTTTAACAATCCGATTGAAGGTGATAGACAAACGTAAAATGGACCTACACATGTAGAACTTGATTTATTGGGGAAAAGAGTTTTGAAATAAGAATTCATATAATTTGTCATCTTCAATTTAAATTTTTTCATAATTCAATTTGACAACCATTAAACTAAGGGTTTAACAGTACCAACCGTCTAATTTTGTCAACGGAAAGCTCAGTCAGTACTTTCGCATAAGGTACACGAAGAAGAGGTTTGAGGTACTGGTTAATTTTTGTATTTCACAATTTTTAAGATTGGTGTTGCAAATTAAAACTCGAGATTGCAAGCGTCCAACTCATGATTTCTTTTTATAGGAATAAGAAGGAAATAAAGTACTTCGCCTTATTACAAAATCTCACCAAATTATCTCTATGAGACAATGTTCATTAATGATACAGAATGAATTCATCTTCTATATATATCTAATTTATCAAAATTCTAAATATTCTAATCCTTCTATATCAAATAAATAAACTTTTGTAAAAAAAAGATTGAATGCTAATTTTAAATTGAATCTTTTGAATTTAAATTGATGGTCGTTCTTGTTGTTGAATAAATGGCTTACCATTTGAATCAATTAATACACCAGAATCATTTTCAATTGGTTCTTCTTTTACTGTTTCTTTTGTTGATTCTTCTTCAATTGCTTCTTCTTTTAAAATATCTTTAGCTGATCCTTTCACTGGCTCATCAACAGGTTCATTCACATTTTCTTCTTTCCCTTCTTCATCATTAGTTAAAGGTTTATTAATTAAATTTTGAAATTTTTCATTTTCTATTATTAATTGATCATAATTAAATTTTTTTAATTTTAAAATTTCTATAGATTTATCAAATGCATAATTATTTAATTTACTTTCATATTGGAAATAATCATTTCTTAAATTTTTTCTAATGTCTTGTTTTAAATTTTGATTATCATTGAAAAATAAAGATGATGTACTTTCATGATTATATATTTTTTTCAATTCTTGATAATGTAAATTTGTAATATTTCTAGTTTTTAAAAATTCTTTAAAATTTTTTAAATTCTTGTATAAATATTCAATAATTTCATCAGTTTTCAAATTCATAATTAAAGATTTATCATTTTTTAATTTATTTATCTGATCTTTATTTCCACCACCCAAAAAATCTAAAAATTCATTCTTGGAAATCCAATTTCTTAATTTTGGTAAATATAAATAATTCTTATAAGTTTTTTCATTTAATGATTTATCTCCATACTCCGTTAATAACATTGATTCAAAATTATTTGGTATATAACCATATTCTCCCTCCACCAAGCTTAATTTTAATGGTGATAAATCTGTTAATTTTGAAAAATGAACATTTCTACAATTATAAACTTTTAAAAATTCATTTCTTTGATATTGAGAAATAGTTTGATCTTTTAAATTTCTATCATATTCTGTTCCCTTAAGTAATGAATTATATCTTATTGGTGCATGAGTATCACTAATTGCTAATCCTGTTATATCAATATATAATCCAGTATCTAAATCAATAAATCTTGCATCAATATTATTTTTGCCATTACCTCTAACTCTTTGAGAAATAATTGAAGAAGAATCTAAAAAATATCTTCCATATTTTATTTCTTTATCTAATTCATTACCAAAATTTATAACAATAGTTTGATTAAAAAATTGTGATAATTTATGTAAATCATCAATTGGCATTTGAACATCAACATCTCCATCCCATGGAAATTGTAATCCATTCCAATACCAACTTAATAAAGAACCATGAGCAATCCAAGTATTTAAATTATGCTGGTTAGTTAATTTTAAAAAAGTTTGTAATAAACCATTTATACTAATTTCTTGTTTTGGTGTACCATTTATTATACCATTTATAAATCTCCAATCATAATGACCTCCAATTCCATAATTATGTTCCTTTTTGATTATATTTGCTTCTCGAAAATATTTTGGAGGATTTGAATCTTGTATTGAATGTTTTAAAGAATTTAAGTAATTTATATCAGTTTGATTAAGATTTATTTGAGCATCTAAGTCATTTAAAATTTCATTAGTTTTATCGATAAATTGATTATGATTTAATTTTTTTTCATAAGGTAAATTTTCAAAATTTGGAGATAAATTTTTTGATAATTTTAAAATTTCTTCTTTTATATTAATATCTCCACCATCTTGATAAATTTCAGGTATATTTTTTAAATTGTTTCGGTTGGATTGATTTACATTAAATTGAACAGACTTATCATTTGGTAATAAAAAAGTTAAAGTTAATGGATTTTTCATAAATTCATAAAGATAAGATTTTGCAATAATTGGTCTTAATTCTTTTTTATTTCTACCTGAAAATGCAAAAATATGAAACCCAGTTGTTAATTGATTATTTAAATTATTATCTTTAATATCTTTTATTCTTTCAATAAAATAAGGATCATAATTATTTTCATTGTTTAAAATAGTTTCAATTTCATTATCTTGTATACAATATTTATTTATTGGAAATAAATCATCTCTTTCATTAGTTTTTGGATTTTTTTTAGTTACATCAAACATTTTACATTGCTTTTTGACTGGATTGAAAAGATATTGTTCTAACACTGACATATCTGTATAATCTGACCAATGGAATGTGGGAATTTCAATGTTGGTGTTGGGGCTGGTCGATTCAAAATTTTCATTTTCATTTATATATCTTAATAATAAACCAAATGTAAATCTTGGATCATATTGTTGAAAAATTGGTAAAGAATCTTTTAATGAAGGAATTGAAATAGTATTAAAATCGTCATTATTTTCATTTTTATTAATTTCTATTTCATTTAATATTTCATCTATTTTTGATTTTTCTTTATTATTATTATTAATTTTTTTATCCAATTTTTTAATTGAATTTATCAAGTTTATATCAAATTGTGTATAATCTTTAAAATTATCTGATAACGATAAAAATGAATTAATTTTTGGTATATTAACATTTTCCATAACAAAATTTTTTATTGGTTGTAATTTTATATAAAATATTATTATACTATTTATTAGTAGTATTGATATAAATAATATAACGCCTCTTGATCGTCTTATGATCATTTTCGAACTTTTCTATGTTATGAATGATGTGGTATGCTATATGATGTTGATTTATGTATAAAGATGTAGTAATAATGGTATTTAATGGATAGAATGGGTAAATATATGATGTAAGTTCTATTTTTTTGGTATAGTTTGATATGATAATATAAGTTTTTGTAAGTATGAAATTAATGTGTAAGATCTATTAATCTTCAATATCTTCCTCTTCTTCTACTCTCCAGTTGTCTAGTCTAGTTGTTGTTGTAGTTTTAATAAATTTTATTTGTTGTTGCAATTTGGTTGTAAAAAAAGTAAAAGTTAAAATTCCAAAAAAAGTTAATGATCTTAAGACAATTAATAAAATTTTCCACTAAGTAAATTAAGTTGAATCGGAAACACAAACAAAAAATAAATAAAGTATTATGATGTAACCATATATTAAATCAAAATCAAATGGATGATAAATCAAACAACAAAAAGATCTTGATAGGAGTTGACAAATATATATATATGAACGATATATCACTTATGGTTAAAATGTTGATTTTATCTTCAATAATAAAATTATTTCGTTCAATATTTTTAAGCCTATTCAATCAAAACTTATTAAAGTAACAAAAATTATATTTTTTTTTTGTCAGATTTTAAATTATTATTTTGAAACAAATGACATAATCTTGATAAATCTTAAATTGAATTAATAACTATTATTCGACTAGTCGATACGAATCAATCAATCTTTGAATGAATGTAGGCATCGATTCCATCCAAAATAGAGATAATCAACCTAATTATTCACGTAACACTATATATAGATGCCGTAGACTCCTAATTATTTTAACTCAAATTAGTAAATGATCGTGTTTCTCTTATCAAAATAAAAATATAATACAGAAAGAAATTTTTCATTTCAAAGCCATGTTCAAAGTTACATCACTTGATTTAAAAGGACATTGTGTTAATACAAAGATAAATTAATAAACAAGGCTCGTATTTTGAGAATTTTATCTCTACTTTGAGATTTCAAATTAAAGAGTTATCGTCTGATGATTAGAGCTAAGATAATCAAGTTGATAATCTACGAGATATTTGATATTACTTACTATTTGTTCCTTTTATACTTTTAGTTTAATGTACATTTACTTAAATTTTGATTTTGAGTTCAAAAACGAATAAACTCCGCTTTTCTAAGAAATTTTATGTCCACTACCGACGTAATACAGAGTAAGTAATCTCATCAAAACCTTAAAAAAATGATATTGGTTCAAGTTTATTGACTCAATAAAGCTCAAGAGTTGGTTAATGGTATACACGATACCGCTTGATTTTAATTTTTTAACACTCCATGGAAAATTGTTAGTGTCCTATTATAGTCGTCTAACGATTTTAATAATTCGTAACCAAGATTAAAAATTGAAATGAAGTATTATTGAATGATCCTAAGATCTTTTAAACCTATGTAGATTGAATGACATAAGAGTAATTTTTCTATAAAATGATAGCTTAATCTGATGATTAAATTCTCGAAAATACAATAATTGAAATCTTATTCGTCGATCATAGAAAGGTGAAGAAACAATATTAATGAATTACAAAAGAGATCTTTCGGCTCAGGATATGTGTGAAACAAATGAATAACATATATGTAACCATTTAAATTCAATTACTAATGTATTCAATCTGATTTAAAATTTTGAAATTATTTTCTAGATCTATCAAATCTAAAATCTAAAATATCAAATCTAAAAAGCTCGTAAATTTTTCCAAATCAAGAATAAATGCGGCTAATGAAATAAATGTACCTTAAATTTAATCTTTTGTATTGATCTATCTAATTGAGCATCATATATTGGTTTTGAGAAAAACAACGAAATAAACTTCAAAGATTAATCCCTTTATGTATCTACTCTTTTTTTTTTTTTTTTCAATATTAATTGTTTATTAGATCAGTAGTCTAGCTTGCTAAACAGTAA